>NW_006285234.1:2992284-3006940 GCF_000327345.1 Myotis davidii | reverse complement strand
TTTTAATTGATTTTTTACAGAGAGGAAGGGAGAGGGATAGAGAGCTAGAAACATCGATAAGAGAGAAACATCGATCAGCTGCCTCCTGCACACCTCCCACTGGGGATGTGCCTGCAACCAAGGTATGTGCCCTTGACCAAAATCAAATCTGGGACCTTTCAGTCCACAGGCTGACGCTTTATCCACTGAGCCAAACTGGCTAGGACGATCTCCAGATTTTATTAATATAAGAAGACTTTGTGAAGGGACAGGAGGAAAGGCAAACTTACTAGGCCTGATTCTATACCCTAGTAGTTTTTCCTTTTGCTTGTAATTGTTTTACGTTAATCGCTGCATCTTCCAATGCATAGTTTCTGTGGTGTGCCTTCTTCCTTTCAGTGCTTTGGCCAAAATATGGACAAAAATTTCTTGCTCTCTTCTACAGGATTTGAAATGGCTGGAATTTCCAGAATGGACTTTCTTACATATCATGCTGTCCCTTTTTAATACCCCCAACTTTAACTACTGGCAACCATTTAATCTTTTCTCCATCACTATAATTTTGTCTTTTTGAAAAAACATAAGTGGAATTATTCAATATGTAACTTTTTAAAAAAATATATTTTTATTGATTTCAGAGAGGAAGGAAGAGGGAGAGATAGAAACATCCACGATGAGAGAGAATCGTAGATTGGCTGCCTCCTGCAAGTCCCCTACCGGGGACTGAGCCCACAACCCGGGCATGTGCCCTTGACTGGAATCGAACCTGGGACCCCTCAGTTCGCAGGCCGATGCTCTATGCACTGAGCCAAACTGGCTAGGGCAATATGTAACTTTTTGAGACATTTTCTTTTACTGGGCATAATGCCTTAGAGCTGTGCTTGTGTGTAGAAGTATTTTGTTCCATTTTATTTACTACCTTTTCTCCCCATTTTTTGGCAATTATGAACAGAGGTGCTTTAAACATTCATGAATAGGATTTTTGTGAACAAGTTTTCTAGGATAAATTCCTAAGTGTGAGATTACTAGGTAATATGGTAAGCATATGTTTTAAATTCATAAGAAATTGTCAAATTGTGTTCCAGAGTAGCAGAACCATTTTTCATCCCCACTAGCAATATATGAGAGTTCCAGTTGCTCTGCGTCCTCCCCAGCACTTGTTATTTTTGCCATCCTAATAGGTATGCAGAGGTATCTTATTATGGTTTAATGTGCATTTCTCCACATTAGTAGTGCACCTTTTCAAATATGCTTACTTATCATTCTTATGCCCTTTTGGTGAAGTGTCTGTTTTAGTCTTTTGTCCATTAAAAAAATTTGCATTTTGAGAGTTTCTTTTATATTTGGGATAGAAATCCTTGCTGATATTTAGGGTTGTAACCCATTTTGAATTAATTAAAAAAATTTTATTATCCCACTATGGCCGGTATGGCTCATTTGGGTGGAGCGTTGTCCCATACACCGAAAGGTCATGCCTTCCATTCTCTGTTAGGACACATATCCAGTTTGTGAGTTCAATCCCTACTTGGGGCATGTACAGGAGGCAGCTGATTGATATTTCTCTCTTCTCTCTCTAAAAACCCACAAAAAGATATCCTCGTGTGAGGATTAAAAAAACAACAACGTAGCCATAGTTGGTTTAGCTCAGTGGATAGTCAGTCTGTGGACTGAAAGGTCCCTGGTTCAATTCCAGTCTATGGCCCATGCCCGGGTTGCGGGCTCCATCCCCAGTAATGGGTGTGTAGGAGGTAGCCAATCAATGATTTTCTGTTATCGATGTTTCTATCTCTCTTCCTCTCTGAAAGCAATAAAAAATATATTTAAACCATAAAAAAACTCAAAATTTTTTTGTATCCTATTTTCTTACTAAAAAAATTGTATTTTTTAGTTTACAGTTGACATACAGTATTACATTAGTTTCAGGTGTACAACATAGTGATTAGACACTTGTATAACTTACGAAGTGGTCACTCCCAATAGATCTAGTACCTATCTGACACCCTACATAGTTATTACAATATTATTGACTATATTCCCTATGCTGTACTTTATATCCCCATGAGTATTCTATAACTACCAATTTGTCTTAATCCTTTTGCCTTTTTCATCCAGCCTCCCCCCGCCCAACCCCCAATCTGGCTATTGTCAAAATGTTCTCTGTATCTGTGAATCTGTTTCTGTTCTGCTTGTTTATTTTTGTTTTTTTAGATTCTACATATAAGGGAATTATATATGGCATTTGTCTTTCTCTTTGTGACTTATTTCATTCAGCAAATTACCCTCTATGTTCACTCATGTTGTTGTAGATGGCAAGATTTTATTCTTTTTTTATTATGGCTGAGTCATATTCCATTGTATATATACACCACTTTTTTATCCATTCATTCATTGATGGACACTTAGGTTGCTTCTGTTACTGGAAAGGGGACCTGGCCCAGAGTGGGTCTACCTAGGGCTAGCCAGTAGTGTGTGGGTTCTTGACTTTGTGCAGGAAAGATTTTACAAGACAAGTCCACGTGACAATGAGGGAACATTTATTAAAGCTGGCTTCAGTAAAACAAGAAAGGGTTTAGAAGAAGCAACAGGAGAGCCTAGGCTGGGCTGCCTTGGCTCTCTGGGAAGTCAGAGAAAAGGGGGCCTTGGGGACAGGTTCAGGGAATTAGCTTTGGATGAGCTGCCCCTGCACATTGCTCCCCTGGTTGCAAGCCTCATGGGGAATTAATTGGTCTGTTAGAGCAGGGGTTGTTAGTCATTACAACTGGTCCTGCTGCTTTTCTGGGTCTGAAGCTGAAATACAATTGAGGCCTAGATGTTTTTTCTAGGAAGGTGACCTTCTGTATTTGCTGTAAATTGCTCTGCCAGTTAGTTCAGCTATCTGTCTCAGTTCCCTTATTCCACTTGTCCTGGCTTATGACCTGTCTCACTTCCATATCTTGGCTATTATAATTAAAGCTGCAATGAACATAGGGATACAGATGATTTTTTGAATTAGTGTTTTGGGTTTCTTCAGATAAACACCCAGAATTAGAATTACTGGTTTAGTGTTTTGGGTTTCTTCAGATAAACACCCAGTGGTTCCTTCTTTGTCTCTTGTTATAGCCTTTGTTTTAAAGTCTATTTTGTCTGGTATAAATATTGCTACCCCAGCCTTTTTTTTTCTTTTACATCTTTATGAAATATCTTTTTCCATTTCTTTTAGTTGATGTGTCTTTCTATCTTGTGAGTTTCTTGTAGACAGCATATGTAAGGGTCTTGCTTTGTTATCCATTCAGCCACTGCATATCTTTTGATTGAAGCATTTAGCCCATTTACATTTAAGGTAACTATTAATAGATATGTAGTTATTACCATTTTTTCACTCATATATTTAATCTTTTTTTTCTTTCTCCTTAAACCCTGTAACATTTCTTATAATACTGGTTTGGTGGTGATGAACTACTACCTTTTTCTTGTCTGGGAAGTTCTTTATCTGTCCTTTTATTCTAAATCAGCAGTCGCCAACCTTTCAGACCTCACGGACCACCGGTTGGTGACTGCTGCTCCAAATGTTTCCTTAAACCAGCAGTCACCAACCTTTCGGACCTCACAGACCACCAGTGGTCTGTGGACCACCATCGGTTGGCGACCGCTGTATACTTTGCTGTGAGAGTAATCTTGATTGTAGGTCCTTTGAATATTTCATGCCAATCCCTTCTGGCCTGCAACAATATTTTTGTTTAGAAATCAGCTGAAAGTTTCCTGAAGCTCCCTAGTAGGTAACTGTTTTTCTCTTCCTGCTTTTAACCAGTTAACTGCCACAATATTTTGAATTTAAGTGAAAAAGATCTGCCGTTTGCGTCTATAGATGCTTATGGTGTACAAATGGGTAAGATTCTCTTTTTGTCTTTAATCTTTAGCATTTTAATTCTGATGTGTCTTGGTGTGGACCTCTTTGGGTTTATCTTGTTTGGGACTCTGAGCTTCCTGGACTTGTATGTCTGTTTCCTTCACCAGGTTAGGGAAGTTTTCCATCATTATTTTTTCAAGTAGGTTTTCAATTTCTTGCTCTTTCTCTTCTCCTGGCACTCCATGATGGGAATTTTGATACGTTTGAAGTTGTACCAGAGCAGAGCCTCCTTACACTGTCCTCATTCCTCCCCCCTCCCCCCGAAGCCCCCTTGGATTATTTTTTCTTTTTGTTGTTATGATTGGGTGTTTTCTGCTACCTTATATTCTAAATCGCTTATTCAGCCCTCTGCTTCATCTAATATACTGTTGATTCTCTCTAATGTATTCTTCATTTCAGTTAAATTGTAATCTTCCTTTCTCACTGATTCTTTTTATGATTTCTATATATTTTTTATGCTGTTGAAGTTCTCTCTTAGTTCCTTGAGCATCCTTATGACTATTGTTTTGAACTTGGTATCAGGTAGGTTGCTTGCCTCCATTTCACTTAATTCTTTTCCTGGAGATTTCTCCTGGATTTTGTTTGTTTTGTAAACAAACAAAATTTTATTGATTTTTTACAGAGAGGAAGAGAGAGGGATAGAGAGTTAGAAACATCTATGAGAGAGAAACATCGATCAGCTGCCTCCTGCACACTCCCCACTGGGGATGTGCCCGCAACCGAGGTACATGCCCTTGACCGAAATCGAACCTGGGACCCTTCAGTCCGCAGGCTGACGCTCTATCCACTGAGCCAAACCGGTTAGGGCCGTTTGTTTTGTTTTTAATTTGGGGTATGTTTCTTTGTCTCCCCATTTGGGCTGCTTCCCTGTGCTTGTTTCTATGTATTAAGCAGAGCTGTTACCTCTCCTGGTCTAGTAGAGTGGCCTTATGTAGTAAGTGCCCTGTGGGGCCCAGGGTGCAGTTTCCTTAGTCACTTGAACTGGATGCTCCAGTTGTATCCCTTTTGTAGGTTGTGTATGCCCTCCTGTTGTAGTTGAACCTTGATGCCTATATGGAGGGATTGATTCTCAGGCTGATTGGTTGTAAGGATTAGCTGTGACTGCAGTGGAGGAACTATTGTGTGGGGCCTGATCCTAGGTAGCAGGATTTGCTTTAGCTGCTCTGGTGCCTGCTGAGCCTGCCTTTTGAGTGTGTCATTTGTGGGGTTCCTCGGGAGTTGCTCTGGTATGGTCTGAAGCTGGCCACCAGGGACGTTGGTTCTGGGGCCTCTTGGGAGGTGCAGGCCAAGGTCAGCTACTGCCTTATCCTGCCCACTGCCACCTGGTATGAGCTACAAAGTGATCTGTAGATGGTTGCCACTTGTCCTGGGCTTGGAGGTGCCTGGGAGAGGCTAAGCTGTGAACTGAGGCAGGATGCTGCTTGTTTGGGGATTGTGAACCTTTGAGAGATTTTAGGAAAGCCCACAGCATGAGCCAAGACAGGCTATTTGTATGGAAAAGCCACTGGAAATGGGCTAGATGGGCCTTCCAGTTGGGTTGGTCAGGTCTCAGGGAATCACCAGGGCAGGCAAAAGAGTGTTAGCTAGTTTGAAGGAAACTGGGATATGGTGGCCAGCTTGTGCCTGCAGGGGGAGGGCTCATCAAAGGAACAATGGCTTCTGCCAGCATTTCTATCTGGGAGAAAGCTGTCCCTCCATCCCTTGCCCTGAAGCCAGACTATTCGAGCTCCTGTTGAGAGAGTGAGTTTGTCAGCATGTGAGAGTGTTGGCTCTAACAGGAACACTTGGGATTCCAGCAGCCCTCTGTTTTAGTCAGCCATAATCTCTGCTGGTTTTCACAGCCAGAAGTTATGAGAACTTCTCTTCCCAGCACTGGACGCCTGGGCTGGGGAGCCTAACATGAGGTTGGGACACCTCACCCGCCAGGGAGGATTTCTGAAGCAGAGAGACAACTCTCCCAATTTTTAACGGCCATATGTAGGTGTGGGACCAAACTAATCTGTGCCTGTGCCCCTCCTGTCAGTCTCAGTGCAGCTTCTGTATATCCTCAGTGATAGGACTTCTCTTCATGTGCACTTCGGACAGTTTTCAATGATGGTGGTTTTGTAGTTTGGTTGTAATTTTGAAGTGCTCCTGGGAGGAACTGAGTACAGCATTTACCTACACCCATCTGACTGGAAGTCCTAAATTAATTTTTTTGTATTATGTGAGATTAGGGTCCAGGGTTGTTAATTCCCCCTCCCCTCCATATAGATATCCATCTGTGCTAGCACCATTTGTTCAAAGACTACCTTTCTCCTAATGAATAACCTTGGGCCCCTTTGTTGAAAACCATTTAGCATACTTGTGTGGGTTTATTCCCAGACTTTCTGTTTTGCTTCATTAGTCTCTATTTTTTACTTTTAAAATATTTTTATTGATTTCAGAGAAGAAGGTAGAAGAAGAGAGAGATTGAAACATCAATGAGAGAGAATCATTGATTGGCGGTCTGCTGCATGACCCCTACTGAGGATTGAGCCTGTAACCCAGCATGTGCCCTGACTGGGAATTGAAACCATGACCTTCTGGTTCATAGGTCGACACTCAATCACTGAGCCACTCTGGCTGGGCTCTAATGCTATCTTTAAATTTAGGTACACAGTGTCCCGATTGCTGTAGCCATGTAGTATTTCTTGAAATTAGGTAGCGTGGTTTTAAGTTTTCCAACTTTTTTTCAAATGATTGTTTTGGCTATTATAGATTCTTTCTTAAATTTTTTACTTTAAAAAATACTCATGAGAATATGACACTAATAGTCTTCTGAGATTGTTTTATTATTTTTCTTCTCAACACATTTTCTTTTTCTTTTTAAATATATTTTATTGATTTTTTTACAGAGAGGAAGGGAGAAGGATAGAGAGAAACATCTATCAGCTGCCTCCTAAACACCTTCTAATGGGGATATGCCGGCAACCAAGGTACATGCCCTTGACCGGAATCTAACTGGGACCTTTCAGTCCGCAGACCGAAGCTCTATCCACTGAGCCAAACCGGTTAGGGCTCTCAACACATTTTCAAAGAGTATCCAAATGTTCTGAGAAGATTACCGTTTCTTGGAAAGGTGATTTAACTTAACCATTGGTCTTTTCAAGTTAACAAAATGACTCATTTTGTTGAGTTGTGCTTTGATTATGGTTTTATTCAGTACTATCTGATACTTTGTTGAACTATGTTGAATTTAACAACAATTGAGCAGAAAATATCTGTCTTCTCTAAGATTAGGTCATAAACTGTTCTTTATTACTTTAATGATTGAGTAAAGATTTGGGTTGAGTTCCTAAGATATTTTGATATTAGTGATGGACTTTACATATTAGTATATCCTGTGTCTTTAACATCTTCAGTTTGTATTTTTTCCAGGAATTAACTGATTTGAGGGGTTTGTATATAATAGTTGCTTTGTATCACTGGACTAGCAAGGCTTGAATTTTTAAATTTATTTTTATTTTTTTGTAAGAGAACATTTATTTGGTAAATCATAGAGGTAGAAGAGATAATTCCTAGAAGAAATGGGCTTAGGAAACAAGTGATAGAGGTAAAGGAAGGGCCCGTGGAGCTTGGGAGTGAGGAAGCTAATGTAATGTGTCTGGGGCAGGAAGGGGGAAGAGAAAGGGAAAAGCTCAGCTTGCTCTGGGGAGGGAGAGCCGAGGCTTGAATTCTTAAAAATCAGAAATTTATTCGGAAAGTTGTGTGAATGGTTTTAGTAGTAAAAATATGTGAACATCTTTAATGTCTTTTCATATCCAGAGGATGCCAGCCCCCATCAGATTGCGGGAGCTGATCCGGACCATCCGGACAGCGCGGACCCAAGCTGAAGAACGAGAAATGATCCAGAAAGAATGTGCTGCAATCCGGTCATCTTTTAGAGAAGAAGACAATACATACCGGTGTCGGAATGTGGCAAAATTACTATATATGCACATGCTGGGCTATCCTGCTCACTTTGGACAGGTAGGCTGGGCTGAGATCACATCTAGCAAGGGTGCTCTTGTTTGAATGACAGTAACTCAGAGACTCAGTCTTTTCCTACCAGGGAGGATAGGACACTTTTGGAAGTCTCTAGTGTGATCACTGTGGAACTGAGGGTGGAATTGAGAGAGAAAGCTGCAGACCTAGAAAGGCGTGATATTGCCATTGGTTGTCCTTTCCATTGGGAATCTCTCATATTCTAATGTGGATTAGAATATGTTTTGATGGTAGCAGCTAGCTTCCTAAAAATTGACCAGGATTAACCAGTAGATTGTGATTGTTCTGTGAGAGGGCCTGAACTATGATGAATATTTAAGAAAAATTTGCTAAATGTGTCCTTAATTATTTTCTCTCTGAACCATATTATGAAAAGGAACTCCCATGACAGATGTTTTTAAGTAAAAGAAATTAGGTGGTTACCAAATAATAGCATTAAAGATTTTGTCCTAATTACCTCATGCTTTCTTTGATTGCTATAACCACTACGCAGGTCTGCCTCCTGAGCCTCTCTCACACACAAATGCATATTGATGCAGCCAGTCTCAGCTTTGAGCATGATATTCTTCATTATAACTGCTGTCTTCTTTCCAGAGAAGGATACAGTGGGTTGCTTTGGAATTCTTATTAGTGCTATTAAATTTTTGTTTTGTTAATTCTCACCTGAGGATATTTTTCCATTGATTTTTTTTTTTTGCTAGAGTGGAAGTAGATAAGGGGGAGAGAGAGAAAATCAGAGAGAGAGAAACATTGATGTGAGAGAGACTCATTGATTGGTTACTTCCTGAACGGGCCCCTACTGGGGCTGGGGAACCTGCAAATGAGGTATGTGACCTTGGCTGGGAATCAAACCTGTGACCGTCCGGTGTGCGGGCTGACGTTCTAACCATTGAATCACACTGGCCAGGGCAATGCTATTAAATTTTATTTCACTTAATTTAAGGATTTTATTTTATGCTATGTGGCCTTTTTTTTTTTAAAGCATCTTCGAATGTCTTCTTTTAATTTTTTTTAATTTTTATTGATTTCAGAGAGGAAGGAAGAGGGGGGGAGAGAGAAACATCCATGATGAAAGAGAATCATGGATCGGCTGCCTCCTGCAAGTCCCCCACTGGGGATCGAGCCCACAACCCAGGCATATGCCCTTGATCAGAATCGAACCTGGGACCTTTCAGTTCGCAGGCTGATGATGCTCTATCCATTGAGCCAAACCGGCTATGACGCTACGTAGTCTTTTTAAGGGAAAGAATGTAAAATTAAAAGAGACTGTGCAACACCAGCTAGAAGGAGAAAAATACTTTCCATATTTCCATTATTCAAAGATAACTATTATTGTTTTGATATGTGTAATGTATTAGGAAACGCGACCACCAGTTTACTAGTATCTCCTATTCAGCTTTATAACTTCAATAGAAGCAGTTTCCCCCAATCCTGAGTTAAAACAAAAAAATAGTAATGGGATTGAATCTTATTAGAGTGACTTGGGTTAGTTTTATGCTCATCTTGGGGCAGGGAATGAGATCAGCCTCTCTAGAAATACATGATTGAGAGTGGAAACGCATTACTTCACCAAAGGAAAATTGAGGTGTTAATAGCAGAGGAAAGGAGGCAGATATTAGGCAGAAGGAACAGTGTTCTCCTATGAACAAAAATATTACATGCTTTTATCACATCAAAAATTGATTCGGGTAGTTATCCATATGGTGCATGACAGTTAATATAAAGCAAACATGTTCATATATTCTTTGTAGTTTATTTTAAGTAGACACATTAGGTTAGATTTACAGAAATCTGATATGCTATACTATAAAAGTCCTCCACTCAGAGATAACCACTGTTAACATCTTGGATACAGTAGATTTACATACTCCCAAGATTTGAAGATAGACTCTTAAAATCATTGGATAGATTTAAGACATAGATGATATTTTACTTTGTAAAAGAGCTCTCTCTATATATATTTCGAGAATTTACTTCTTCTATACTAGTAACATGGTATATGCTCTTTAGGTGGCATTTTTGGGTGTTTTGGAACTTAATTGTTTGATAAAACATTTACTTCTTAGGTAGAAAGAGTTAATGATGTTCAAGGGTAATTGTACTAAATTTTGGTACAAAAAATAAAGATTTTTCTGAGTGGGAATACAAATCATAATTTTAAATCCCTTATTCTGTTTCCTTTATTTGAATAAATTATGGCCTTTTGCATATCAGTAATTCGGTACCCCACCCACAGGAATTTCCTTTATAAAGTACCCGTAAAAAGGTTCCTATCTGGAGTCTCTCACTTGCATGTATGAATCACAGTGTCATTTTCATTTAATTATGTGTAACAAGAGTCACTTTTTAACTGCATTTTATTTGTTAGAACTTCATAATGAACCTGATGTTCATTATTACGATAGCCACTAGCTGTGTAGCCATTGGTCTTTTGAAATGTGGCTAGTTCAACTGAGGCAAACGTTAAAGGAAAATAAATTTTGGGGGGAGGGTACTTGATGCAGTTATTGGAAAGGTTAAAAATATGTTGTAGACAACTTGGGCATGTGAACCTTACTTCATCAATTGTAAATTTTATGAAATACGGCTCAAACATTTTTGATAGCTATGCAGTGTACAGATTGAGGTATACTATTAGTGTAAAATGCATACTGTAATTGAAGCCTTAATACAAAAGATGTAAAATATCTTAATAATTTTTATGTTGATTTTATGTTGAAATCATTTTTATGTTGATTATATGTTGAAATATTTTAGCTATATTGGGTTAAATAAAATATTCTTAACACTAATTTACCTGTTTCTTTTTACTTTTTACTGCAGTATTTAGAATGATGCTGTCCAATAGAAATAAAATATGACCCAAGATGTAATTTAAAAATTCCTAGTAGCCACATTTTAGAAAGTCTTATTTAAAATTTACAACAAAATCTATGAAGTAGGTAATATCTTCATATTATAGGTGAGGGAAAGTGAAATTCAGTTTACATGACTTGTTTAAATTCACAGAGCTAGTAAATATTAGGGAGGGGATTAGAATTCAACCTTGTATAACTTTAAAACCTATTCAGTATTTGGTTTAATTTAAATCTATAAATAGCTATTTGCATCAAGATTATTAATGAGTTATTTATTGAATTATTTTAGTCCTGCCTTGCTATACAAAGGATTTGAGATGGCATATGTTGCCAGCATCTATTTAAAGTAGAAAAAGAGTAGCAGAAAGTAAGAGTTGGGCGAAGGAAGAATGCAGAGCACAAGGCCAGTGTAGTTGCTGTTGGCAAGTCAGCTAAGTCAGGAAACAAAATCATTCAGTTATGTGTGATTTACCAGCATTTAAGAGCTCAGCTGCAGGAACCAGACTGCCTGGATGTGAGTTCTGGCTTTATTACTTTACTGTGTTATTTTTAGCAAGATCCTTAATCTTTCCTGTCTCAGTTGCCTCATCTGTAAAATGGGAACAATCCTAAAAACTACATTGTATGGTTATTATGAAGATTAAGTAAATAAGTGTTAAATATGTATGTGTTGTACATAAAAAGTCAAATAATATTCAGTTTACAATTTCCTCAAGGATAGCAAAATTTTTTGAAAAAGCACTGAATTCTAGTAGAGATTTTCCTACATGTGTCTTTTGTTCAGTAGTCTCTTAGAAATGTGAGAGACAGTATTCTCAACATTTTTACAATAAAAGCAGTGATAGATTTCTTATAAGGTTTGTAACCTTTCATGCTGGCTTAAACACAACCCAGAAATAAAGTTGAGTATCTAAGGAAGTTGGTAGATTTCAGGAGTAAAAACAGTGGCTCAGGGGCCATATTCTTTCATAAATGTATTTTGTTTGTTTTGCACAATACTTAAAATTGTTTTGAATTTTCTGCCAGTATCCTGTATAATAAAAGCCTAAAATGCAAATAGACTGAAGGGTTGAACAACCAGCAGAATGACCAGTTGCTATGACACGCACTGACCTCCAGGGGGCAGACACTCAGTGCAGGAGCTGCTCCCAGCCTGCAGGCCCCAACTGGTGGCGGTGGGGAGCAGGGCCGGCGAGCAGGTGGCACCAGGCCAACCAAGGCGGGTGCCAGCATGGGCCCCCGATTGCCCCACCGGTCGTCCCACAGAGGGAGGCGGCCAGCGGCAGCAGGGGGCAGGGCCTATGAGCGGGCGGCGCCAGGGCAGCCAAGGTGGGTGTGAACAGGGGCCCCGATCACCCCACCGGTTGCCCCACAGAAAAGCCCCGATCTCCAGCCAGGCCTAGGGACCCTACCTGTGCACGAATTTTGTGCACCAGGCCTCAGGTATAAAAATAAAGGAACTTCTCATAGAAATCTGGATTTCTAGTTTCTCTTAGAAAATCAGAGGATTTGACAATGCTGGATCCATATTTGCACATGGCAGTAGTAGGCTGGTGATCTTCTTCTCCATGCTGGGCATGCATTCTCTGTTATTTCCCAGTTCATACCTGGCCTGCTATACCCAATTGCCTGTCTATAGTAGTCTTCTCCTCTGTCAATATACCATAGCACTCCATAGCCTTAGGTTCTCTAAAGTTCTTCATACACCTCTATGGTGAAATTTATTCATAGGTTCCTTGAAACTCTTCTATTGCAGATAGCATCCTTAAACATTAATTATTGATGTAGGTATATAGAAGTAGAATTGATTTTTCTGTTTGTTTCATTAATCCTTACCTGAGGATATTTTTCCGTTTATTTTTAGCAAGAGTGGAAGGGAGGGGGAGAGATAGAGAGAGAAATATCAATATGAGAGAGACACATCCATTATCCTTTGGTTGCCTCCTGTGTTGAACCTGAAACTGAGGTATATGCCCTTGACTGGAATCAAACCTGGGACCCTTCAGTCTGCAGGCTGATGCTCTATCCACTGAGCCAAAAGTTAGAGTTGATTTTCATCTACTTAACAACATAACAATGGCAGTTCCTTTCCTTTTTCATCTTTAAACATTTTATTTTTTCTTATGTTCTTACTGCATGTACATGTGGTACAATATTGAAAAGAAGCAGCAATAATAGGCATTCTTGTCTTGAGCACACTTAAGCCCAGATTTTAGTCTCGAAATAATACCTTTTTACTCTAAAAAGGCTAATGCCATTGGAAAGATGGCTGATCCCAAACCTGGGGCAGGAAATGTACAAAATAAGCTTGAACCATATTACTATGCCATAAAGCAAGAAAGACTACAGAGATTATGTTAGAAGTATTCAGTAGCCACCAGAAGAGGCTGTCATGCCCCAAAATGAGAACATTTGAGTATTAGGAGTAATGATTGCTATTGAAACCAAGTAAGTTTATATCAGTGAGTTCATAATAATTAACAGAAAATTAGCCATGCCTATGAACCAAGAGGTGATGGTTTGATTTCTGGTCGGAGCCACATGCCTGTGTTGCGGGCTCTATCCCCAGTGTGGGGTGTGCAGGAGGCAGCCAGTCAATGATTCTCTCTCATCATTGATGTTTCTTTCTATCTCTACCTCCTCTCCCTTCCTCTAAGAAAGCAATAAAAAATATATTTTAAAAAAGGATACATTTTGGAAGAAATTTAATAGGTCATCTTTGGAAGATAGTAGGAAATCCACTCATTATTTTTGAAAACTGATAAATAAAAGGAAAGAAACAAACATTGATCCTGCTTTTCCTTACTAGTATTCCTCCTGAAGGAGCTATTGGTAAACCAATGGTATATGTAGAGAAGTTGCTTCTTAAAGGACTAGTCTAGCTGATAAATGAAGAAAGAATGAACGAATTATATTGCCATTTTGTAATCCCTGATGATATCACTGCTGCTACTGTCTCAAAAGAGAGACAACCACCAGAAATAATTATATGCCTTCTGATGAAAGTTCATACCACCACTTATGAAGTGTATTTGCTAAGTCAAAACAAAAACTGAAAAACTTGAGTCTGATCATGCCTCCTTGTCTGTTTTAAAGAGACATTTATAAGAGTACTAGAGGCTCGGTACACAAAAATTTGTGCACTGATGGAGGTGAGGGGGTGTCCCTCAGCCCCACTTGTGCCCTCTCACAGTCTGGGACCTCTTGGGAGATAACCACCTGCTGGCTTAGGCCCGCTCCCCATGTGGCAGATGGCAGGCCCGATCCCTTGGTGCCTGCCCCGCCTCCCCGGGTCGTGCACATGGCAGGGCTGATTGGGGGGTTGGGGAGCCGCCCCGGGTTGAGCACACGGCAGGGCCGATCCAGGGGTTGGGGCGCTGCCCCAGGTCAGGTCGCACACGGGACTCCTGGGCAGGCTGGCCGATCGCTGCTGCCCCGCTTGGCCACCCCGGGTCGCAGATAGCAGGTCCGGATGGCGGCAGGGCAGGCGGGATGGTGATGTCCCGCCCTGCCTGCAGTATGCAAATTAGCCACCATCTTTGTTGGTGGTTAATTTGCATATCACACTAATTAGCCAATGGGAGGCGTATCGAATGTACGGTCAATTACCATCTTTGTCTATTATTAGATAGGATTGGCTGCCAAATTAGTAATTGTTTTTTGAGTTTTTTTTGCTCTCTGGATGGCCACTGGTGTTAAACAGGAAGTACCATGTAGACCCTGAGGAAATAAGTTATTTTGGGAACAATATAATGGCTCATACCAAAAGTGGACTCAAACTTCTCTAGCTTAGTCACTTTAGCAGAAGCACAGGAATAATGGATCATGTAGGAAATAAGAGCATTAGAGTTAAGAAGCCACACTAGTCATTTTTAGTATGATCACAAAGAGAAAGGGGAATGTTGGGCATTATATCATTATTTCTGGC
>NW_006285234.1:2982503-2992067 GCF_000327345.1 Myotis davidii | reverse complement strand
TCTACTGAAAGCAGATATCTGGGCTTTGTTTAGCTTCTATAATTGAAACTCTGTTGCCATCACTGCTGCTCCGGCTCTGAGCCCGCTGATGGCTGAAAGCAGCTATCTGGGCTTGTTTAGCTTCTATAATTGCAACATTGTTGCATCTGAAGCTCAGAGCTGGGCTGCCGCAGGCAGGGATCCTTGGCTTCCTCTGTCACTGGAGCAAGCAAGCCTCATGTTCACTTCAGCGGCATGGCTTCTGGCCGCCATCTTGGTTGGCAGTTAATTTGCATATCTCGCTGATTAGCCAATGGGAAGGGTAGCGAAATTATGGTTAATTACCATGTTTCTCTATTATTAGATAGGAGGATTCCTTGCAGCATTGTTTCTTATAGGGATACATTGGGAACAATCTATATATCCACAAAAAGAATACGTCAAGTTGTGGTGTATTCATAAGTGGAACAATGGATACTAATATGAGTGAATTGGAGCTTCTTGTCTGGATGTAATACTCAAAGCTGTTGGGTGAAAGCAACAAGAATATGATCTGATAGTTACATAAAGTTTAAAATATTCAAAAACAATTGTCTTTACATGTATAGTAGGGACATGCAGCATGGCAAAGATGAACAAAACCTTTGAGTTTTGATTAGTCCTGGTGTAGAGAGAAGAGAAATGGTATTGAGGGTTTCAATTAAATTTGTAATATTAAAATCTTTTAAATTAAATAAATAGGGCATAAATATTTGGTAAAAGTTGTTGGTGGGTCAATGAGTGTTATGTGATTTGAATTTGTTTTTTGTTTTGTTTTTTCTTCTGTCATAAGGGTGAAAAAACAGGTTCTTAGTCTATATAGAGTTTATGTTGCCAGGTTATAGCTTGTTCTTCAAAAGGGTGTGTGTGTGTGTGTGTGTGTGTGTGTGTGTGAGAGAGAGAGAGAGAGAGAGAATTAGAAAGTTATTTCTGAGTATTAAAATGAAATAAAGGTAACTTTAAAAAAGACCTTCAGTTGCAGATCCATTAATGTGTACAGTATTTTAATTGCATCTTTTCATCAAGATGATTGTTCACATCATAAAACCCCCAAGTGTTACATTGAAAAGCAAATGTATATGTGCATTGACCTTGTGGGAAATTGTCCTAGAAGCTAACAAAATGGGTTTAGCTTTTTTTCTTAAGGGTAAACAGATTAAATGTTGGTAAAACTCAATGTTTGTACTTTCTTCAGAAAAATGGAACAAGGCCAGAAACCTGGTAAAGTTCTCTCTCTTTTTTTTGTAAGTTCTCTTTTTAAAAATTGCTTTGACATTCAAAGAAAATTGGAACATTGAGTCATATAGAATAATTTGGTAAACATTAAATTGTCAGACTCTACCTCAAATCTACACCAGATTATCCTGGGGGTGACTTATATTTCAAAACTCTCCCAGGTGATTTTGATCAATTAGTTTTGGGAGCCACTTCTTAAGGCACTGTATTTGTTGCGAAGGGGGCTGATAACTTCAGTTTTTTCGGTTTGTTGCTAAGGCTGCCTGGAATGCTTCTGGGGAAAAAAATTTGAGGCCACTTGGAGGATGAGCTGTAGAGAATTAGGCAAGGAGTGGAGAATGTTAGGGCTGTTTTCCACGATGTGGCTTCCTTATCTTAGTGATGAGGAAACCTGAGGCTTGTTGAAATAATTTAGCTAGAAATAGGATTAGGGCGGCACAGCCCCTAACTTAGATTAGTTTCTTTTCTATTCCACTATGTATTAAATACAGAGAAAGGAATCTTTCTCTGATGTTTTCTTACTGTTTTTAACCTGAATTGGGTGCCCTTCCCCAGTCATTTTCACAGTAACTTGTGCATAACTGTCATAGTATATTATGTCATATTTTATGATACATATCCAACTATTCGTCTTGTGCCCTTCTGGGTATCAGTGACAATGTCGAACATACTGGTGTATGCACAACAGGAGTTTACTAAATTAAAGCAAAACCACAGCGTTCCAAAACAATTGGAAAGTAAATATTAAAAAAAGCAGTGAGTAGCAAAGAATTATTACAGTTAGCCCTTTGGGATGAAAGGTGGGGTAGAGGGAGAAGGTTGCTGTGGAAAAGCAAGTGTATTAGAGTGTTGTTGACAGGGAGGAATTGATAGTAGGTGAAGAATACAAAACAAACGTCAGCAAGAAAAAGCATAGCCATCCCGGGGATTAGAGATAAGGAATGGACATCCTTCTTAAGCTGTTAGAGTATCACAAGTATAATAGGGTAGCACAGTTGTTCATTATGAACATAGGTTATCTTAAAAAACTGATGGTTTCCATTTACTGAGTTGTATTTTTATAAGATTCTGGTCTTAAACTTTCAAAGTCTTTTTCAAAAAGATTCCAAGACACAAATGCCTTTTGTGATTATTTTGAAATATATGTTGTTCAAATTTATAAGGGGTACACATGATTTCCCTAAGTTGTTTTATTTTCCCTTTTAAATTATAATATGAATTTTTCTAACCGTAAGATCTAAGTTCACTTTATCCTGCAGTTTCAAATTTTTCCCTCCTAGTCCAATTTTTATCTCTTTGGAATAGATAATGATAGTTCACTGATGATGAAAACTGCTTTTCTACTCTCTTCTAATCACTTAGTTTCCCTCTTTTTTTTTGTTAAGCCTCACCTGAGGATATTTTTTCCATTGATTTTTAGATAGAGTGGGAAGGAGGGAGGGAGGGAGGGAGGGAGAGAGAGAGAGAGAGAGAGAGAGAGAGAGAGAGAGAGAAAAGCTGCCTCCCGAATGCACTCTTCCCCCCTCCCCCCACCGGGCCTGGGATGGAACCTGCAAGCCAGGTATATGCCCTTGACAAAGCCGATGCCCTAACCATCTAGCAACACCAGCTAAGGCTAGTTTCCCTCTTTATAGGCATTTGTTGGCATTTATTTCTTGGCTCCCCTTCCAGAGATATTTTATACATATTTGGGGAATGGATATATATGTTCTCGCCCCCTCCCGTTTAAAATAAATATTGTTACACACTGTTTGCACTGTTTTATTAATCTGTCATGAAGATTAGCCCATATCCTATATAATAAAACCCTAATATACAAATTGACCGAACAGCGGAACGACTGGTCACTATGATGTGCACTGACCACCGGGGGCAGCTCCTGCATTGAGCGTCTACACCCCCCGCCCCCCCACAGAGGGAGGCGACCAGCTGAGGCGATCAGGGGGCAGGCCTGGTCAGTGGGCAGTGCCAGACCACCAGCCAAGGCAATTGCCAATGGGGGCCCCCCAATTGCCCCGCCCACTTGTCGCCTAGGGACCCTACCCTATATATTGGGAACAGTCTCTTAGATTTAAAAATTAAAACCTGGCAAGGCTACTCTAACACTGAAAAAACAGGATGATGCGGCAATGACATGCATGGACTCTGGCTTGCACATTTTGTGGTCAGCCTTGATTCTGACAGTTACAACTGTGTGACAAAGCCAATTACTTAACTTCTCTCTGCTTCAGTTTTCCCACCCATAAGATGGGCAAAATATTACTACTGCCTCAGAAGGATCATGTTATGTACTACTTTTTATAATCAGGGCAAAAAACTGTAGCTGCCCATACATCAGCAAGATGCCTTTCACCTGTATGAAAAGTATCGTCACTGGTGGATGCAGTGTCCTGGATTGCGAGAGGGATGTCTGACTGCCGGTTTAGGCCTATAAAACCGGGAGTCAGACATCCCCCAAGGGGTCCTGGCCTGTGCCCTATTGCTGAGGGACTTCCCCCACTTCTCCTCTCCCCTTGCCCCATGCACGAATTTCATGCACCAGGCCTCTAGTCACCATATAAGAAGCTTCCTCATTTCCTTTTTCCAATTGTTTTTTGACATGCTTGTAATAGTATATCCAGCTTAGTATTTCATTATATGTATGAATCATAATTTGTTAAATGGATGCCTTATTAATGGACATTTATTTCTAATTTTACTGTTTAAAATAATACTACAGTTGAATAATATCCATTATTTTACACATGTGTGAATGAATTATAGTATAAGTTTCTAAAAGTGCAGTTGTTGTGTCAAAAGGTATGTGTATTTAGATAGGCCAGATCTTTCTTATTACAGTTTGGGTCAGTTTATACTCTTGTCATTAATGCCCTTGCACTATTGTGACAATTTTTTATCTTTGTTAATACAGTAGGTTAAAAGTATCTCAGTATGGATTTGATTTGCATTTCTTTTTTTGTAATAATTTCACTAAGGCATTTAAAAATATATATATTTTTATTGATTTCAGAGAGGAAGGGAGAGGGAGAGAGAGATAGAAACAAATGATGAGAGAGAATCATTGATTAGCTGCCTTCTGCATGCCCCACACTGGGGATTGAGTGCACAACCCACACATATGGCCTGACCGGGAATCATACTGTGACTTCTTGGTTCATAGGTTGATGCCCAATCACAGAGTTATGCTAGCCAGCCCACTAAGGTGTTTTTTAATGCAGGTACATTAAGAGAACAATTTTTAAACAGCTTGAGACAATTTTATTTGTAAACTCTTTTCTCAAGTTTACCTTTGAACTCATAGGCAAATTTAGGCAGGAAGTAATCCCACAGGATCTTAGATTCCTGTGTACATGGGTCTGCATTTGAGCCCCTTCCTTTGGAAATGTGGTGATTGTAAATGGGAGCATAGTTGGAAAAACTCTTGGAGAGTCTTAACTGTGTACAGCCTTTGAAAATCATTCCTCTAGACGGTATGTTTGACCTTTTCCATGTTAGTCAAGATGAAATGATAAAATACAGCATAGTGATTGTGACATTCAAGAGAAACTAAGGAGATGCCCTAACCGGTTTGGCTCAGTGGATAGAGCATCGGCCTGCGGACTGAAGGGTCCCAGGTTCGATTCCGGTCAAGGGCATGTACCTTGGTTGCGGGCACATCCCCAGCAGGGGGCGTGCAGGAGGCAGCTGATAGATGTTTCTTACTCTCTATCCCTCTCCCTTCTTCTCTGTAAAATCAATAAAGCATATTTTTTTTAAAAAAGAGAGAAACTAAGGAGAGACAAACTGTTTAACTACAAAGACTCTTAAGCTCTGAGTATTTCTAACAATTATATAAAGAAAAAAAGCATATAAAAATTTTAGGTTAATTCCACTACTGAGTTTTCCTCTGGCTTTTCTTTTTCCTTCTATATTTGATTCTTAAACCCTTACTTCTCCCATAGTATTGGTTTAAGCTCTAAATGTAGCACTTTCTTTTTTTTAAAAAAAAATAATTTTATTGACTTCAGAGAGAAAGAGAGAGGGAGAGATAGAAACATCAATGACGAGAGAGCATATCGATTGATTGCCTCCTGCATGTCCCTCACTGGGGATTGAGCCTGCAACCTGGGCATGTGCCCTTGACAGCAATCGAACCCTGGACCCTTCAGTCCACAGGCTGATGTTCTATCCAGTAAGCCAAACAAGCTAGGGCTGTAGCACTTTCAACATTATATTAAATTTAGTTACTGTCTGTCTCTTCTGCAGTTGTACATTCCTGATGTGCAGGGCAGCAATCTTTGGCACTTTGATGTATTTCCAGTTTTTGAGTTTTTTGATATTCAAAATAGGAACCAGACTTTAAATGAGTTAAGTACTCGTTTAGTAACCTGGGGATTAAATTAGGAGTTAGGTTTGTTAACACATCGTGGATGGATCATGAGAATTCTTGCTTCACATTACACAGTGTTTTACAAAATATCACACTTTAAAAAGATATTAGCTTCTAAGAACATGTAATAAATAACTTCAAAATGCAATGGGTGTTTAATTTTAAAGCGTGCCTTTAACATTTATGTAAAACGTTTTTGTAGTTGTTCAGTAGAAACTTATCTGGCCACTGGGTAAAGCTAGCAATAAAATTGGTCTGCAATGTGTTAATGTTTTATAATACTTTTGTATGAATCTGTAGAACTAAGCTAAGCTTCACAGACTATTTGGATGGCAAATATCTTAGAACCTTGACAAGATGATCTGTTTCAAGACTTGATCACTGTCAAGCTACCCAAAGGTCCTAAATCTTTGTCGTTTAGATGGTTTGATGATACAAGTTATATCTATTTACTTTAATCTGGGTTAAAAACATTTTCTGATTGTGGCAGCAATTTCTTAATTTCTTTTTTTTTATTTGCAGTTGGAGTGCCTCAAGCTTATTGCCTCTCAAAAATTCACAGACAAACGCATTGGCTACTTAGGGGCAATGCTGTTATTAGATGAAAGACAAGATGTCCATCTTCTCATGACCAACTGTATCAAAAAGTAAGTTGTTTTTTTTATTTTGTTTTATTGCTTAAAGTATTAGAAAGAGTATTACATTGGCCTCATTATGTGCTTCAGTATCTATATATATATATAAAAGCCTAAGCGACCGTTCGAGCATTCGGCCAGTAGCTATGATGTGCACTCACCACCAGGGGCAGAGGCTCAATGCACAGGCATGGAAACATGGAACAGACTGATGAATCTCAGAGGGAAGGGAGAAGGGAGAAAGGGGGGGAGGTGGGAAGAGATTAACCAAAATATATATATATATACTAGATGCCCAGTGCACAGATTTGTGCATTGGTTGGGGGCATAGCTTGCAGGGATCAGCCTGCTGCAGGAGCAGTCAGTCGCTCATCCTGGTCAGCCAAGTGGCGCTCCTACTTATGGGAGCACACTGACCACCAGGGGGCAGCTCCTGCGCTGAGCGCCTGCCCCCTGGTGGTCAGTGCGCTTCGTAGCGACTGGTCGTTCTGCCATTCGGTCGCTGGGCTTTTATTATGTAGGATTTTTTTCTTTTTTTTTTCGTCACCATTTATCCCCCCCTATACTCTCTTCCTCCCCCACACTCTTCCCCCAAAATCACCACACTGTCATCTGTGTTCATGAATAAGAAGTAAGTCTTAACCTTTCTTTCTAAGAACTACTTTGTGATTTTAGGTCTTTCCTATAATATGATATCAGTAAATCTTCTATTTATTGGTTTTATATTTACTTTCTAGAATATATTTCAATTGCTTTTGGTTCTGTATCTTATATGTAAAGAGACTTAGCACTTCTGTAGAGGATAATTTAAGCCTCTAAAGAGGCTTAAAACTTCTGTAGGGGATAATTTAATTAAATAAAGGTATTGCTATAAGAACACAATTTAGCAATGAAATAACATTTGGACCTTCATAGAATAGAAAAGGCATTGGAAAATCTGAGCTTTCTTATGTTATAGTTCCAGGACTTTGAATAACATGAATAATGAAATGTTATATTTATTCAAGAATTACCAGTGTATGTATATTCTGAATAAACACTACTTAAAAATAAAAAGAGAAATCTTGTCTGTGATCTAATTCAAGATATCCACTGTGTGGGATTATATGTAGCCCTATGAATATTTGTGTATAAGTCATTTTTTTTTAATGGGTGCTTTACTGATCTACTAGTTCAGTCATGAGTGTTTGGTTCTTACCAGAATAGACACTCTGGTCATCAATTTGCCTTCTCTGTCCACGATGCTTCTGCCAAAACTACCATTTGTGGCCTGGCTGGTGTTGCTCAGTGGTTGAGCATCAACCTAGGAGATCACGGTTCGATTCCCAGTCAGGGCACTGGCCTGGGTTGTGGGCTCAATCCCCAGTGTGGTGCATGCAAGAAGCAGCTGATCAGTGATTCTTTCTCATCACTGATGTTTCTCTCTCTCCGTATCTCTCTCTCTCTCCCTTCCTCTCTGAAATCAATAAAAATGTATTAAAAAACAATTTCCCAATGGACAATGAAAAATTCCAAACTAAGAATTATGATTTGGTTGTAAATATTGCATTTATCATGTAAATATATTGAGTCTGTGAACTTAATTTTGGGAGAATCTAGTTTTTTGGTCTTAAAATAAATATTAATAATGAAAATACTAAGTTGATTCATTTATTCAACCAGTATTTATTGCATACCTGTTGCACGCCAGGAGTTGCTGTAAGCTATGGGGACGGAGAATTTAAAAAATGGAACAGATTCTTGGTGTCATGGAGGTTACATTCTAGATATTCAGCATGACTCTTTTATACATTTACTCTGGATAGCAAATTTTTGTTCTTTCATGCTCTGTTGCCCTTATTACCCAAGCCTTCAATCACATGCTGATAATTTGGCAGTTCTGCCTTGCAGCAAGTTCATATTAGAGAGTTAATACCAAACTCAAGTATAGCTTGGTAAAAATTGAAGAATGAGGCACATAGGCAAACAAGAAATCTTTGTGTTTAATTATAATGAGACCCAGCCAAACCAAGTGAATTTAGGAGAGAGTTACTAATTGTTGGAAATTGATATGGCACTTCCAGTCTAAGCTCTCTTAAAGGACTTTTATTTTTTTAACATGATAATGAATGGGATTTTTCTGTTTGCTTTTTTGTGTGCCTTTTTCCCCTCTTTGTATTATAGGACATCATAGTGTACCAGCAGTTTTTTTGTTTCTTAATGGATGTTTATCCCATTGTTCATTGGCCTAGAAAACTCCTAAGACATTAAATCCTTAAAAATTGGATATATTTTAAGAACTTGCATTATGCAAATTAATTATTGTAAAATGAATGAAAAGTCAACTAAATATTCTTAGCAACTGGAAGCTTAAATGGTAAAGCCATGGTTAGTAAGCTTCATTTCACCAGTAATTTTAACTTAAAGTATTCAAATTGGTGGAAAGAGCAGTTTGGCCTTCTTTTCCTTCCTTTGTTCTTCAGTAAAGACTGAAACCATTTATTTATTTAAAATGACCAGTTGTGAACCCATTACGTGTTAAAATAAACAATATTTTAAAATAAAAAAAAACATTTTTTCATAACAAAAACAATTCACTAAGAAGAATGGCATTATTTTACGTTTTAAAAAATCTCTGTAGTATCTGGCCTAATAGATGCTCCTGTTTTTGATTTCTTATATGTTTTTTGTTTTTGTTAATTCTCACCCGAGAATATTTTTTCCATTTTTTTTTTTTGTGTGTGTGTGTTTTTTAGAGTGGAAGGGAAGGGGAAAGACAGAGAGAAACATCAGTGGTAGAAACACATCGATTGGTTGCCTCCTGCATGTGCCCCAGTTGGGGCTGGGGATCAAACCTGCAACCCAGGTATGTGCCCTTAACTGGAATTGAACCTGCGATCCTTCAGTTGGCGGGCCGATGCTTTATCCGCTGAGCCATGGGTTCTTGTGCTATGTTTTAATTGAAGTATATGAAGATTCAGCCTTTTACAGATAATGTAGTTAGAAAAAGGAAGATGACTTTAATAATCTTGCAAATAACTATGGATAGTCTTTTATACTATACCAAAACTACACAAGTGGTAGTTTCTTAAGGGTTAGTTACAATGTAAAATCTGAAACCTATCAATAAAGTTTGGTATTTTTAATCATGCATAAGGCATTTGGAAAAAAGTTGGTTCACCTAGTTAAGGTACTGGTAGATAGATAAGTCAACTTCATAGTGGTAATACAAATTTTCCAAACTCAGTTATTGGTAACAAATATCATCAGTTGTTGCTCGTAAGTGGTAGGCTTACCTGTGTTTTCTGACTTTTTTTGGGAGGAAAG
>NW_006285234.1:2971052-2982390 GCF_000327345.1 Myotis davidii | reverse complement strand
GTAAGACAGAGAGAAAAATCTATGTGAGAGAAACACATCGATTGGTTGCCTCCTGCAAGAGCCCTGAGCAGGGCCTGGGCTGGGGAGAAACCTGAGCAACCAAGGTACAGACCAGAATCGCACCCAGGACTCTTTGGTCCGCAGGTCAGTGCTCACCCACTGAGCCAAACTGACTAGGACTGCAGTATTGGTAATTTGTAATAAAGTTAGAATAAATGTTTTTCCCAAGATATAACCCTATTAATCATTTTCCTTATTGGAGAAATTATGAATTATTCAGAGCTACCTCTTCAGATTGTGAAGCTTCTTTTTGTTGTTAATTCCCACCTGAGGATATTTTTTCCATTGCTTTTTCAGAGAGTGTAGAAGGGAGGGAGGGGAAGAGAGAGAAACATTGATGTAAGAGAGACATCACACATTGATTGGTTGCCTCCCGCATACACCCCAAAGGGGGCAGGGAGTGAACCTGCAACCCAGATACGTGCCCTTGACCGGGACTGGAACCCGAGAACCTTTGGTATGAGGGCCGACGTTCTAATCACTGAGCCACATTGGCCAGGGCTAGTCTCAAGCTGCTTCATGGGGAGCACCAGACACAACACGTTCAATTCTACCTTTTTCTTTCTTTTGCAGTGATCTTAATCATAGCACGCAGTACGTACAGGGGCTAGCACTTTGTACCCTCGGCTGTATGGGCTCCTCAGAAATGTGCAGAGATCTTGCAGGAGAGGTAGAGAAACTCCTGAAAACCTCCAACTCTTACTTAAGAAAAAAGGTAACTGTTAGTAAAACCAAATGTCTGTGTTAATGTTGGAGAGTATTATGGAAATGAGAAAGCAGATTATTCATTTTGAAACCTCTGATGTTAATATGTAACATGTCTTTCTCTGTGCAATAGATGTATTTTAAATGATTATATATGAATCAGGTGTTTATAAATCACAGTCTATTTTTTTAAAGAATATATATTTTTCATCACTTTGAGGCTGTCATTCAAATTCTTTTAAAAAAATATATTTTATTGATTTTTTTACAGAGAGGAAGGGAGAGAGGAAGGGAGTTAGAAACATCGATCAGCTGCCTCCTGCACACTCCCCACTGGAGGTGTGCCCACAACCAAGGTACATGCCCTTGTCCGGAATCGAACCCGGGACCCTTCAGTCCGCAGGCCGATGCTCTATCCACCGAGCCAAACCGGTTACGGCTACACAGTCTATTTTTATATTGATTTTGGAGGGTTTTTGTTGTTACTACTTAACTCTCCAGTTGATAAGTGATTGTGAACACTTTAATTCTTTTAATTCCTCTTTTTCAGGGAAATGATTTATAAACCAACCGTAACTGGATATCCTAGATGGCATATTTGCTTCCTAAATTACCTGATTCTAAACAGTATTAAAGTGATAATGAATCAATATTTATAAATTTACTTCCATCCTAATAATTAGTGCCCATGCTTTTGTCCTAGTGCCTTTCAATCTGTGGAAGTGCACTTCCATTGGGTCCTAGATAATTATTAGGGAATGATAAAGAACACACTTTCTAAAATTGGTATGTCTAAATGGAGTAGTAACGGATAACAATGCTCTCCGCTTTTATTTGTTGATGTAAACATTTTGTTACTTTTTGTGTTCGAACCCTAAAACCTTCATAAATAAAGGTTATAAAATGTAGAACTCCAAGAAGTGAAAACACACTACTGTGCCTTTCTATATTAATGGTGTGAGGCAGAGGTGTTGAAAGGCCTAAACTCTTTTCCAGGATCATACACTGTTAACGATGGCTGCAAACTAAATGCAGTTCTTTCTCTTAAAGAATGTGTGGGCTGCTCTTGTTCAGAAAGTACATTATTTCCTTATATAGTACATTCCTGCAAATTAGGGGAGGGGAATCTTTTTTCTCATGGGAAGAATTAGTTAAAACTAATATATCTAAACTTATATAGTATTCTACTTCAACAAATATGGTTAGTTTATGGGGTAACCAAAACCAGTCTCTGAAAGTACCTTTCATGACCATCTTTTCTGCAGGAAAGATTAGCTAAATATCTTTCAAATGATTTTCTTGATGTCAGTCAGGAGAGAGTGACTTGAGGAAGATATAGGTATTATGAGAAGTTACAGCAGATTTCAAGAGTCTGCAGTATATATCTTTCAGTTGCATGATGTTTTTATAAAATCCTTGTTTGCTCATCTTACTCAGGAATGATTATCATAGATGGAAGACTTTATTTTTTACTTTGAAAGTCCACATAAGTTACGTTTAACTTGCTTGGTAAATTCATGTTAACCATGGTCTAGTTTAGAAAGTTTTTATCTACTTATTTTGCAATATATGAATAGAGGGACAGGTGAGCTAGAAGTTCTCATTGATGCAATAGTACATATAAATTAGAAAGCCCTAACCTGTTAACAAATCTGATACCTTTTTTCTTCTTTATTTTTCTAGTAGGTGAACTAGTTGATAAGGGTTTTTTTTTGTCGTTGTTCTTTATAAGATTGGTTGCCCTGTCTTAATTGAAATAAATCTTTTGTCTTTTTAATTTTTTTTTATAGGCAGCACTGTGTGCTGTTCATGTCATCAGGAAGGTTCCTGAACTTATGGAGATGTTTTTACCAGCAACAAAAAACTTACTGAATGAAAAGAACCATGGTAATGTGATTTGGGTGCATTTGGTAAAGTACTGATGGAGAAGGGGAGAGAGAAAAGCTTTGGGCAGTGCTGGTTCTGTCTCAGTGCAGTGGAGTTGTCTTTCTGCTGTGCTGGACACTTTTCCAGGAAGGGCTGATCAGCCCAATCTCTCTTCCACTCTCATTTCCTAGTTTTACAATTAGAGATTAATTTCTTCATAGTAAATTTGTTTTTCATTTCTGGTACTCTTTTATTATACTAAAAGTACTGTATGAAGTTACTAATATCCATTGTAATACACAGATGATCCTACCCTCAATTTTCATGTGTAAAATTCTTTGATTTCCTGGCCATTTTATATTAGAGAAAAAACTTTGTGGTAAGAGTATAAGATTTGTGAAAATCCTTTTAGGATACTTGTAACAGGAATTTGTAATGCGTACTTAGATATGTTTACATAAAAGTTAAGAGGAATTAATATGTAACTATTCTTTCCCAAACATTTTATTGTTATTTGGAAGTCAGTGAAGCAAGTTTTGAGTAAAGAAAATGCATGTGACCTGAATGCAAAGAGAAAAAAATGGTAGGGTGTGTTTAATTTGATTAATTTAATCCTAAAACTAGAAGGCTCAAAAAATATTTGTTGAACAAATGAATGTTTAGGGCACTTATTATTAGTGGAAACTATTGTGTGATTCTTTTCACTCATTCTGGAGCAAGCAAGTTCATTTTGTCATCCACAATGACTGTACCTTGAAGTTCTGATTTATTTTATCTGGAAATTTAACTTCTCATTAAGATGTTTGCTTCTTGAATTGTCTATCAGAACTCAGCTAAGAGCATATTAAGTATGGAGCAGATGATACCTAGCTTATATTGACTGAGCATGTCTTTATGTATATTCTCAGATGGAGAGACATATGTACTGGTTGTCTTTTTATATTTTATTGATTTTTTACAGAGAGGAAGGGAGAGGGATAGAGAGTCAGAAACATTGATGAGAGAGAAACATCGATCAGCTGCCTCCTGCACACCTCCCACTGGGGATGTGCCGCAACCAACGCACATGCCCTTGGCCGGAATCGAACCTGGGACCTTCAGTCCGTAGGCCAACGCTCTATCCACTGAGCCAAACTGGTTAGGGCAGGACTGGTTGTCATATTTTAGAAAGCAGTTATTTTGGTCAGATAATTGTTTAAAATATTATAATTTGACTGACTTAACTATTAAGCATCTATTAAATACCTCCTTTGTATTCACCTTAATGCTTAGATTCTTTGGAAGATTAGAAAATAAAAGTAGCAACTATCCTTTGGAAAGTGACCTTCAGATCTCAAAGTCCTGTTCTACAAAGTTGACTAATAAATACAGCCTCATTTTTAGGTTTCATTTGCTCTTTTCTTTCAGGTGTCCTTCACACGTCTGTAGTCCTCCTCACAGAAATGTGTGAGCGAAGCCCAGACATGCTTGCACATTTCAGAAAGGTAGGTGCCATTCGATATGCTTAAGTCTTTTCTGAAAAAGACTTTCCTGAAAAGTACATGATGTTCTCACTTACAAATTTTCTTTTGAAAGGAAGCTATGGAGCTGGATAAAGGACTTAACCAGCCCCACTGTGTTTAGGGCTGGAAGCCAGGTTTAGGCATATAAGAACTGGGCAATAGTACAATGTTTTTTTACCTTTTATAATAGAAGTCTTCACTCATTGTCGGCAGACACACCAATTTCTCATGTGCTTTATCTGCTGTTTTCACATTAAAGTCAGAAAATGTAACCTGTGGTCAGATTATAAACAGGAATGTGTTTGTGTGGTTTATTTATTACTTTTAGGCAGGTGATTTCTTTTTCTTTTTTTTTAAAGGTGAAAACTGCAGACTGACATTAACTTTTACCGAATACAGGGTCCCCCACTGTTCATTTTAGGCTGTTGACTTCGGTGATGGAAGTCTCTAGCTTGGTTAATTCTCTCTTTTCCTCCTTTTCTTATAGCATTCTAAAGTGGAAATTTTTGTTTTCTCCACTTACTTTAGAAAGCAGTAGTAAGGAGGACTCAGAGAAAGACTGTTCTTTGAGTTACATGCATTTACTTTTTTTTTTATTAGAGCGCTGACCACTCCATAAGTGGGGCTTACTTTGTACTTTAGATCTGATGAGGTTCTAATAGCAGTTCTTTTTTTTTTTTGCTTTTTCATCCCCTTAGATGTTTATGTCTTGATTAAATTATTGTAAAATAGTATGAGACCCGTATCTGTCCCTAATGCTTGCTTTGTATGTTTTGTTCCTGTTGTCTGTTTGGAATCCTGCTGTATGTTAGAATGAAAAGGTAAGAATTAACCCTCTTTTAGATGGTGCATGCTGGCATTAGGTTCTTAGTAGCTTTTGTGTATCCATCCACATATGTGGCTGTTAAAAATATACTAATGCTGAAGCTATGCTTAACACTGTGAGTTATTTGTTCTAGCATTTTTGGCTAACTCCCTAGTCCAGTTTTTTGTCTTGTCACTTAAACTCGATTCCAAAGTCAGCCTTGGATTTCAGTTGTAGCCTTTCCTGCATTGTAAGCCTCCTTCTCTGCCTTTCCTTATCTTTGCTTGAGAAACCTTGAGCAGTTTCCCAGTGGTTTTGGTGATGGCAATTCCAGATCAGTTTGGAGCCTTGACACAACGCTACTTCTTTTTGAAGTAGATATTTTAGAACCATATGTGGGTAACCTCAGACTTTAAAAAGCTTCATGTGTACTTCTGAGCTTTCACTTCAGACTTAGAGCTTTTATTTCCCCCTTACCTGCACTTATCTTTTCTAGAAGTGTTGGAATATAAAAAGGATTTTTGAGGTGGAGCAGGTGGGCATCAACTGATTTTCATGGCTGCAGCCTTTCCCTTTGTCATCTTACTTTTTTTTTGTCCTGTCATCAGTTTTAGCAACTTGTGTTTTTGTCTGAATAATAAAGCTGGGTTCCAGGAATTACTATGCTGAACATTTAGGCATTTGTGCTTTTGTCCCAGGGTGATCTGATGTGGTGTGCTGGCCTTTTGGCAGTGAATAAAACAAGGAGAAAGGACTTCTTCAAGATTTAAACCAGATTGAAAAATAATTAGGGTTACATGTAGTACAAAAAAGTAGGCTATTGGAAAGTATGCAAGGCGAGACTTTTTGTACAGAGCTTGTTAACTAGATAATCCTGATTTTATTACGTTAATTTTAAAACAGTGTATAAAATTACTTTTACCTCTAATATAAATCTGCCCACAGTTGACAGATTTAATGTGGCTTCTCTCCGTGGCTTAGATTTGTTTTAATTTTGAAGTCATCCAAATTAGATTTTTGTGTGGGTACCTTTATGAATCACTTAATTCTAAAGTGTTATGGCCAAACTTATTTAAATGTGCACAGCTCTCTTATATTTAGAAGTGGTGTTAGGATTGTGAAAATGTTTTGAGCGTATACCTTGGGCATTCTTGACTTTTGTTTTGATCTTGATTCCCTTTTAGAGTTGGGGAGTAGGGAGGAGACAGAGTCCAAATACAATGAGAAAAAATAATTATATGTAGCAAAGCTGGGGCTGTTCTGATTGCCTCAGAAAGAAAGGTGATTCAGTTCACTGTGGACACTTGTTAATTTTTAGGTATTTAGAGTTGTTTGTGTAGCTAAATTGAGTTTTTATTTGGAGACTGGAAAAGTTCTTATTGTGGCAAACATTTTGGATTAGGGTTTTAACATTAAATGATTGATCAACAGAACGAAATGAATAATAACATCTAAAGCATATTTAAGTTAAGCTTGGTAATAAAATTGCCTCTTCTTGTGTTATGACTAAATGAACAAAGTATAGGAAGGACAAGAAGGGAATTTTGACCATAAGGAATGTAGAGTTTCCTTAGTAAGATTAGACAAGAAAACAGATGACAGATCAGTCTGTATAATTAGGTGCTGAAATTAAATTTTACTGAAAATGGTATCATATGAGGTGAGAATAGGGAAAGGAAATTATTCATGGTTTTGGCATCATCTTAAGGTAACAGATACAATTTTTTGTGTGGTCAATGTTGAACACTTGGTCAATATTGGAGGCTTTTGTATTCTCTTTTTCCAACTATCTCAAGAGGAGAAAAAATTTTTTTCTCATTTTGAGATAGTATGTTTTAAAACTATAATTTTAATAAGGTTACCAGTATTTGGGATATGATACCATTTTACATTGAGATGTTTGTATATGTGAAGCGAGCACTATATCCAAATGTTGTGAACGGATAAAAACTGAGCATGTTTGTGCCACACCTAAGTATGTCAGTCTATAGAAGTAGAAATGCAATATGCTTCATAGGCATCTGTTTTACTTAGTTCCCATAGGCTTTCTGACTGGCTGTTATTGTAGTATCTTTGCATATCTAACTCTGGAGTCAAAAAGTCTAATTTTATCTGAATTTAAATTGTTCTTGGTAAAAATACTCCTAAGATATATACATATATATATAAAATTTTATTGATTTCAGAGAGGAAGGGAGAGGGATAGAAACATCAATGATGAGAGAGAATCATTGATTGGCTGCCTCCTGCACGCCTCCTCCTGAGCCCGCAACCCAGGCATGTGCCCTTGACTGGAATCGAACCTGGGACCCTTCAGTCCGCAGGCCGATGGTCTATCCTCTGAGCCAAACTGGCTAGAGCCTCCTAAGTTGTATTTAACCAACACTAATAATATACTAGTATATTGTATCAATAGAATTTGCTTGGACTCAGACCCTTGTACCCTTTTTCTAAGCCAAATTACCTGCCTATTCATGAGAAAGTCTTTGATGTTCACTGTTTTTTGATGCATCTTTCTTCCCTGCAGCTTGTGCCCCAATTAGTTCGTATTCTAAAGAACCTCATCATGTCCGGATATTCACCAGAACATGATGTTTCTGGTATAAGTGACCCCTTTTTGCAGGTGAGCTTGAAAGAAAGCTTTGAATATATGGTTTGAGTTTAATAGTTTTGAATAGAGCATTTCCTCCCTTTTAAGTTTGTGTCAGGAAGAAATTTGATAGTTAATAAATGAGTAGTTACACAATTCTGTATTTTATTAGATTAATAGAATGAAATTATAGTTGTAATAATCAAAACTATGTACTACATAGAGACTTACCAGTATACAGGCATACTTGTTTTATTGTGCTTTGCTTTATTGCACTTTGCAGATGTTGCATTTTATTTTTTACAAATTGAAAATAGGACCCTCCACCAGCAAAAAGGCTACCACTCGCTTTATTGCAATACTCACTTTATTGCTGTGGTCTGGAACTGAACCTCAGTGTCTCTGTGGTATGCCTGTAATGCAGCTCTGCAGGTGGTGGCATTCTTTAGCTGTGGAGTGGCACAGTGTGGTTGTCTAATAACTTCATTAAGACACAGAAACACATGTCATGTCTCTAGAGATAATGTTTAAAATTCTTCTATTTGAATTTTGACCATTTCTAAGGAGATCTTAGACTTAAGATACTTGAATTTCATACCAAGCAAAAAGTTCCTTTGTTCCAGACATAATTAGTTGACATTTCTCATATTTTGCACATTAGGTACGAATTTTACGGTTATTAAGAATTTTAGGACGAAATGATGATGACTCAAGTGAAGCTATGAATGATATATTAGCACAGGTGAGTAGACCAAACTTGCATTATATTTATATTAAGTGTTCATCTTAGTATAGCAGGGAGTGGAATGATTGTGTGTATAGGGAGCAGTTTTTATTTGTGTTTCCTCATTGGTGACTATAATCAATCACAAAATGTCTCTTGTTACTTCTGGATATTTTTTGGAAGCATTGTTTTATCATTGTGTACTGCCCTCTGTGTCTTTCCAGGTTGCCACTAATACAGAGACTAGTAAAAATGTAGGAAATGCTATTCTTTATGAAACGGTTTTGACTATCATGGATATTAAGTCAGAGAGTGGACTGCGAGTAAGTCTTTTAAAATATTTTCTTCTCCCTAAACATTTCATTTAGAATAATTGATTTGGATTTAGCACTTTGGAAATGAATTCCATTTGAAAATTAACTTTTGGAAAGAATGTCTTAAATATTTGCTTTTATATAGAAATAAACACATAAAGTAAAACAATTCAAACATTACAGAAGATATGTAGGGAAGAAAACATCTGCCTGTAGCTTTCACGTGTTGACTCTAAATTCTAGTGGGAAGTACTGTTACCATTTTATTATGTATTTTTTCAGAGATGTTTTTATTTAAATGTATTTGTATGTGTATTTCTTCTCTTCCCCACTTTTAAAATCTTTTTACTTGAAATAATGTAGTCTTACAGAGACAGATGAGTTTCTGTACACCCTTCACTTAGCTTTCTGTACTGTAACATCTTGCATAACTATATGTAGTTATCAAAACTAAGAAATTAATATCGGTACCATGCCATTAACTAAATTATAGACTTTATTTAGATTTCACCAATTTTCTTACTAATGTCCTTTTCCTGTTCCAGGAGCTAATCTATGATTCCACTTTGCATTTCATTGTCACAGCTCCCTAGTCTCCGCCAGTCTGTGACAGTTCCTCTATCTCTCCTTTTCTTTCATGACTTTGACACTTTGAAGAGCACTGATCACTTTTTATTTTTATTTTTAAAATATATTTTTATTGATTTCAGGGAGGAAGGGACAGGGAGAGAGAGGTAGAAACATCAGGATAAGAGAGAATCATTGATTGGCTGCCTCTTGCATGCCCCCCACTGGGGATCGAGCCTGCAACCCAGGCTTGTGCCCTGACTGGGAATCGAACCCTGACCTCCTGGTTCATAGGTCAATGCTTAAGTACTGAGCTACGCTGGCTGGGCTGATCAGTTACTTTTTAGAACGTCCTCCAACTTGGCTCTCTCTGATACTTTATCATAATCAGATTGAGGTTATGTTTTTTTGGCAAGACTATCATAGAAGTGATGTGTCTTTCTTAATATCATATCAGGAGGTGCATGCTATTTCTATTTGTCTCCCTACTGGTGATATTAACTTGATCATTGGTTAAGGTGTTGTCTGCTTGCCTCTCCACTGTAAAGTTATTTTTCCCTTTGTAATTTTTCCCTTTGTAATATTTTGGGGGAGATGCTTTAAGACTATGCAGATATCTTGTTCTCCTCAGACTTTTGCCTATCAATTTTATTCATCAGAAGATCTTGTCTGCAGCAATTGTTAGGGTGGTGAATCTAATGATACTCTCCTGTTTTCCCTCATTTTGTCCTCATTAAATAATTGGAATTCTTCTGTAAGGAAGAATTTTCCCTCATGATTTTATTCATTCTTTCAATCATTTATTAATATAAGAATAACTTGTCCATAGTCTTATAAGAAATAAACTTACTATAATACAATATTTGTGTATAGTTCTTTTTAGATTACATTAACCAAAATAACTTAGGTTAGTTCTTTTCCTCTGCCCACCTTTCAAACAAAATGGTAGCATATTATGTATATCATTCTGCACTTTACTTTTTTCACTTAATGTTATATTGAAACTAGTCCATATTCATGTATAGAGATCATCTTCATTAAAAAAAAATGCTAGAATATAGCATAAAATTTACCATTTTAACAATTTTCAACTCTGTAGTTCAGTGGCATTAAGTACATTCACATTGTTGTGCAACAAACACCATCATTTATCTTCTGAACTTTCTGGTCTTTCCAGGCCATAAAATACCAACTACCATCTATAAATAGTTTCACTCAACAGAGGCCAGAAGTGATCCTTAAACAATAGAAATCTTTAATTTTTCTAGATTTTTAACCTATGCTATTTTTCTTTAGGTCCTAGCCATAAATATCCTGGGTCGTTTCTTATTGAACAATGACAAGAATATTAGGTAAAGCAATTGAAAAATGTCTTATATTTTGTTATTATAAAGCCTGTTTTCAAGAGTAACTTTGCTCAAGATCACAAATGTATTAAGTGACTTATCTAGAACTTCAGCTGCGGAAACTCAGGATTTCTGTTTTAGTCTAGTCTTAAAACTACTGTTTTGTAAAGAATTTGAGGATTTGCCTCTGGTTTAATTTTTACATCTCTCTTTATACTATAAATCAGGAGTCATTACCTTTTTCTGTGAAGGACCAAGTGGTCAATCTTTTAGGCTCTGTGGGCCTTTGGTCTCTGTGGCAATTACCCAGCTCTGCCTGTTGGCATGAAAACAGTCATAGATCATATAAATGATGAATGTTGCTGTTCTGATAAAAATTTATTTACAAAACCAGACAGCAGAGGGCTGGATATTTGCAGGTAGCCTGTAGTTTACTGACCAATACGGAACGTGTTTGGCCATTCCATTTAGTTTGTGTGGTGTTTTATTTTTTTGTTTTGTTTTGTTTTTAAGATTTTTAAATTGATTTTTAGAGAGAGGAAAAGAGAGGGAGAGAGAGAAACATCAATGTGAGAGTGAAAGATAGGTCAGCTGCCTCCTGCATGCCCCCTTCCGGGGATGCAACCTGAGCATGTGCCCTGACTGGGAATTGAGCCAGCAATCTTTTGGTACACAGGACAACACCCAAACAACTGAGCCACACTGGCCAGGCTGACGACTTAAAGTAGATGAATTTATTAGTACTATCTTTTATTTGTAGTTTGCCTTTTCCCCTCTTTTAATCAGGAGAAAAAAAATTTTCTTACCATGTTAAGCTTGAAAAAACAATGTGGAAATAATTATTGTGTTTTCCTGAATT
>NW_006285234.1:2960441-2969696 GCF_000327345.1 Myotis davidii | reverse complement strand
TGTAATAATAATGGCAATTGTTTTTGTTCATGTGTTCCTGTGTGTTTCTTTTTGTTTGCTTGTTTGTTAAGATTTTTAAATTGATTTTTAGAGAGAGGAAAAGAGAGGGAGAGAGAGAAACATCAATGTGAGAGTGAAACATTGGTCAGCTGCCTCCTGCATGCCCCCTTCCGGGGATGCAACCTGAGCATGTGCCTGACTGGGAATTGAGCCAGCAATCTTTTGGTACACAGGACAACACCCAAACAACTGAGCCACACTGGCCAGGCTGACGACTTAAAGTAGATGAATTTATTAGTACTATCTTTTATTTGTAGTTTGCCTTTTCCCCTCTTTTAATCAGGAGAAAAAAAATTTTCTTACCATGTTAAGCTTGAAAAAACAATGTGGAAATAATTATTGTGGTATCCTGAATTATCTCCTCCTTCCAGAATAATTTTTAATACTAGGATGTTATACTCAAAATTTGGTACGAGTCTCAAAAGCAGAGTAAATACAAATGGTAAAATTGAAATAATTTCCTTTTGCATTTTGGGGTTAAGGCCCAAAAAGGCATACTATATGCTTATTTTGTTGTACTGTTTGGAAGAACTTGAAATAATTGAGTCAATCACTTTTAGACTTGACCATGAATGCAAATATTCTAAATCCAAGGCTTCTTCTGATTGTCATTACCTTAATGTGTCTTCTATGCCTTTAAAATGTTACCATTATAGTTATTGTCTTTCTTTAAAATATGTGCTTTCCCTTAGTCTTTAGACATTTTTTGTCATTATTTTAGGCAGAAAAAAACCACCCTGAATTTTACATTTTAATCCTGTTCTTCTGCAACTTTGTTTCATGCAGATATGTAGCTCTGACATCCTTGTTGAAGACTGTGCAGACAGATCATAATGCAGTGCAGAGGCACAGAAGCACCATTGTGGACTGTCTAAAAGATTTGGATGTCTCAATAAAACGGTAACAGATTATTGATAGTTCTTTGCCTCCACCCCACCTGCTAACTTTGTAATAGTTTTTTAAGTGAGAATGTTGACCTTTATGTATTGTCCTCATTTTCATAGATGAGTTTTCTGCAGAGTAAATCCTTTTTTAGAAAGGATTGGCAGGGAGGAGGGGTTAGGTCAGTGAAGGAGGCCAAAAAGGAAGACTTCGGTGCACAATGAGGTTGTCCTTGGTTCTTTGATAAATAAACCAATGAAGAGATAAGCTTGGCAAAAGGTTACTTAACAGAAGTACTGTGCCTTGGTGTGTTGGAGGATGAAAATACAGAGTGATCCATCGGCTAAGTGTTTTATCACGATGCTGAAACTCAAATTGCTGACAGCACACTTCTTCTCACAGTACTTATGCCCCAAGATACTAGAGGCAGCTGTGTTTTTTAGAACAGTGCATCTAGGAATGATGTTCGGAAGCAGGTAGATAGCACTTTCTAACGGCTTACATTTTTTTCTCCATGGAGTAGCTCTACTGGTTCTCCTCTTAGAAGGATTATAGATGTTTGTAAAACCTAGTTTAGTTGTGGTTGTATGTTCAAATCCAGAACAAATTAGATTTGAAATGATCCCTGAAACCATTCACATAACAGACATTTTTTTTTTTTAACAATCATTTATTGAGTTCCTTTTGTTTGTGGAGAACACGTACTAAATGCTTGGACAATTTAAAGATAAGATCTTGACTCAGCTATAACAACTTTCACATAGTGCCTTGCAAAGTAAACAATCTATGAACGCCCTCTCAGTTCTCTGAGCAAGCCAGTGAGACTAGGCAATTACTTCTATTTTCAATTAACAGATTAGTGAAAATACAGTCCCCAAAGGAATCAAATGACTTACTCTAAACTGTACCACTTATACAGAGGCAGACCTGGGAATAGAAATCAGGCCTTCTGACTCCTATTTTGTTTTGTTTTTCTCTAGCTGGTTACTGGCCTGTGCATTTCAAAAGTAAAATCTGTATCTCCTTGACTACCAGACTGCCTTATTTTGAATCCTGCCTCTGCCCGTAATAGATGTGGTCTAGTTACTTAACCTTTTAGTGCTTCAGTTGTCCCATATGTAAAATTCCCGTACAATAGAACCCATTTTCTAGGATTATGCAGGATTAACTGGATTAATATAAATAAAGTATCTAAGCATTATATGAGAATTATCTGTTACTGTATTTCTATAAGGATTGATTTTTTTATTGCTTATAAATTAGTTAAGATGACAGTACTTTCTACTTAGTAAATGAAGATTTTTGAAAGTCAATCTATATACCATGTTTGATGTTATTGAGCAAATATGAAAAGGTGTATATAGTAACCTTATAACTTTTATGTTAAACATTTCCATTTTGCCTTGGTTAGCAAATTTGATAGGCAGTTATAAAAACTTTTATTTGCTCTCATAGCACATGCCCTTTTTTCCTTTTCATGGCCCTCATTCTCTCTCTCAGTTTTTCCCCCCAGCTTTATTGAGATATAATTGACATAAAACATTCTGTCAATTTAAGGTGTGCAATGCATTGATTTAACACAGTCATATATTGCAAAAACAGTTATCATCATAGCACTAGCTAACACACTGCATCATCCTATATAATAAAAGCCTAGTATGCTAAGTATCCGACCATTCATTTGTTCAACCATTCCACCAGTTGCTCTAATGCTCACTGACCACCAGGGAGCAGATGCTCCAAACAGTAGGTTAGCTTGCTGCTGAGGTCCGGCCGATGGGGACTGGGCGAGATGGGCCAGACATGCCCTGGAGCCCTCCCCTGGTCCCTTCATGGCCCCGATTGTGCACCGGTGGGGTCCCTCAGCCTGGCCTGCACCCTCTCGAAATCCAGGACCCCTCAGGGGATATCGGAGAGCCAGTTTTGGCCCGATTTCTGCAGGCCAAGCCAAGAGACCCCACTGGTGCCAATATCTGTGCACTGGGCCTCTAGTATTACATAATTACTGTATATTTTGTGTGTGGTAAGACCATTTAAGATCTATTCTCTTAGCAGATTTCAGGTATATTATACAGTGTTACTAACTTTAACCACTCTGCTGTACAATTAGATCCCTAGAACTTAATCATTTTATAACTGGAAGTACCCTCTGACCAGCATCTCTTCTACTCCCCACCCCCTTGGCCCTGGTAAATACTGTTCTAGTCTCTATTTCTGTGTGTTTTTTGCTTCCACATTTAAGCGATATCCTGCAGTATTTATCTTTCTTGGTCTGACTTACTGCACTTAGTGTAATGCCCTCAAGGTTTGTGTTTATGAAAATTTCCCACATACCTTGATATAACTGTGTTACATCATCTTTGGACAGAAGTGAGTGTAATAAAAGAGTATGATGACTTTATATATTACATTTTTAAGGAATAAATGCAGAGAGATATCTTTGGGTAATAATTTTGTTGACTCTTTTTGAGCCTTTTAAGTATTCTAAATTTCAGCTTTATAGAATAGAATATTGAACCCAAACTACATTTTTGATCAGTTGTGTCTCTCTTAGTGTTGAAGAAAGTGTTGGACAAAGATTCAAAATAGAAAAACTAACTTTGATAACTTTTGTTATCTTGTGTGCAAAGATTGGATCACAGGATCATGCAAGAACATGAGCACATCTGCCAGTGCTTGGTGTTCGGAGAGAAAATCCCTGGGTCTTTGTTTCATTCCCACAGTAACTATAACTGGTTTCTTTTTTTTTTGTTTTGTAATTTCTCCCCTGCAAGGCGTGCAATGGAATTGAGTTTTGCCCTGGTAAATGGGAATAATATCCGAGGCATGATGAAGGAGTTACTTTATTTTCTGGATTCCTGTGAGCCAGAATTTAAAGCAGACTGTGCATCTGGAATCTTTCTTGCTGCAGAAAAGTAAGATTTGATTTTTACCTTCATTAGTAAAAGATGCTTGGAATTTTAAAAAGCATTTTTAAAAGATGAGAATGTTATAAACATGTTTAAAACATGTAACATTTATTTCAAGCTCCCAATTAGAAATTAGCTTTGAGGAGGCCATGATAGCCAGCATTTAAGTATACTAAGACCCCTCCCCCCTCCAAAAATCCCTCTTTTATAAAGCCTGTGATTTATAATCCTCCTATAATCTGTTCTTTAACCTCTCATCCATGATGCCCTCTTTATGAGGATATAGATGTTTCAGCATCTAAATTGTGGTTGAGTGTAAAACTTTTAGGAAGAAGTACCTAAAGATTTTGGTTGTATGGTTATTTCTATACTTTCCACTATGAATTCAAGGGACCAAGTTCCTAGTCCTGGTGTTGTCTGGGTCTGGGAATAGTCCCTTTTCTTTCTTCTCTATCCTCTCTTGATCTGACTTTGTTTTTCTCAGACAGTCTCTTTTCTTAGCTCAGCAACTCCTATTGCAATACTATGTAGACCATCTGAGTTTGACAGTGTGCCATTTCATCACCCTGGGAAATGGATATTGCTGCTAGATTTGAAGGTGAAATGTCCCTAAATATAATCACTTATGATAATAGGCAGGATTTTTGAAAGTCACTGAGCACAGTATAATTTACAGGTTCTAATTTCTTCACCTGGTGCCATTATTTTTTTAGGTATGCACCTTCCAAACGGTGGCATATAGACACAATTATGCGTGTTCTGACAACGGTAAGTAGCTTTTTTAGGTCAACATATACTAACTGCTGAATGTGCTGATTAAGGCAGAGAAAGGCCTTATGCTCATGAAGCTTACGTTCTAGTGGGGGAGATAGGAAATTCATGGGGAAATATGTACTATACTGTCAGGCAAGGGAAAATGCTACAAGAAACACTAAAATAGCATGACGGACTACGATGATGGCCGAGGAGGATGGAATATGGGGCAATGGGCCAAGTATTTTAGGTGGAGTATTCAGTGCAGGTCACTCAGAGGAGCTAATGTTTGAGTAGAGAACTTAGTGAAATTAGCCATGCAAAGATTTGGGAAAGGAGTATACTAATCTGAGAGAATAGCAGGGGTTGCAAAGACATTAGGTAGCAATACGCTTGGCCTGCTTGGAGAGCAAGAAGGTAAGTGAAGGCAGAGATTGGTGACATTAACACAGGGTGAGATTATTTGGGGCCTCACAGGAGTTTGGATTTTATTGTGAATGTGTTAGGAAGCCATTGGAATGTTTTGAATGACTACATTTGTTCTGGATTTAAGATTACAGTTTTATAAGGTATTTTTTCTTTGTTGTCCAGAATTTTGGAGATTTTCTATTGTTCAATTAATAGGGATTAGAGATATCAGAGTAAAAATGAAAGTGTAGTGGCATATAAAGGAAATATAACTATCTGTGTGTAATTATGTTACCAGAGGTAGATACCATGAAGATAAACATTCACAAATTTGATTAGTTTAAGAAAAATGTTTATCAGAACTCAAAACCATTTTAAAAAATGCTCCTACTTTTCATTTTTCCTATTGACCTATATTCTCTTATTATGATCATATGATTTTTCCTTAGCTTGTTGATGTGTGGGATTATTATAATCAGTTTATGGTTGTTGAACCATAAATCCCACTGATTATGGTATATAATTCTTTCTATACATTATTGTATTTGATTTGCTAATATCTTTAAAGGATATTTTCATCTATGTTCATGAGAGATAACTGGTGTTTTTAATTTTTCCGATGTTTTCTTTGACCCATGTGTTATTTAGTACCATGTTGTTTAATCCCAAACTATTTGGAGATTTCTCAGCTATTTTTGTGTTACTGCTTTCTAGTGTAATTTTATATGATTTCTATCCTTTTAAATTTAAGGTATTTTTTATGGCTCACAATGTAGTCCGTCTTGGTGAAGGTTGCATGTGAACTTGAGAAATTGTATTTTGCTGTTGTTGGATGAATTAGTCTATAAGTGTCAATTATATCCTGTTGATGCATCCTTTTATTTCAAACACTCTGTTTTCTCCCATAAGAATGCAAATATTTAAGTTATACCACAAATTTTCTGCTTTTTGGCTTCTCACCTTTTCTTTTTCACCATTTTCCCAAACTTCTTCTGTTTTTGTATTTCTTTTTTTTTAAAATATATTTTATTGATTTTTTACAGAGAGGAAGGGAGAGGGAGAGAGCATTAGAAACATCGATGAGAGAGAAACATCGATCAGCTGTCTCCTGCACACCACCTACTGGGATGTGCCCACAACCAAGGTACATGCCCTTGACCAGAATCGAACCTGGGACCCTTCAGTCCGCAGGCCGATGCTCTAGCCACTGAGCCAAACCGATTAAGGCTGTTTTTGTATTTCTTAAAATACAAGTGGGGTATCTCAATCACCTGAGAATTTTTTCCCCCTTTTCTTTTGTGCTTTCCAACAACATATGGTTTGGCTTGGCTCAGTGTTGTAAATCATATCCGCTCTTCTGTCCAGTAATTGGAGATTGATGAAGATCGCTTGATATTAGGCACAGTTTTATGTCTTGTGAGCCTGGCTGTCATAATGCCTGGACAAGGCCAAGATTTAGTTCCTCATAGGTTAAATAGCTTTACTTTGTTCCATAGATTCAAACAGTATCTCAGACTTCCAGAGATAGTATTAAAAACTCCAAGTAATAAAAAAGGGTGGATAATAAAATACAGAATAATTCCTACTCCTGGGATTAATGGTTAGTTCTGTAATATTTATAAATTCTAGTCTTAAAAGAACAGTGCAAGGTTTTAAATAAACTCAAGTTTTATAAAAGTTACTCTTAATATGCCCCATTTGAGCTATTCATGTACACTTCTCTTGCCATCCTCCAATATAACATGACTACTTTAGCTAGTCCATATAATTTTAACATTTTTCGGGGAGTTGTGGGATGGGAGAGTTTGTTGTAACTCAGTTCCCAGTGAATGTACTTCTTAAATTTTGAAATACCAAATGGGGTGGGCAAACGTAGGTTTACAGTTCTGAGCACACAAAACAGAGAGTTTATTCTTATATTATTTATTAATTATTGTATTTATTTTTATTATTTGTCTTATTATTATTATTTTGTATCCTTGCTTATGATTTATCTTTTAGGTAATTATGGCTGATAATTTACCTACTTTTGTCCACCCCTGTACCTTACCTGCTTTGTGTAGAAAAGGTCTTCTTGAAATTTTTAAAAAAACTCTTCATGGATTTATTTTTTACTATATTTGAAATAGGCTCAGAGGCTAAAGTACCAGTATCAAAAAGGAAATGAATTATAACAATGAAGGCTACTATGTAAAATTTACCTATTCTTTATGTAGCTAGTAACTTCTTGAAATTTTTAAGTCTTTATATTTTTCTTTTACTTTGGACAAAGAGGAGATTTTATTTTTTTATAAAATTAAAAAAATTGGCATATTCATTTAAATAAGTAAGACTTTGAAGTTTGAGCTGCTTATGAACCCAAGAATTGGAATCAACTTTATCTTTGAAGGGTTTTTTTTAGTAGTCTCCTTTTAACAGCAATAATAGCTGACGTTTATCATCATTGTGTGTTTCTAGGGGTAACTGTCTGCATTTCCTTTTAGGCAGGAAGTTATGTTCGTGATGATGCAGTCCCCAACTTGATCCAGTTAATAACCAATAGTGTGGAGATGCATGCCTATACTGTCCAGCGCTTATACAAAGCAATTCTTGGTGATTATTCTCAAGTAAGTACTTCATTTGCTTTTTTTTTTTCTGCTTTGGGAGGAAATTACACTTTATTTTTCTTGTATGTTCTTATTACTAACACTTAGATGTATCTCAGTTTTGACGTTTATGATGAGATGACCTATGATTTGCATTACTCTTTGTCAGGATTAAAATCTTTGACAAACATTGACTTTGTTTTGACAGCAACCTTTGGTACAAGTAGCTGCATGGTGTATAGGTGAATATGGAGATCTTCTCATATCTGGCCAATGTGAAGAGGAAGAGCCTATTCAGGTAACCCTTATTCCTCTTGGTCAAAGATGGGGAAAAGAGTGATTTCGGTCATAAGTGGGCCGTGTTTAGTGAGGAGTTGTGGTTGATTTCTTAAAAACCTTTTAAAGAAATAATACTGGAATTATATTGGGAAACCTGTCAGTTTTTGAAGTGGAACTTATTGGGCCATTTTGAGACTTTAAAAACCACCTTGGGATCCACTCCCCACTTTGTCAGAGGGAATTATATTGTTTCTCTTACTCTCTGGTTGATTTAAACAAGAAGAAATGAGACCTACAGCCATATTTCCATTTGCTCATTAAAGGACTGGCTTTTAGGAGTAGTTGTGGCAACAGTACTTGAACTCTATGTAACTTTTTCCCCTTCCTCTACTTCTGCCTCTTGCAGCTAAATATGCCTCTCAGCCCCCAATGGGTATTTTCCACTTTTTGTTTTTTTTTAAACATACCTTCCACCTGCCTCTGGTTGATGGATCAGTTTGAACAGTTATCCTGGCAAAGAACAGATTGTGTTAGAAGCTTTGGTAGTGATGGTAGGATTGTCTTTCTGGTGGCATCCTGTGACTTGATATCAAATTTAGATATTTACTTTTACATGTCATTGTACATTGTCTTTCTTTTTCTCTTCTCTTCAGGTAACAGAAGATGAAGTGTTGGATATTTTAGAAAGTGTCTTAATCTCTAATATGTCCGTCTCTGTGACACGAGGTTATGCCCTCACTGCCATTATGAAGCTTTCTACTCGATTCACCTGTACTGTAAAGTGAGTATGGAGAAAAAGTAGGATGAACAGATTGTTTTGTAATCTTGAAAAACATTTTATTATGGAAAATTTCAACCAAAGGCAAAAGTAGAGAGAATAATAAAATGAATTGCATATACCTATTACACCACAATAACAATCATTTTGTGGTTAATCCTTATTTCATCTATACTTTGCACACCCCATCGTAGATTATTTTGAGCTTGTGATGTTTTTAAAATCAGATTTCTAATGTCCATTTTCATTTTTAACTGTGACTTGATATCAAATTGAGAAGTTATTTCCCCATATAAAGGTTCTGTTTTATAATATTTTGAGATGTCTGGATAGTAAGAAAATCATAGGGTTGTGGTGTTTAAGTCTTTAAATTCTGTTTACTATTTTGTTTTGCTTTTTAGTTTTTTAAAAAATATTTTTATTGATTTCAGAGAGGGAGAGAGGGAGAGAGATAGAAACATCAATGATGAGAGAGAATCATTGATTGGCTGTCTCCTGCACGCCCCCCCATTGGGATCGAGCCTGCAACCCGGGCATGTGCCCTGATCAGGAATCAAACCATTACCTCCTAGTTCATAGGTTGATGCTCAACCACTGAGCT
>NW_006285234.1:2952339-2959755 GCF_000327345.1 Myotis davidii | reverse complement strand
AGAGATGATGGTGGTGTTGAGGTATATATGTATATGTTTTTTGTTTTTTAAGAGTAGCACTGTTTTTAATGAGTTTTAGCCCAGAATACAAAACAAGGTGCTATCTGTGGCCTCAGTGTTAGTACAGAGGCTTTCCTTCCCCCTAAAAGGCAAGTTACAAAAGGGTATCAGACAGATGGGATGAGACATTCTAGGCTATTTCTGAAAAACTATAACCTCTTCACCCCATCCCCACCCAAAAGGAATTCAAATTCTGGGCCTTTGTTTGATCCAAGAGATTGTGTGAGAGACTTTTTCTTTTGAGACTTTTTGGGTATAGGGGTCACTTTTCTTGCTTTTGTTGTTGATTATGTGGAACGCCTGGTCACTGGATAAGTAAGGAAGCTAGTGTCGTTCTTTATGAGTTCTTCTGAGGAACTTGGATTGTGACGGTTTTCACTTCAGTATATGTTGTGTATATGTTGGATGAATGAAGATGAAGGAAAGATGTTTTGTTTTTGAAAGATTATGTAAATTAAGAAAAGGTATTTCAAAATTTTAACCAGAAAACTCTGGTTTAAACATTATTCTTTCTGTTTGTCTATGAACTTTCTTTTGGGTATTTGAATTCATTTGTCATTTTATCCCAAAGCCGAATAAAGAAAGTGGTTTCCATCTATGGAAGCAGCATTGATGTGGAACTCCAGCAGAGGGCAGTAGAATATAATGCACTTTTTAAGAAATATGACCATATGAGGTAAGTAAAAGAAACTAAGCAATGCATGTGCCTCTTAGCATCCCAAACTATTTGTCATAATCCGTAAAGGAGACTCATCCCTCATGTCTTATTAGCTGGACTTCACTACCCTGTTCAGTTCTAATTGCTTGACTGCTTCTGTTTTGTTCATTTCCTATTCTGCCTAATCTCTAAAGAAAGAAGTTAACTGGTCTTTCATTCCTTGTCTCCCCTTTCTTTTGATACAGAAATTTAGCTTCATTTTCCATTTTATTTGGTTTAAGAAGTGAGAGCTGTATTTTTCTCTAAAGAATCTCATCTGATATTACTATGAACATTTTGGTGTCACCGCCCCCTTCTGTTATACAGTATCTTAATTGGAACCTGTTAATATCTACTGATTTACCTTGATTTCATTCCAACTTCTCTACCACTGTGAAATCTCAACTTCTTGGGATTTAGGTGGATAGTTTGTCCATTCAAGGTTTCTTGCCTGCCCTCAATCCTGCCAGGAATTTAGGTCATGTATTGTTATAATCCACCTTCTATTTTAATGTATGTGTTGTGTGGGGAGGGGAGATGGCTTTTCATGTTTGGCCCCAATGTAGTTACAGTGATTGTTTTGGGTAGGGAATCTAGATTAACTGCCTGGAATTTAACCACTTCAGATATTTTTTTCAGGTCTGCCCTGCTTGAGAGAATGCCTGTCATGGAAAAAGTGACCACAAATGGTCCTACGGAGATTGTGCAGACAAATGGAGAGACAGAACCAGCTCCGCTAGAGACCAAACCACCACCCTCTGGGCCACAGCCTACCAGCCAGGTAGCTTTTTACCGGCTTATCTGGGTACACTGATGATCAATAGATCCTTGTAATCTCTTAGCTGATTCCCTTCAGTGTTCCTAGATTGACTGATGATTCTTTCATTTTTAAGTGTTGAAAGAGCTTTGCATTAGAAGTAGACTAGGCAAATGATTAATAAATGGAGATATTGTTTTCTTGTTTAGGCCAATGATTTATTGGATTTGTTGGGAGGAAATGACATAACACCTGTTATTCCAACTGTACCTACAAGCAAACCAGCTTCTGCTGGTGGCGAGCTTCTTGATTTGCTGGGAGACATCAACCTTACAGGTGAGGCCTGAGTGGAATTACTTAATGCTGAGATAGGGATAAAGGTTTGGGGAAAAACTACGCTGAACATGGACTTTCTAGCACATCAATCAGTTGAAGATGGGCGAAGTTAAGTCAGAAGCAAGATTAGAATCTTCACAACATCTGGGATATAAGGTGCCATGCTAACACTCTAGAGACTAGGGATTTCTTAAAGTCCCTTTTTTTTTTTTTTTAATTTGGGGAGAATTACTTGTATTTTAAAACTTTCAGGCTGGAAAAAAAAATCCCAAGTCACCTTTGCTTTTAATTAGTGTCCAAAGGCATCACTTTCTCTAGGTTTCTTTCTACTCATGGTTAGTTTTTAAGAGCTCCCTTCTTTCCTATTATTAAAGCAATGGAAAGAGGAGATCACTAATAATTATACTAGTATTATTCAAATATAACTTTCATTTGGGAATTTTTTTCTTATTTTTTTTAAAAAATATATTTTATTGATTTTTTTACAGACAAGAAGGGAGAGGGATAGAGAGTTAGGAACATCGATGAGAGAGAAACATCAATCAGCTGCCTCCTGCACACCCCCTACTGGGGATGTGCCCGCAACCCAGGTACATGCCCTTGACCGGAATCGAACCTGGGACCCTTCAGTCTGCAGGCCGACGCTATCTACTGAGCCAAACCGGTTAGGGCTCTTATTTTTGTTTTAGTAGTAGACTTTTGTAGTTAATGTGTTCAGTAATGTTATGAATCCCTAAGTCTGAGAGTATCACTGTAGTATATAGTTTTTGGCTTACATAACCTCTTTAAAAGTATAATGGAGAGTTATACTTTAACCTCAAGTAGAAACTGGGCATAGAATAAGGATGTTGGATGATCCTGTAGACTGCCTATTACAGGCTAAGTTATTTTTTTCTAATACAACAGCCTCCCGGAGCTTATTATATATGTGTCTTAAATTTTTTTATTTTTTAAATGTTTTTATTGATTTTTTTAGAGAGAGAGGAAGGGAGTGGGATAGAGAGCATGCCCCCTACAGGGACTGGAGCCTGAAACTTGGGCATGTGTCCTGACCAGGAATCGAATCCATTACCTTTACATTCATGGGTTGACATTCAACCACTGAGCCACACTGGCTGGGCTCTTAAAATTTTAAACTGTTACTTCTTATGTACTTTTGAGCTCCTCAAATGCCAAATCTATACTGGACTATGGAAAAGTAAAAACAATTTCATAGTTTAAACATAGTGTGTAGGCGGTATAGTTTATTTGTTAACATATTAGCATTTCCATAATAGTATATAGTCTTTACAATTACACTTAAAATTTTAAGTGGTTGTCTAATATTTCATCTAGAACTTTGTACCTTTCTTTATTCAATTCCTTACTATTTAGATTTTTCTTAATAACTAATGCTTCAACAACAGTTACAAAAATTTGTCCTTATTTTGGATTACTTTCTTTGACTAAGTTTCTTAGTCTTTCTGAATCTGTTTAAAATAAAGATGACAAATACTTAACCTCAGTATTTATGAGGAATGGTGACTTAGTGCATGTATGAGTCATGGTAGGTGCATGATAAATATTATTTACCTTAACCTCCATGTATATTGCTACCAGTTTCACTATAAAATCGTAAGTATTGTGTGCTATCATTTTTTACAAGCCCTAGCAGATTAAAGATTGGCCCTAATATTTTGTTAATTTCAAGTTTTTCATTCACAGGACATGTTTCATATATATATCAACATTTTTGCATTATACATGAATTTTATTTTTCCACATTCCTTTTGAGTCCTTAACTCATTTATCATGAAGTCTTAATGTTTTGTTTTTGTTCTTACTTTCTTGTTTTCCCAGTGTTACATGAAAAAGCAAAATGATAATGTGTCAAAAAGTCTAGAGTTTTAAACACATTTTCCCATTTTTGAGTTACAGATTCTTAAGCCATCATTAGTTGTATCCTAAAGCACAGTAATATAAATCAGTGGAAATCTGTAAATAAATTTAGTGTGTGCTCTTAGAGGAATTGGTACAGTAAGTTTCTGTGGTTTCCCTAATAGGTAGTACAAAAGGTACTACCTATTGTACCTTTGGAAGAGAAAAAAGCCAAAATCTAAGGGACCTAGGGACCCATATGTTATCTGTATATTTTGGTAGCCTCTGATTTTCCATGGGAACACATTTCTGAAATTGTTTTGAAAATGGTAATTGTGGGAAAATTAGTAGTTTAGATTTATATAAACTCTTAGAACTATATGAATATTTCTTTGTATACTTCATAGGCAATCTGCTTGACTGCACGTTCTGCAGTGTCATATTTGTTTTTAACTTCTTGTGCTTTGCTTAGTCATCTGTTTTTCTACCTTCCTTGCTAATTTTTAGCATGCTTGTTGTTTTTTCTCTTAGTGTAGTTGGGTATTTTTTAAAAGGATATTTCACCCTTCCTTTATTTTTTAGTTTTTTTATTGGTGTATTTTCAGTTAATTTTATAAGTAATTTGAAATATGTTTAAATATAAAATGCATTCTCTTTATTTTGCAGAATTTTCTTTTTTTTTTTTAAATATATTTTATTGATTTTCCACAGAGAGGAAGGGAGAGAGACAGAGAGTTAGCAACATTGATGAGAGAGAAACATCGATCAGCTGCCTCCTGCACATCCCCTACTGGGGACGTGCCCGCAATCCAGGTACATGCCCTTGACCGGAATTGAACCTGGGACCTTTCAGTCCGCAGGCTGACGCTCTATCCACTGAGCCAAACCGGTTTCGGCTTGCAGAATTTTCTTATACCTCTTCTTAGAATTCTGATTTCTCTCAGTTCATGGCCATTATTCTATCATTTACCCTCAGTCGTATGATCCTTCTTGTTCTTATTGGGAAATATCAAATAAAAATGGTAATCTGGTAATCCCCTCCCACCCCCCTCCTTCATACTACCCTTCTTAGGGTGTGTGTATGTTAAATTTTTATTATGCAATATTTAACATCTATAAAATTCAGTAAATGCCTTGATCTACTTAGCTTGTAAAATAAAATATTATTATGGAAGTTGACATTCCCTTTGTACCTCCACCTCAATTCCTTCCCTCTTAGTCCCAGAGGTAACTGTTGTTTATCTGGAAGCAGTGTTTAGCTTTGGTGTTTACCATTTCTGTATATTTCTTTATAGTAGTGTGTAATATTGTTTTGCCAATTTTTACCTTTATAGAAATGATATCCAACTGAGTGTTCTTTTGCACCTTGCTTTTTGGCTGAACATTGTATTTGTGAGAATAATCTATGAATAATTCTTGTTAAATGTACAATTAACACTGGAACAACGTGGGTTTGAACTGCATTGGCCCACTTATAAGTGGATTGTTTTCAATTGACCCTTGCAGTTGATCCTCACAGTTCAAACTCGAGTTGTCCAAAGGTCAAGATCTGACTGTAGTTATACATAGATTTTCGACTGCGTGGAATGGCAGTGTTCCTAACTTCCACATTATTCAAGGTTCAACTGTTCTTCTAGTGCATTAACAGTATTACTGTTGTGTATGTGTAGTGTTTACTTTGATCAATGTACCACAATTTACTTGCCCATTATCTTGATGATGGACATTTGGTTGTATCCAGCATTTCCCTGTTAGAAACTATCTTGCTATGCACACTTTTATACAAGTTTTCCTGTGTACATATGTAAGAATTTGTGAAAAAGGCCCTGGTTCTCAACGGGGAGATTTTGCCCACCAGGGCTTAGCAGATATTTTCAGTAGTCACAACTGGAGAATGTTACTGTCATTTAATGAGTAGAAGCCAGGAGTGCTGATAAACATGCTGCAATGCACAAGGCAGCCTCCCACAACAAAGTATCATCTAGCTTCAAATGTTAGGAGTTTTGAGGTTGAGGAACTTTAGGTATATGCTCATGTTCAGCTCTATTGTTGCTAAATTGTCTCTAGTTTGGTTGTGTCAGGTTAGAAGTCCCCCTTGCTACACGTTCTTGCTGGTATCTGGTATTATCACATTGAAATTTTCACCACTGAACTAGATGTGAAGTATTATCTCAATGTGGCTTTAAATTCCATTTCCCTAATTACTAAGCATCTTTTTTCATAAGATGTCCTTTTCATTCAAATTCCTTCTTCTGGGAATAGCTAGTTCCTATCTCTTATCACTTTTAAATTGGGTTATTTTTTTCTTACTGACTTGTAGGAAGATATTTATAGTTCTGGATACTCATCCATTTGTTGTCTTGTAGCAGCATTTTCTTTTGCATGTGGTCTATTTTTTTATAGTATTTTCTAATGAACAGACATTGCTCATTTTAAAGTGTTTGAATTTTAAGTTCTTTCCACTTACGGTTTATGCATTATTCATCTTATTTAAGGAATCTTTCTCTTAACCTGAGGTCAAAATATTTTTCTCCTATATTTTCTTGGTGAGTTTTGGCATGCTGGGTAATAATGACTTAACATTGGACTGTTTCCTGTAGGTGCTCCAACTGGTGCTCCTGCCCCTGCCTCTGCCCCTCAGATATCCCAGCCCCCCTTCTTGTTGGATGGGCTTTCATCACAGCCTCTCTTCAATGACATCACTACAGGTACAATTACTGATGTTATTAAAGTTATTGAAGAAAGCAAAATAATTTTGTAAGTATAGGCTGACTACAATTAGGCTAAGCTTCCTGTACTTTCCCAGGCATCCCCTCCATCACAGCATACAGTAAGAATGGCTTGAAGATAGAATTCACCTTTGAACGGTCAAACACCAACCCCAGTGTCACGGTGATAACGATACAGGCCTCTAACAGCACAGAGCTGGACATGACGGACTTTGTTTTCCAGGCTGCGGTACCAAAGGTACTACAATGTCTTCTTTGCCTTTTTCTTTTGAATAAAGATTGACTGGCTTATTTTTTAAAAACTCACTTGGGCCCTAACCCGTTTGGCCCAGTAGATAGAGTGTTGGCCTGGGGACTGAAGGGTCCTAGGTTCAATTCTGGTCAAGGGCATGTACCTTGGTTGCGGGCTTGATCCCCAGTAGGGGGCATGCAGGAGTCAGCTGATTGATGTTTCTCTCTCATCGATGTTTCTAACTCTCTATCCCTTTCCCTTCCTCTCTGTAAAAATCAATAAAATATATTGTAAATAAATAAATAAACTATGCCTGTTTGCATAACAGTGATATATCTTGAATTTCAAAATGTCATGCATAGTACATAGATTCTATGACTAATTTTTACTTTTTATTATCTCTGAAATTGAGGTACATTTTAAAATTGATACCTTGGCATAGTTTAATTGGCAGCATGTTTTTTTCCCCTCAGTGGTATATAAAATAATGGTGTGAATTATTATTGATGGCATCTTATATTAAATAAATATAAATAACTGAATAATATTTTAGCTTACATAATTTATCTTAACAATAGAATTATGAATATGACACAAAATAATAAACCTGTGTATTGAGATTAAATCTCTCCTCTTAAAATTTTTGGCTTCAGAGAAGACTGAATAGACTTCCTTCTCTCCCTCCTCCCCTTTTTCTCTTTCCTCATCCCTTCTCTCTCTCACTTCTCTCTTTTTCTCCTTCTCTTTC
>NW_006285234.1:2941478-2952315 GCF_000327345.1 Myotis davidii | reverse complement strand
TTCCCTCACTCTACTCCCTCCTTAATATTTTAGAAGACTGAACTTTCAGGAAAGATATTTTTAAATTCTATGGTTTACTTGTGTTGCTCATAGCACTTCCACCGTTGTTACCTGTAAACAAACAAAACACATCAGCATGCAACAGATGATGGCTTTGGTTTTCCAGGTCTTTTGCTCTATGGACTAGTTCTGCATGTGATTTTTCTCTTAGGACCTTGTGTGCCCAATGGAGCGACCCATTAGCAAACTGGCTCTGCCAGCCTTTCCTTCACCTCTGTCACATAGGAGTAAGCCTTGACACAGTCCAATTTTGCTTTAGAAAGCAAAAATTCAAGTCTCTGCATCCCAGCCTGTAGTTAGTGACTGGTATGCTGGTTTGTTATTTTTAGAAAGCTTTTCTTTTCTTTTCTTTTTAGCTTCTTTTTTAGCCACAGACACCTGTTTTTAACCTGAATAGTTGATCAGTTACTGTTAAGTGAGGTTGCCAGACCAAGAATTGGTCACCTTTTGAAAACTAGTAGGATAAGGTTCTTTCTGCCAGAAAGGGAAGGAAGAATGGCTCATTGCTAGTTTTCACGATCAAAGACTTCCTGGAATTTTATAAATACCAGGAAGTGATAGTCTACCCACATACTCTGAATTATGGATTTCTGGAAAACAAGTAGAAAGTAGTAATAAGTAAATCTGTTACTTGAACCATCATCTGGGTGTCTGACTTTTTAAAAAAATACATTTTTATTGGATTCACAGAGGAAGGGAGAGGGAGAGAAAGATAGAAACGTTAGTGATGAGAGAGAATCATTGATTGGCTGCCTTCTGCACATCCCCTGTGGCAGCGGTTCTCAACCTGTGGGTTGCGACCCCTTTGGTGGTTGAACGACCCTTTCACAGGGGTCGCCTAAGACCATCCTGCATATCAGATATTTACATTACAATTCACAACAGTAGCAACATTACAGTTATGAAGTAGCAACGAAAATAATTTTATGGTTGGGTCACAACATGAGGAACTGTATTTAAAGGGCCAGAAGGTTGAGAACCACTGCCCTATGGGGATCAAGCCCAAAACCTGGGCAAGTGCCCTTGACCGGAATTGGACCCAGGACCCTTCAGTCCAAAGGCCATTTCTCTATCCATTAAGCCAAACCAGCTAGCACTGACTTTTTTATTTGTTGCCTTCTCTGACATCATATTAAGTGTATTATTCTTTCTGAAGATGCCCTTTGTTCTTCCCAGACATTCCAGCTGCAGCTTCTGTCTCCTAGCAGCAGCGTTGTCCCAGCATTTAATACGGGGACCATCACACAAGTCATTAAAGTTCTGAACCCACAGAAGGTGAGTAGCACATTTGAAGACAATATCTGAGAAAGGTGTAAGCATAGTTCTTGAAATAAAATTCTGCTTTGTTTCTCTGGAGTTTTTTGACTCACAGTCATAAGAAATCTGTGAAAATGTCTCATCTAACCTTGTTCTTTTGAAGATAATAAACAGAGCCCAGACACATTAGATGATTTAGTGGCATCTTATAAAATGCAGCTTTAAAAAAATTCTCTGTTTAGATGTTTAAAGGTCTAGTTTTTGCAGGAGTGGGGAAGCTTAGATATTCTAACCTTTACACAAGTTGCAGTCGGTGGTAAGAGCATTTGTTGAACCAAAAATCCGTATGTCGTGTAATTGTTAAGGATGCATAGCAAAAGTGGAGACATTTTAATTAAGCAGCCAAATGGAAAAATAGCTTCTGAAACTAAAATTAAGCAATACTTTTATTATATCTTTTCAAAGAAGTAGATTGCCTCCACTTAATACTAGTCAATTGGCTAGTTTTCAGTTTTTAGAAATGATTCAGGGAATTCCTTCCTTTGAAAGATTTCTGGTAGTGCCTCGTAAATACCAGTATGATTTCATCCTCTTGTAACACTTGTCTTTTCTCTGCTAGTCACTGTATTTTGAGTATTTACCTGTAGCACAATTAGAAATTCCTTTGACAATCTGATACATAGAATAAAAATTTTCTTAATGCACTAATATTTGAAATCTGCCACATAAAGTGAAAAGTACTTATAATAGAGTTCTCTTAAAACTACTGCTGTTACCTATAAGTTAACTCTTTCTGTTTTTTTCCCCCTTCTTTATGCCTTAAGTGTATTTGTGAACAAGTTTATGTTCACATTTATGATAGGTTTTTTTTTTTAAAAATATATTTTATTGATTTTTTACAGAGAGGAAGGGAGAGAGACAGAGTTAGAAACATCGATGAGAGAGAAACATCGATCAGCTGCCTCCTGCACATCTCCCACTGGGGATGTGCCCGCAACCCAGGCACATGCCCCCGACCAGAATCGAACCCAGGACCCCCCAGTCCGCAAGCCGACGCTCTATCCATTGAGCCAAACCGGTTTCGGCACGATAGGTTTTATATTATGTCTGAATGTAGAGTATAAGATGAGTATATGTTTGCATCGTTTTTCTAGAAACTTACATATAAGAGTTGAATCTTTTTGAAAAGCACTCAGCAAATGTTACCGTGAAAATGCTCTTGCGTGGTTCTGTCCTGTTATGCAGTTCTAGGATCAAAGCCAGCGATGTGTTCTGGAGACGCCTGACTGCATGAGGTTGCTTCTGTGGCTGATAGCTAGAGTACTAGGTGGTTTTTGCTGCTGCTCTTTGCCTATAGTATGTAATTTTTAATTTTTTAAAAATATATTTTTATTGATTTTGGAGAGAGAAGAAGTGGGAGAGAAAAAGAGAGAGAGAAGCAGACAGACATCAGTGATGAGAAATATCCATTGGCTGCCTCCTGCAAACCCCCTTCTGGGGATTGAGCCTGCAATCCAGGCATGTGCCCTGACTGGGAATTGAGCCTGTGACCCTCCTGGTGCATGAGATGATGTTCAACCAACTGAACCACACCAGCTGGGTGCCTGTGTGTCATTTTTAAGAGACAACTTTGCTTTAAAATAATTTTGTTTTCTCTAAGATTAAAAGTGTATTTGTGGCCCTAACCGGTTTGGCTCAGTGGATAGAGCGCCAGCCTACAGACTAAAGGGTCTCAGGTTTGATTCCATTCAAGGGCATGTACCTTGGTTGCAGACACATCCCCAGTGGCGGTGGGGTGTGCAGGAAGCAGCTGATCGATGTTTCTCTCTCATCGATGTTTCTAACTATCTCTCTTCCTTCCTCTCTATAAAACAATAAAATATATATTTTTTAAAAAAGTGTATTTGTGGACTGGAAAAATTCTAGAGATTTCATTTCATTGCATAATTGTGATTCTCTTTTCTTCTCATAGCAACAGCTACGAATGCGGATCAAGCTCACATATAATCACAAGGGCTCAGCAATGCAAGATCTAGCAGAAGTGAATAACTTTCCCCCTCAGTCCTGGCAATGAGGGTCCGGCACCATTCTCATTCTTACCCCACTCAATCAAAGGAACTCTGGGAAGGAGGTTGTGATTGCTGGCAAGTCCCCCCCAACTGTACCATGGGCACGAGGAGCTGAAGAGAACTGTTGAGGAGGATTTTCCTAAAGTAATTGCTGACCTTGAAGCATTGTTAAAGACTAATCTCCTCTCCTCCACCGTTGAGGCCGGCTGCTTCTGGAGGCTAGTTTGCACTCTTCCTCCTCTTCCCTTTTTCTGCACTTCTCTACCCCTCCCACATTAACAGCCAGAATCAACATTCCCTGGGCCCCTGAGGAAAAAGCAGCTGGTCTGGAGGAAAGGACTGGAATCCATGGCAAGAAAACACTCACACTGTCTCTGCAGCAGAGTTGCCCCTTCTTTCTACTGTGTTTCTCTGTGGACGGCAAGGTGGGGATTTATTCCTCGCTAGCTGGTCACCATCAGGCGCTTTTTACATCTGGCATTCAGAATGGAAATGTCACCATGGACATTGGGGAGACCTGCCTTTTCTACTGGTTCCCCCAATGTTTGAAAGGCAATAGGCTCCTGGTGGCCTTTTCTGTGCTTTGCTGTATTCACACAGACACACACATGTATGTATGCTTGTTACCAAGAACTGGTCAGACTTTGAAAGGTTATTTGTAAACACTGGACAGATGCAGTTAAAAAGAGCTTTTGTTGAGATTTGGCATGAAGGATATGGTGCTCTATTTGTAATAGAAACTTCCAAGGCTCTTCCAGCTCCCCTTTCTTTCTCCCTTCTTGAGCTGTAGTAATGAATACTCTCCATGATTTTCAAAATTGATTCCCCTTAAAGTGCAAGGTGGACAACTTCTAAAAGATATTATATATAAGTAGTTATTAATGCCCCTATTCCCACCACAAATTTTAAAATTTCTCTTAAGCCTATAACTTGCCTGATGAACTATGGTAAATGGGTGGAAAGAGGAGTTTACCACTTTTAAAGATTAGACTCTCTACCAAAAGCACCTTTGCCCATAGGAAGAGTTGAGTATCAGACTCATCCTAGAGCATATTGGAGTCATCCTCCATTACTCCAAATGTCCCTTTTTATTTCCTGAGCCTGGCTTGGACCTTGGCATTCCGTTTGAATTCCTTCTTCTAACTGGAACATTTGTGTTGTATCTGTAACACTGGCACTGAAATAAAGACCACACGGTTAAAGAAATCTTTCCTATATTGTACTTTATGGTGTTGGAATGAAGCCTTGTAGCTTCCTTGTCCCCTATGTCAGAGGAATGGACACCATAGGGTAGGGATATCCTTTCCTGAGTCTGAGAAGTTGGTCTCTTGAGAGAGGCCAGTCTCATGAACATCTGCATCAAAGACTTGAGATCTGGAGCTTTTTAAAAACTAGGAAGAGTGCCGGATGCTTTTTAGAAAGGACCCTTGCGATTTCAAACCTTAGCACTCAGTTGCGGGAATAGGTAGGGCGATTCTCCTGTGGCCCATGTTGAATGTACTGTGTACGTTCAGGTGCACAGGTGCCATGTCTGGTATACTAAAGAAGAAAGGAAAAGTCAGGCCCACCTTGCTCTTAAAATGTTGGTAATCATTACTGTATTGAGTACAGTATAATGACTACCTTGGCATTGGTCTTAATCCTGGGTACAAAGGTCCATTTCCCCTCCATTTCACCAAGCCTTTACTTCAGATCTTCAGTGTCTTGTCAAATCTAGCTCTGTATCAGATGCTAGACTATATCTTACATTTGACAAACTAGAGTTGAAATAAAGGCTCCAAAGGGGAAACTTGGAGGTTTTACTAATATATAAGAGCAAGATTTGCTAAAATTTAACTCCCCTGGGTAAATGGTTGACTGAGTCAAGAACAGGATATTATCTTGTGCGTAGTTTTCAGTAAAGTAAGTGTGGACTAGTATGTATTTTAGACAACTGCTCTGCCTGTGCAATGAAAAATAGCCTTTAAAGGTTTCTTTGCAGACTGATTTCATTGGATGGACACTTAATGCTGTGAAACACGATAGGATTAACACAAAGTTGGCGGATTTCTTGACTAGAATTTGTCTAACATTCCTCTTTGTGGTAGAGGCTTTATTTTCTCTCTCATGTTTATCGTTAACCAGCTCAAGCTTCTTTAGTTGAATGGAGTTGAATTTCAGAACTCTGCTGAAGACCATGTTCTAAGGCAGTGCTAGCTAAGGAGCTGGAAAGGGTCTGCTCTTGTAACAGCATCTCCTTGGGTGATCACAGTTTTAAGGTAGAGCGTGGTATGATCATCCATAGCTTTGTCTAGGAGGAATAAAAATCATGGCCTTAACACAAAGGGTGCCGTGTAGCATATGAAGTGATTTCACAGCATGAACCGAGCACCGGACTGAAGGACTAGAGGTCAGATGACTGCCTAGGATACTGATGGTTGTGAAGACTGTTTCAAATGATCGGATCTTTGAAAGCTTCAGTGTGCCTTAGTTTCTAGGATTGGAACTAGTTCTCCCTCACTTGGCCTTGCTGCTAAAAGGAGAAATCTCTTAATTGCTATGAATACTTAAACATTTCAGTAATTTATTTCAAGAGTGATTTCCGTGGCTGTTTTAATAACTTCAGGGTGATAGCAGTGAGCCTACACACACTTACTTGGACAATTTCACATGCACTTTTACCTCATTTCTTCCTCTTCTAGAGTAGTTTGTGTCCTAGCTCCTCCCAACCCTCCCCCGCCTCCCCAGTAATACTAAGGGAGAATTCATCTAAGTTATCTTAAAAAACAGTAGGGAGGGTGCTCTGACCGAGAAACTTCTCCCATAATGCTCCGGTGCTGTTATCTTGAGGTGACTTGGACAGTCATGGAATGTTTTACGCTGTGTATGGTGACCATCTATTCATTTTCAGGTCTTTCTCATTTAAAGAAACATTCCTCAGTGTAACACTTGGGAGGGGATTCTTTCCTCTTGCTAGGTTAAAGATGTCCATACCTCTTGTTAGTCCCCTTCATATAAAAAAACAGGCTTTGAAAACTGTCCAGCACTAACGGTTTGAGTAATTCTATCTATATAACATGCCTTCTATTTTTATGTTCTTCTAGAAGTTGGCAGTGAAGGGATACTGTTTTTGAGATTCAACATCATTATCTTCTGCATTGGAAAATTTCGGGGCCATGAGAACTAAAGGAAAGCGATTGAATGTGTATATATTTTTTTCTAGTGAATGTATTTTATCCACATTGTCCTAAACTGAGAGCTGGAGAGTAAAAAGTGGATATTCAAAAACTGGTTGGTGGAGAGGTGGTACACGTTCTCATGTGCTGGGGAGCGGGAAGGATCACCGAAGGGAAGACTGCTCAGAACGTGTTGACGTTTAAAACACTCTGACCAGCTTTGGCTCAGGAGGGTGGGGCTGCTTGTAGAACTGGAAGCGAATAACTTTTTCAAGCAATAGCAGTGAGTGGGTCCCACCTACGGGTTCTAGGACCAGGAACATTAAACAGAAGAAAATGCTGAAGCAGCGTATACAGTTGCTTCATGAACTTCCACGAGGCCGGTTCTGGCTTCGGGATGGAGCATTGGAGTTTATTTGTTTTTGTTTTTGGAACCTGCTGTTGCGCTTTGTGTGTTTTGTTTTTGTTTTCTATTTGGGGGCCTCGTGGGAAAGAGCTTCTGAACTCTTTCCTCTGTGAACTCCCACTGTGTCCCTGTAAAGTCCCTTTTCTTTCAAAATATTGTAAGTTACATTTTCATTAAGCCCCATCACATCTTCTTTACTGTAAAAATATTAAAGGCTGTTTCCAAGTGGGACAGCTAATGAAGTTCTAATTATTGCAGACATATTTTTGAGATGTAAAAAAAAATTTAAAATTAAATGATAAGCCTTAGAGGCGAGTGAGGAATAAAATGGATGTAAACATTTACATGGGATGCATTAGAATTCTGCTGTGTGTATTGTCTTTTGGTTGAAACAAATTATGAACAGTGACTAATAATAAAAAAGTCAATACTCAATGATTTAAAATTTGCTTTCTCGCTTCTTACAAGTAGATTAGAGAAACCTTGGATGAATTCCTATTCCAGAACTTTGAGCTAAACTTGTTGACCTGTTGATGTTCCTTTTATACATAAATCTCACCAAGAGAGGAATTTGAACGATTAAAACAAAACATACTTCTAGTTGTAGACAGTGAAAAGTGTAATTGGAAATTTTAGCTAGATGATTACATCCATGCTTATCTTCTATACAAAGGAGAATTCTCACACAAAGCAAAGAAATCATATTAAGTGAAATATGTATGAGGGGTAGTCATAGGGCTTTGGTTACAATTTGTGAATTGTTCAAGTATACCTGTGACTGGGAAGAGGAAAATGAATTTTACTTCCTGATCCATTTTATACACACTCTTCCATAAAAGTGAGAGTGGTTGGATTCAAAGCTTTAGCTTTTCTATTACTCAGATGATTCCTAACAGCCCCCTGATTGAGGAGAAAGATGTAGTCCATAAATTATCTAGTTTATGCAGAAGTGCCCTTTGGCACTGTTTGATAAGGGACATTTCTATAATCTTTACTATGTGGCTTAATATCTTTGTTCCCAATATTAAATTTTGTTAACAACTTCATCTACATGTAAGTAAATGAAAATATAAAAGCTACAATAGAAAAGTTTAGCAAGTAATAGATTCTAGATATTTACTTAAAAATATAATAAGTTGAAAAAGAAAAAAACAAAAATGTAATGAGTTGTGTTCCAGTTTGAACTTCAGTCTAGAAAGACCACATTAATTTTTACCACTTTCAAGGGTTTTCCATGCTATTTTCTCCCCTAGTTCAATTTTCCCATGTTCCAAAAGTATAAAAATGCTCAAGTAAGAAATTTCTTCAAACCTTGAAGCCAGGTAAATAGTGTCTGCTTGTTTATTTGGAACTAAAATAAGGAATATGTAGCCTGATCGAAGCTAGGAAGAGGCAAGGAAGAATGGATGCTACTCAGTCTCAGAGGGAACATGGCCTTGCTGACACCCTGAATTCAGGTTCTAGCTTCAAGAACTATCAGAGAATAGGCCCTGGCCAAATAGCTCAGTTAGTCAGAGCATCATCCTGAAATGCCATGGTTGTGGGTTTGATCCCCCGTCAGGGCATATACAAGAATCAACCAATGAATGCACAAATAAGTGGAACAATAAATTGATGTTTCTCTCTCTAAAAAAAGAAAAAGGAATATCTAAGTCTGCTCAACCTGTGATAGAATAACAAGGGTTTTAGGCCTAAAGGTGACTTTGTAATCATTGAAAGAGTGGGGACAACCTATGAATAAGCCAATGTAGTTGGCTTATGGTTCTTCTATAAAAATCTGATAGATATGAACTTTCCCCTTCTTTAGATATTCTTTCCATTTTGTAGTGAGGATTAGGAAAAGCCCCTGAGATTAAAGTGTGTAGGTGTGTCCCCAGGTGGAGAGAGCGGTATGCACAGCTGCTTATAGGAAGGATAGGATACAGAGAGGAAAGAGTCTAATGACTTCTTTCCCTTGGTTTGATCCAAACAGTGATTTTTGTAACAATGAACCTGCAGTGAGGGCAGATGGATTTTTGCACCAAAAAATCCCAGAGGAATTTATTCTTAGGGTTAGTCTTAGCTGTTGACCATTTCCAGAAATTGTAGTTACATAACCCTTGGCATACATAATGCACATGGCCTTGAACTGGGGAGAACATGCATATGTGACCTTTGAAACAGTATAAAACATTAATGGCAGTATATGATTTGAAGACAGAATCAACTGGTTGTCGCTACTTACTGAACTGGATCTTAAATCATGGAGACCTTTAAAGGGAGCTGCATCATAAATTATCTCCATGCAGTATCTGGGCTGGTAGCTTTAATCCCCGCCCCCCCCCCCCCTTTGACAGAAGTACTACTATTGTTTAAAAAAAGTACTAAATATATAACTTAGGCATATGCTTGTATTTTGAATTGATGTGTTAGCCCATTATCATCCCATTAATTAAAAAAACAACAGTCATCTACCGCTGATCTTGCCCAGCCTGAACGCAAATGCTGGTCCTTAGGATTTCCTTCCCTTTCCGGTAGGTGGCCTGCTCATGAGATCTGGAAAAGGTAATGCATAATACACCAAGAAACAGGCTTTTAGACACACTGATCCTGAGCCACATTTTTATTCTTTCTACTGCTTGTTTGTCCTTGGTCAGGTCCATTTTTGTCTCCATATTGGTGCCTATTCTTACTACCAACGAGTGTTCTTGCTAGAAGTTACCCAGTAAGCACTGAAATAGAAATCCAACTACTTTGAGTAGCTTTCTTCAAACTAATTTTCAAAGTAGCGGGAAAACCCCAGAGGTAGACAACCTAAAAGCTTTATTCACCTTACACCAAGACACAGAGACAAAGAATTTTTCATTATGAGACAAAGAAATGAAGATGACTGGAGACTGAGTTTTTGTATATACAAGGTAACTCACGTAGTGACCAAATTTACAGAAGAAACAATCCATACACGTCAGAATCTTTCCAAGAGTCAAATTTTGTCTGGGGATTTAAAGTATCTCTAAGTGCATACCTATCACAGTACTATTGTAGGTCACAGACTCTTTTGTTCTAAGCCTGCAATTAAAGCATAGTTGGTCTGGACTCAGCAAGCTGAAGCAATGGCTAATAGGTGATACCATCTTTACCGATTATTCAAAGCTCAAGAAATTATTTTTTTGCAAGTTGCCTGGAGATTCATCAACACCTTTGTAGGGGGAATACCTAAAAATCCAGAAAGCTCGGTTTCCTAGGAAAATTTGGAACAGAATTAACAAGAATACTCCGAGGAACGGAGTGAATCTTAAATTTGGAAATTCACATTTTTAATGGCTACTATGAACCCTTACTATGTGCTAATAAGCATGGCTGCATCATTCACAAAATCTTCATAATAACTGCTAGGCAGGTATTTGTTTCACTGCTTCATAACGAAAGTCTGAGATCAAGTAACTTGCACAAGGGTATTCACTTAATAGGAGGTAGAGTGGAGACTTGGAATCAAGCTTTCTGATTCCAAATTTGGCCCACTGGCCGGCCACAAAACTACCACCAAATGCGGGAACAAGAAGAAAATAAACTTTTAAAGATTTTCTGAACCATCTTTGCCAACAATTAAGTGGCTCCCAGATATATATGACAGCTTGAGACTGAGAACCGAATTCTGATGTTAATACATAAGGAGAAAGGGAATTACAATGTGGCTGGGAGGTGAGTTAATATTTTGGACACAGGGCTGGATCGAATGTGCTGAATGTCGCATCTCCGATAAGGAAAAGAAAGGTCCTCGCCGAGGTGAGTCTTCTCAACAATTCGTTCAATTGGAAAGAGAGGACACAAGTTCCAAGAGCCACCTCTGCGGAGAGCAGCGTCCTGTCACCACTGACACCTGCCCTTTGTCCAGCCGGCACTCGGGAGGC
>NW_006285234.1:2921162-2940721 GCF_000327345.1 Myotis davidii | reverse complement strand
TCCCCGGAGGAGCCCCGTCTCTGGGAGTCGCTGGGCGTGTTGCAGGAGGAGGAGGAGGGGCTGGACGGAAAGGGGCATCCCTGCTCGCGGAGCCGGCCTGACGATCCGCTCCGGGGAGACGCTAATGGGGGAGCCGTTATGCAACAGGCAGCGTGCGGGGCTGCGGGCAGGACTTGGGGGGGAGGAGGAGGAAATGAGAGCAGATGCCGGCAAGTGGGGGCCGTGGAGCCTGGAAGGTGATGACAAGAAGTTCAGACGCACCAGGAATGCGGGATGGGGAGGGGACCGTGAAGATGGTGAAGAGGCGTGGTGTGGGAGACTTAACCGGATGGCGTTTTCTACCAGCCCTCGGAATAAATTGGGCAGATATTTTTTTTTCCTGTAGGTCAAATAGGTAAACGAGGTGTTTTCTGGAGAGGGAATGGAATTCCTTCTGGAGTTCTAGAAGAAGAGTCGGCAGGATTTAAAACTTTCCAGAGAGAAGGAAGAGAGAATAATTTTTTTTTTAGAAGATTAGATGGGTTTCAAAATCAAAAATACTTTGCAAAACAATGAAAATCTATGATGTTAAAAAGTACATTAATAGTTGTTCATTGGGAATGAGGGTGAGCACAATATAGTTGTCATTAAGATTATTAGCAGGACGTCACAAAGATGGGAACACTGAAAAAAATATAGATTTGAAACACCTCGTGAATCCATGAAACCACGTAAAACAGAACTCTAAAATACTGAAGTGTTCTTGCTACTACCTTCCAGTCGTAATCCAGGGATTTAAAGAAATAACTTTTCATAGTTGATCTCCACTTATGCATAAACCTTGTACATATTTGCTGTAACTTATTTAACCATAAGCTGCAAATATAATTACCCAAATGCTTTTGGATATTTATTTAAAACCATAAGGTCACAAAAATGTAAATTGAATGAACAACAAAAAAAAGCCAGCTGAATTTATCAGGAAATGGCAGGCCTGAGAGATAGGTAATGCCCTCTGGTCTAGAAGGTAAACAACTTTAGTATATATATAAAATCTTTTTTTTTTGTGGGGAGAGAGTTATGAGAGAAGGAATTGAGAAATGACCATCTTTGTTGCAGGGTCCTACCTTCCTACACTGCCCGGAAGTGGTTCAACCCACCACTGGTTCCCTGGAGTTCCACTCTGGGGACCTTTAGAAAGATTCCAGAAATTGATCTTGATTCCAGTGCTCAGCTGGTGGTGTGGCAGGCTGACAGTGTCCAAGGCCCTTGAATCTCTTGGCTTTATTGCATATGGTTAATGCTTTAAATAATCCTTGCCAATAAATGGGATTGACTATGGAAAATAGGAGCTATGCATTCTACATACAGAAGTTCCCTTAAATAGCTGAGTGGTTGAAGTGTGTGCCAAGGGAAACTGGAAAAGAATATGTAAGTAGAAGACTTGCTGAATTGGGAGGAAAGTCATACTCTGCAACATATTATTCTCTGAAGCCCCTTTGGAAAAGACAGCCTTTTTTGTAACTATTTTATACTTAACACCAAATTATGAACATAATTGTCAGAAAATACAGGTCTTCATAAAAAGTCTAATATAACTAAGCTGGTGTCCTTTAGCCAGATTAGATCTAGGTCCATTTGTATCGAGTTTTGGAAAATTTGATTCACAATCTGCCCCCGATTTATTTAGCAAACTGCTATTTAGGATGTACCCCTTTATAGTTGTAGTTGGGATATAGTATATTATTATTTTGAATTTTATTGATTCTTTTTTAGAAGAGAGAGAGGGGAGAGAGAAACATTGATTTGTTGTTTCACTTATTTATGCATTCACTGGTTGAATCTTGTATGTGCCCTGACTGGGGATTGAACCCACAACCTAGCGTAATATTTTTAATACTTTTAAGGTTATTGGGAGTACCTTTGAAGCATACATTTTTCTGGATGTTTCCTCCAGTTTGGGGATTTTTTTTTTTTTTTACTCTGTAGAAGATATGAAGTTATAACTAATCTAGCCAGTGACTGTGATGAGATTAGTGTTTTGAATAATAGTATTTTGAATTAAGTACTGAAGTGAGTACTTAATTCATGGCGTACTCTAAAGACTTTGCTTTCTAGAAATATCTTTAAATCTTAAATATGCTTTTTATACATTTTTTTGATGTGAGAGGTGATTATAGTTGTGTTCTGTTATAGATAAGTTTGTCAACAGTTCTTATATAAGAGTGAGGGAGGGAGGAAATAAAGTGTTCTCAGTCTAGCAACTCCAGTGGAGTAGTGATTGTAAAAGCTGAAAGCATCTCAGAGGGCGGTACTGGCCTTTACAGCAGTTACCTGATGCTTTAAGCCATGGGTGGGGAACCTTTTTTCTGTGAAAGACCATTTGGATGTTTATAACATCATTTGCAGGCCATACAAAATTGTCAACTTAAAAATTAGGCTGCTATTTTAAACATTTAATTAACTCACTCCTCATGCCTTGGCAGGGCCAGACCAAATGATTTCTTGGGCCTTATATGGCCCGCAGGCTGGACGTTCCCCACCTGTGATCTAGATTGGTGCTAGAAGGCCTGTGCTTTCTTAGTATCTAGGTCTTTTAAATGCCCATTAATATCTATTAAAGTTCTAACTCAGCAGTTTGTCTTCATCCCGTGGAATTATCATATAGCCAGGAGGTAGATTCTTTGACCAATAACACACATATTTCAATAATGTAAAGTACCTGCTGGGCCTGTGTGGGTCAATGGTTTAGCATCAACCTAGGAAACAAGAGGTCATCAGTTCAATTCCCAGTCAGGGCACGTGCCCTGGTTTTGGACTCAATCTCTGGTGGGGGATGTGCAGGAGGCAGCTGTCGATGATTATGTTTTTCTATCATTGAAGTTTCTATCTCTCCCTCTCTATTCCTCTCTTAAATTAAAAATAATAATTTAATCTATTAAAAGAGAAACATGCAAATTGACTGCCAGTGTGGCTCAGTTGATTGGAGCATCTTCCTGTATGCCAAAAGGTGGTGCATTCGATTCCCAGTCAGGGCACATACCTAGGTTGCGGGTTCCATCCCTAGTCCATGTGCTTACGGGAGGTGGAGGCAACCTATTGATGTTTCTCTCACCTCTCTCTCTCCTCTCCCTTCCTCTCTCTAAAATAAAATAAATTTTGCTTTATTTACAGGCATTGCTGTTTTCCAGTGAGGAATAGTAGTAAAAGTATTTTATTTACTTTTTGGCTGATACAAAGAAAAGATTTTAAGTTTCTCTGTAAAAATGGAGATGTTTCCTTCCGTGTTTGTTTAACTTCTTGCCAGAGCTGATTGGGCTAATGTGCAAACTGCGAATACATTTCTGTGATGTCAGCTGAGTTTTGCATGCATTTCTGTGCCACTCAGGTGTTAAGGCACTAATAATAGATTATCAGTGTAAAAGAAGAAATATCAAGTAAATACTAAAACCCATTGTAATCTGCATAGAAATGGAAGTATGTTCCAGGTGAAGTTCTGCTGAGTAGTGAGTAGTCATTATTTCCTTCTAGGAAATTCTACCTGGGAGAGGAAAAATGGAGATGGGAGACATGGAAGGTTTCAAAAGAATGTAGAGAGGGTGACATTTGCATAGAATTTTAATGAATGGCTAATCAGATGGACAAGATGAAGCAAACATTTCAGACAAGTCATAAAATTGTGGATTAGTTGGTGTGTTTGGGGAGTTACAGGTTGTTGGATATTCCTGAAGCAGAGTGGAAGGCTTGACACTGGAGAGGTATGTCAGTGTAGGTAGTGGAAATTTCTTTTAAAGGGAACAGAAAGGGCCATCATAAAAATAGAGCAGTAAATGTTGGTCTTCAGAATCCTGTTATATTGCTGTAGCAATTGTTTTTGCCTTGAGATAACAGTAGCTCCACAATGTGTATGAATTTCACATGCCTGAATTAACGCAACAGTAGTTTTTTTGTAACATGAGAAAGGAAAGAATTCTTTTGAAGTATTTTGTTGATTCTGTACTTGATTATTTGGGATATAAGACAGAGGGTTAGGACCCTAGAGAAACTTGCAGTTTGAAAAAATGTTTATTACAGCATTTGTTTCCAACAGTGAAAAATTAGAAACAAACTAAATGCCATCAGCAAGAGAATGGATAAATTGCAGTGTATTAAAAAATGGTATATTATTCAAATGAATGAACTGGGTGGATTAGCATGGATATATATAAACCAACATTGAACCTAATAAAAATATTTCAGGGCAAAACATAAGTAAGCTAGGATTTAAAGTTTTAAATTATGTAAAATGAACGATATATAGTTTATAGGATATACATATATGGCAAACATCTGTGAAAATGAACGCAATGATAAATACCAAATACAGAATTTCTGGGAGAGAGAGAGAGGAGCATGGGATTTGGATAGGGCAGTGATGGTGAACCTATGACGTGTGTCAGAGGTGACACGCGAACTCATTTTTTTGGTTGATTTTTCTTTGTTAAATGGCATTTAAATATATAAAATAAATATCAAAAGTATAAGTCTTTGTTTTACTATGGTTGCAAATATAAAAAAATTCCTATATGTGACACGGCACCAGAGTTAAGTTAGGGTTTTTCAAAATGCTGACACACCGAGCTCAAAAGGTTCGCCATCACTGGACAGTGTGTGTGTGTGTACACACCCACACCCACACACACGCGCGCGCGCGCGTGAGGCCCAATTTGTGCAAGGGTAGGCTTTCCCAGCTGCGGCGGCTGCCTCCATTCCTCCCTCACAGCCATGACTGCCTTGATCCTGGGGCTGCAGCCCTGGCTTCGTCTGGAAGGACGTCTGGTCTAATTAGCATATTACATTTTTATTATTATAGATTCTTTAGAATAATGCCTGGAACTAAATAAGACAAAATATTAAAAATTTGTGAAAGTTGGGTAGTAGGTACCCAGATGTTTTATTATTCTTGACATTTTTCTGGAAACATAAGAAAAAGAAGGGTTAGAAAAGTTGATGGACAGACATGAACAGCTATAACAATAAAGAAAGCTAAGTTTGGCCCTGGCCAGTGTGGCTGCTTGGTTGGAGTGTCATCCCATACACCAAATGGTGGCAGGTTCGATTCCCAGTCAGGACACATACCCAAGTTGTGGGTTCAATTTCTGGTGCGGGAAAGTGCGGGAGGCAACTGGTATTTCCCCCTTCCTCCCTTTCTCCCTCTGTCTAAAAATCAAATAAAAAAAATAACAATAGCTTTAAATAAATATTAAAAAAAGAAAACTAAGTTTGCCAGGTTAAGAATGAGCATGGCAGATGCTGAAGGCTGTGTGAGGTGAGAGGAGATAATACTTGATTGAGTAGAGCAGTGGTCGGCAAACTGCGGCTTGCGAGCCACATGCGGCTCCTTGGCTCCTTGAGTGTGGCTCTTCCACAAAATACCACGTGCGGGTGCGCACATACCGTGTGATTGAAACTTCATGGCCCATGTGCAGAAGTTGGTTTTCGGCCTGGGCAAGTCTATTTTGAAGAAGTGGCGTTAGAAGTGGGAGGTGTCGGTTGGTTGGGCAACGGGAGACGGCGCAGGCGGGCTGTGGGATACGCAGAGCGGGGGAGGTACATTGTTTTGAGGTACGTTCGCTGAGGTCGACCCCTTCCAACTCTTCCATCCACACTCGTCTATCTGAAACAAGTATACAAGATGAGTGTGGATGGGAGAGTTGGAAGGGGTTGACCACAGCGAACGTACCTCAATCCGATTGAGGATGTTTTTAGCAAAGGCCAGTTTAGGAGTAGCCTAATTAAGTTAATAACAACGTACCTACCTATATAGTTTAAGTTTAAACAATTTGGCTCTCAAAAGAAATTTCAATTGTCATACTGTTGATACTTGGCTCTGTTGACTAATGAGTTTGCCGACCACTGGAGTAGAGTATTGGTGACTATAGAGTGGAAAGTGGGGTGAGAACTGAACATGTCTAACTCATTTTAGCTGATGTTTTTTCTCATGATTTTTTTTTCTTATTTTAGAGAAATATGAAACGCAATGGGAGCAGAAATTGTTTGAATAGGAGAAGTAGGTTTGGTTCTCGAGAAAGAGACTGGCTGAGAGAAGATGTGAAGAGAGGCTGTGTTTACCTTTATGGAGCAGACACGACCACTGCCACTACAACCGCCACCGCCTCTGCCTCCTCCTCCTCCGCCTCCTCCTCATCCTCCGACTTACATCTTGTCCTTTGCACAGTAGAGACTCCAGCATCGGAAATATGTGCTGGAGAGGGAAGGGAAAGTCTTTATTTACAGCTGCATGGAGACCTGGTCAGGTAAGGTCTGAGTCTTACCACTGATTCTACTGCAGTGTAAGCAGTCCACATTTCTGCTTGGAAGTGCGCTTTAGGGCTTTAATTGTGCTGGAACTGATGTCGATTATGCTGTCACTAGGCTTGAAAGAGGTTTTTCCTTGGAATGCTGATGTTATCATTCTTAAATTTAAAAACTGTCAGTGAAGGAAAATTTGAAGTTACCTCATTTGGATTAAACAATAAGTCAGACATCTAAATTTAAAATAAATATTTTAAGAGTTTTTTTACCCCTGGCCCAGTATCTCAGTTGGTTAGAGTGTCATCCTAACAAGCCAAGGTTGCGGATTTGATCCCTGGTCAGGGCATGTGCAACAAGAATCAACCAGTGGATGCATAAGTAAGTGAAACAAAATCAGTTTCTCTCTCAAATCAATAAATAAAAATGTAAAAAAAATTACATGTAAATAGAATGAAATTGAAATACATAAAAGGAAATAGAGTGAATAGTATATATGCTCATGCATGAGTATGTTGCTGTTTACATATACATTTTAAAATTAATGGTGCTTTACATAACATGTTGTTGATTTAATATTATTTAGAGATCTTTCCATATTAGTATTTATATAGTTTTCATTTATTTAATGGCTGCATGGTCTACCATAATTTTATGAGTCTACCATTTTATGAGTTTACCATACTTAGAGCCAATCTCCTATTAATGGGCATTCAGATTGTTACTGTTTTTTTACTTCTACAAACAGAGCTGCAGTGAATATTCTTGTACCTATAATATTTCTCCTATGTGGGAGTCAGCTGTAGGATAAATTCCTGGAAGTTGAATTGCTGGATCAAAGGATACATGCACTTATAATTTTGATATGGATAGTCAAATTCCTCCTTACAGAAGTTATACGTTGATGAGTAACGTAAAAATATATCTATCTCCCTCTTATTTTTATGTAAATGTAGACACATAGTATGTATGAACACATCCTTGCTGTGAATAGAATGATTGTCAGCAGTTTTTAAATTAGATAATCATAAAGTCAACATTCCAAGGAAAAATCTCTTTTCAACCCTAATGACTTAAATTCTTGCAAATTTTATGGGAATTTTGTTATTCTGTTGCTTTAATTTTTATTTATTTTAATGAGTGAAGTTGAGCATATTTTCATAGGTTTTTAGGCCATTTATGTTGTTTTTTAAAAAAATACATTTTTATTGATTTCAGAGAGGAAGGGAGAGGGAGAGAGCGATAGAAACATCAATAATGAGAGAGAATCATTGGTTGGCTGTCTGCTGCATGACCTACACTGGGGATCTAGCCTACAACCTGGGCATGTGCCCTGAACAGCAATCTAACCGTAACCTCCTGGTTCATAGATTGATGCTCAACCACTGAGCTACACCAGCCTGGCTATTTATGTTTTCTTTAAAAATCTTTATATGAAGAAGAAAAGTATTCTCATAATAGTCTTCTACTGTGCATATGCAATCTTTGATTCTATTTATTTATTTATTTAACAAATCACTATTCTTTGAATTAGATGTCAAATGGTTCTTTGTATCTTGTTACCGGAAAGGGGAACTGGCCCTTGGTGGGTCTCCCTAGGGTCAGTGGGTAGTGTGTGGCTTCTTGACTTCATGCAGGAAAAATTTCACAATACAATTCAAGGTAACTGTGAGGGAACATTTACTAGAGCTGGGGATAGTAAAGGGCTTAGCACAGCAGAAGCCACAGGAGCGCCTAGGCTGTGCTGCCTTAGCTCTCTGGGAAGTCAGAGAAAAGGGGGCCCTGGGGACAGGTCAGGGGACCAGCCTGCAAGGAGCTGCCCCTGCCCATCGCTCCCCTGATTGCAAGGCTTGTTGGGTCCTTTGGAGTTTAGGAAGTACATGCCTGTGGGGGAAGGAGAAGGGAGAGGGGATGTCAGGTGCTGCTCCCCAGAGGGAGAGAGCGCCCTGGGTCCTCCGTCTTTACCTCTCCTACAGGAGGGAGTCTTAGGGGAGGTGTCAGGCGGGGAGGGTCTCAGTAGAGCATGCATCAGTTTTCTAGGAGTGCTCCTTCAGGGTGGGGTCTCCACTGATTGGTCAGTGTCACGGCAGGAGATCATTATCATTGCAGCTGGTCCTAGTGTCATCCATCTGGTTTTGCTGCTTTTCTGGGTCTGGAGCTGACATACAGCTGAGTCCTAGAGGTTATTTCTAGGGAGGTGACCGTCTGTATCTGCTGTAAATTGCTCTGCCAGTGTGTTCAGCTCTCTGTCTCAGTTTCCCTGTTCCACTTGTCCTAGCTTACTGGCCTGTCAACCTGACCCATGATTTTCTCCTCCCTTTCTCTGTAATAAATAAATATCTTAAAATAATTAAAAACTGGATTCAGCTTGAAAGTGAGAAAGCAAGCTTCCACTTACACCTTAAATGTGGTAATGGTAGTAACACCTTTAACTGAGCTAAAAATTGATGTCATTTTTAAAAATCTAAACAGGTTTAGTATGTGTTCCTTTTAGGATTTGGACTAATTCCTGAAAAAGATTAGCATGTGAATGTTTTCCTTGTTCACCAGTTAACTACATTTCCTAAATCCATTCGTAAAATGAAAGGATCAGACAGGGTGATCCTTAGGCTCTTCTAAATCTTAATACTGATTCTGATCTAATTTTATCAGGTGGAAAGCCTTGACCTACATATTGCTGGTAGTGGTTGATGGAGTTGATATATTTAAACGTACGACTTACTCATTTGTATACTAGTGTGTATGCATACAAAGATATTAACAATGTAGAGAAAACCCCACTTGAACTGGCTTACTAGTTAATTAAGAATCCAAATGTGACGGTCTGATGGATGCTTCTCTATCTCTGGATCTGTTTTTGTTCATCAGTTTATGTTGTTCATTATAAACCTCAGAGGGAAGGAAGGCAGGAGAGGGTGAGGGCAAGGGGGAAAGATCAACCAAAGGACTTGTATGCGTGCATATAAGCCTAACCAATGGATACAGATGTTGTTGAAAAGAAAAAAGTAGGAAAAAGAAGAATCCAAATGTGATGTAATTTACTTTTGTGAATCTAAACTACTTACAGTGGAGAGTTTGCCCCTTTTTAGCCTTCTGGGCTTGATAATTTTATAATTATTGAAGATATAATTGATTGGAAAACAATGAAAACACTATTGAATGTGGTTTGAAAAAAATGAATGTATTTTCATTGCTGAAGTAGGAGCTCAAGATGTCTCATTCAGCCAAAGAATGATGATGATGATGATGATAGATTTTAGCTGACATTAAGTGCTTTCTTTGGCTATCAGTGTGTTTACTTTACACATTTTTCCATTAAATCCTCACAACTCCAAGGGAGGTAATATATCATTCCTTTCAAATGAGGAAAAGTGAGGCTTTATGAGAGGTCAGGCAACCTGTTCAAGGTCAGGGAGGTACTGCAGGCAGTTGGAATGGCCTAAATCAGGGGTCCTCAAACGTTTTAAACAGGGGGCCAGTTCACTGTCCCTCAGACCGTTGGAGGACCGGACTATAGTTTAAAAAAAACTATGAACAAATTCCTATGCACACTGCACATATCTTATTTTGAAGTGAAAAAACAAAACGGGAACAAATACAATATTTGTATTTGCATGTGGCCTGCGGGCCGTAGTTTGAGGACTCCTGGCCTAAATCATTCAAGATTGATGGTGGACTTTGTTATGAGTAGAGGCCCTCCCAGGGAGAAACTGGCATGGTGTCCTTTACTCAGTTTCACTATTGAATCATACTTATTTAAAGATCACTTTTAACTGCCTTATTCAATGGTTAATTGCTTGAGTTCAGTCTTACTTTATCTAATTAGAGGAAAAGGTACTTTCTTCATAATGGACCATTTTTTGCTGCTTCCTGAAGTGTAATAGGTATTCATTGTAGAAATTTTAGAAAAAATGAAAAAGTGTAAAGAGAAATAATTTTTAATGGTTAATGATTGTAGATAATGTCATTTAATCCTTACAACAATCTCGTGAGGTAAATATAATTCACATTTTGGCTCAGTGGATAGAGTGAGAGAGATAAATCTCTCTCAGTGGAGAGTCCCAGGTTCGATTCTGGTCAAGGGCATGTACCTTGGTTGTGAGCACATCCCCAGTAGGGGGTGTGCAGGAGGCAACTGATCGATGTTTCTCTCTCATCGATGTTTCTAACTATCCCTCTCCCTTCCTCTCTGTAAAAAATTGATAAAAAAATTATATATATACATATATATATTCATATATATATATAAAATTTACATTTTATAGATGAGGAAAATGAGGTTTAGAAAGGTCACCTGAGATCACTGGGCTATATATAAGTGGTAGAGCTGGAATTTGAACTCTGGCATTCTGACACCAGATCCCATATATTGCCTACACATGGTAACATTTTTTCCCCCAGATTTTTTTGAAAGTGAGGGTGTGTATAACTTTTAAAAATTACATACTGTATTTGAGCCTGGCTGGTGTAATTCAGTGGTTGGCATCAACCTATAAACCAGAAGGTCATGGTTAGATTCCAGGTTGTGGGGAGTGTGCAGGAGGCAGCCAATCAATGATTCTCTCTCATCATTGATGTTTCTTTCTTCTCCTTCCTCTTTGAAATCAATTAAATTTTTTTTTTTAAATTACATATTTAGGGCCATACCATATATTTAATTTTATTTACTGCTTACTTCAATTAATTTTCTTGTGTCATTAAAAATTCCTTAGATACCAGTTTTTTTTGTTTTTAAAATTTTTAAATTTATTTATTGATTTTAGAGAGGAAGGGAGAGAGAGACAGAGAGAAACATTGATTTTTTTGTTCTACTTATTTATGCTTTCATTGGTTGATTCTTGTATGTGCCTTGACTGGGGATAGAACCCACAACCTTGGCATTTTGGAACAGTGCTCTAACCAAATGCAGTTCCTGGCCAAGCAGTTTTAATTGCTACAGAATATTCCATTTTATGGAGATACTGTTTTAAAATTGAGAAATAATATGCAATAATGGTTGAGCTTGGATTTTGGAATGAGAGTGCATGGGTTTAGATCCTGGCTTCTGACAGTTACTATGCAAGTTACATAATGCTCTGTGCCTTAGTTTACTAATCTGTAAAAGGAAGAATGATATTTACATTATAGAGTTGTCTTAAGGATAAATTATACATGTTATGAAGATTAAATGAATTAATACTTATCAAGTAGTGTTTTTTTTTCTTTTTAAAATACATTTTATTGATTTTTCACAGAGAGGAATAGAGAGTTAGAAACATCGATGAGAGAGAAACATGGATCAGCTGCCTCCTGCAACCCACCGGGGATGTGCCTGCAACCCAGGTACATGCCCTTGACTGGAGCCGAATCTGGGACCCTTCAGTCCACAGGCTGACGCTCTATCCACTGAGCCAAACTGGCTAGGGCAAGTAGTATTTCTTAAACTCCAGTGTCACCTGGGGAGCTTGCTAACATACAGATTCTGATTCAGTAGATCTGGGGTGGGGCCAGAAGTTTTGTATTAGGCTCTGTAGTGATGTGCTACACTTAGAGGAGCAAGGAAGTAAAGTACTTAGAATGATGCCTGGCATCAAATAGGTGCTCAATAAATGTTACCTATTTGGGTTGTTTCAAATTATTCGACTCTTAGAACTAGTGTTGTGATAACTAAACCTTTGCCCATAAATGTTTACATTGTTGATTTTCCTGGGCTTGGTCCTAGAAATGAGATTACTGGGACTAAAGTTGCATCATATGTTTTCCAAATCAACCATGACTTACTTCTTTTGGTACTCTTTTTCAGTCATGGACTTGTCACCTGAGTAAAATTGAAGGATTACTGATTTGTAGAATTTTAGCACTTGAAGAGAGAGCCCGAGAGACATCATTTTCTAGGGAAAGGAAGTCTATCCTAACCTAATAGCCCTTCCACCCTCCACCCTTTCTAACATTTTGAAATATGTATGGGGGTAGGGTTTTTTGGTTGTCACAACTATTGGGGAGAGTTACCAGCATTTGGGGTACAAGGGCCCAAAGAGCCTTCATGTCCTCAATGTGTGGGACTGTCTTACACAACAAAGACTTACCTTGCCCAGAAAGCCAGTGATTTTCCTAAGGGGTAATCACTGAGACCATGTCCCTTCGTTTTATGATGTGAAACAGTGTCCCGGAGAGGCAGGCTGTAAGCACATTCCTGCAGCTTCCTGGTGCTGGTGCTGTGTTGAAACACAGTGTCTTGTCTCGCAGTCCATTGCTTTTTACATGGTAATGGCTGGTCAGTCTTTTTTATTGAACTGCCTCAGTGATAAATGACTCACTAGTGGAGCTTAGTGTAATCATTGCCTTCTGTCTAGGAAGTTGTAACAAGATCATATGTGATAAAATGGAATGCCCTTTGGCTCATGATGATATATTTGCTTTAATTCTTAGTCATCAAAATGACGAAGATTTCTATATTTGATAGACTACCTTTTAAGATAAGCTAAGAAACAATAATATGTATATCAGAAAACAATGCCCTAGGAATTTGGGATCCTGAGTTCTATTTCCTTTTGTCAGTGACTTGCTGGGTGACCTCTCACAAGTCACTAAAATTTTGTTTACTATCCTGTACAATAAAAGCCTAATATGTAAATTGTCCCCTCGGGCGGTTGGTCGATCGGGAGTTCCCCTGGGAGACCAGGATTTTGACCGCTCGCTATGACATGTGCTGACCACCAGGGGGCGGCACAGAACATGGTGGGTGTCAGTGACGTGACGCCTGGGTGGGGGGCTGCGACCTCTTACTGGCTACCCAGGGGCAGGAGTGATTGGGACGGAGGTGTGGTGAGAACGCAGGATGTTCTCCAAGCTTGCTCTTACGTCCCCTGCTACCCTCCCCCGGGACATCAGGGCTCATGTGCTGGGCAAGCCCCGTGCTCAGGTACTGGGCGCCTACGAGGAGCCCACCCCGCACCCGCGTAGTCTCTTATTGGTGAGCTGATCAGGCTCCCCATCTGTTTGCTCGGGAGCCAGTTTGAAAGCCCGGCTGGCCAGGAGAGAACACGCTGCCTGCCTGGCTTTCATTCGGCGCTGCTGGGCAGCCCAGAGGTCTATGCTGTGCCCCGGCCCTTGGCGTCCGACCATGCTTACCACATCCTTATGTGTGGACTTGGGCGCCTTGACTCAGGCAGAGGGGGGTGCCCAGGGGCCCAGGTGCTGCCCAGGGCCCAGAGGTGAGCTGGGACCTGCCCTTCCACACCAGAAGCTTGCGCTTCAATTGCCGGCAAGGCCTAGGGACCACACCCATGCACGAATTTCATGTATCTGGCTTCTGGTATCCTATATAATAAAAGCCTAATATGCTAAGTGTCCGGTCGTCTGGTCAGTAGTTCAGCCAATCAAAACGTAATATGCTAATGATATGCTAAGGCTGCTCAACCCCTCACTATGATGTGCACTGACCACCAGGAGCCCTCCTACAGTCCCTCCCCGGCTGGCCAACCTCCCATCCCTCCCTGGCCCTGATTGTGCACTGGTGGGGTCCCTCAGCCTGCCCTGTGCCCTCTCACAATCCAGGACCCCTCGAGGGATGACTGAGAACCAGTTTTGGCTCTACAGCAGAACAACCAGTCACTATGATGCACACTGACCACCAGGGGGTAGATGCTCAATGCAGGAGCTGCCCCCTGGTGGTCAGTGCACTCCCACAGCGGGAGCGCCACTCAGCCAGAAGCCGGGCTCATGGCTGGCGAGTGAAGCGGAGGTGGAGGGAGCCTCTCCCGCCTCCATGGCAGTAGGACATTCTCCAAGGGCTCCCAGACTACAAGAGGGCGCAGGCCAGGCTGAGGGACTGCCCCCCCCCTACCCCCCAGTGCATGAATTTTGTGCACTGGGCCTCTAGGCTTACCTAATAATAGAGAAACATGTAAATTAACCATCCCTCCATGCTACACTCCCCAGCCAATCAGGAGAGTATGTAAATTAACCCAACAAAGATGGTGGTTAATTTGCATACGTAGGAGTGAAGTGGTGGAGTGAAGACTGAAGGCTTCGTCTGGAGCGAAGGCCTGGGTCCTGGTGCTGGAGGAAAACCAGTGCCAGCAGCCAGGGGAAGGGAAGGCCTATTGCACAAATCTCTTCGTGCAACGGGCCTCTGGTTATGTATATATTGGTCATGATGTCAGTCATGGCATTGCTTGTTTGATTTTGGTGCTTTTCTGGGTCTGGAGCTAAAACACAACTGAGGCTTACATGTATTTGATGTGGGTCAGAACCTAGTAAGTCCTGGGGTCTTAATGCTTAAGGGCTATTCTCCAGCCCCCTCTAAGGGCGCTAACTAGCATGACTAGCAACATGCCAGGGGAGGAAAGGTCAGGGGAGGGTCCTAACTGCATGACCAGGGAGATGCTAGGGAAGGAAAGGTCATCCCGGGGGGCCAGTTCTTGGTTTCCCAGTTTTTTGTTTTTTATTTTTATTTTTATTGATTTCAGAGAGGAAGAGGGAGAGAGAAAGAAATACCAATGATGAGAGAATCATTGATCGGCTGCCTCCTGCACGCCTGCATTGGGGATCGAGCCTGCAGCCCAGGCATGTGCCCTGACCCTTCAGTCTGCAGGCTGATGCTCTATCCACTGAGCCAAACCAGCTAGGGCTTGTTTTCCCAGTTGTTAGGCACTCAGGGCTTTCTGTACCTGCCCCATCTTCCTTACTCTGCTCACGTCTGTCTAGCTGCCTACCACAAACAGTCCCAAGGCTTTGTTTCTGGGATTATTTGTTGCAGGTCAGAGCCTCATTGTCCTGAGGGCTTAAGGGAGTGGTGGTGTAAGGGCTTGTATGGGAATCATATGAGACTATTCTCCGGCCACTTGTTCCTCCTCTCAGGGAGTCTACCAAATGTTGAGCAATGTGCTGGGGAGGAAAGGTTAAGGGAGCATCCCAAATGCATGACCAGCGATTTGCTAGGGAGGAAAGGTCACCTGGGGGAGAGGTCCCATCAACAATACTTGTTTTCCCAGTTACTAGGCATTTGGGGCTTTCCTTCCTGGTGACCTTCAGTACCTGACCTATCCTTCTTAATCTGCTTATGTCTAACTGCCTACTATATCAAGAATATATACTGCCCTAGCTGGTTTGGCTCAGCAGATAGAGCATCGGACTGCGGACCAAGGGTCCTGGATTCGATTCAGATCAAGGGCATGTACCTCGGTTGCAGGCTTCTCCCGGCCCAGGCCCTGGTCGAGGTGCTTGCAGGAGGCAACCAATGGATGTGTTTCTCTCACATTGATATTTCTATCTTTTCCTCTCCCTTCCACTCTCTAAAAATCAATGGCAAAATATTCTCTGGTGAGGATTAAAAAAAAAAGAGTATGTTCTGAATGAATTATCACTGAAGAAGGAAAAAGATTATTTTTGTTTTGTGCTTCATATTTCTATACTGTTTTAAAACTTTCAAGGAATGTCTTATAGTTCTAACTAGCATTGGTCAGTGGTTAGACCATCAGCCAGGGTCTCGGAGGGTCTCGGGTTTGATTCCCTGTGAGGAGCACATACCTCAGTTGTAGGTTCGATCCCTGGCCCTGATCGGGGTATGTGTTGGAAACAACAAATGGATGTGTCTCCCTGACATTGATGTCCCCCCTCCCCCCCCCATCCTGTTGCTCCCTTCCACTCTCTAAAATGTCCATGGAAAACATCCTGGGGTGAGGATTAACAACAACAACAAAGGAATGTGTTATACATTAATTTGTTTTTATTTAAATTCTTTTTGTTTTTATATTTTAATACTTATGAAATCAGCTTATGTTTTAGAGTTGTTGGTGGGTCATAATTTAATTGGCGGCGTTTTTATTTTATTAATGGTTATTGCAGTACCATCTAGTTTACTACAATACAATTCTGACACTAACCACCAGAGTTTTCAAAGACTTCACAAGTTAAAGGGCATAGTCCCCCCAAAAATTGTCTTTACTCCACATGCTGGCCACATTTCTGACCTACTGGATACAAGTTAGGAGGTCACTTTGGTCCCTTCAAGTTCAGTAAATTCACTAGAACAACTCAGAACGCAAGACAGCATACACTTACAATTACAGTTTTAGTAGAAAGGATACAAATCAGGACCCATCCAGCCAAATGAAGAGACAGACACATAAGGGTCCTGAAGGTAGAACTTATTTCCCAATTCCCATGTCACCATCCCCAGGACATTAATGCGTTCACTCACCAGGAAGCTCCATGGAACTTGGATACAGTTTTTATTGGGTAGACTTGAATGATCATGTGCTTGGAACTCGACTTCCAGCCCTCACTCCTCCACCAAGATAGGCTGGCTCCTAGTTCCAACCAAATCCTCTTTCTGGTGACCAGCCCCTGTCCTGAGTCATCATATCTCTTAGTGTAAACTCAGGGGTGATGCAAGGGGCTCATGAATAAAACACTCCCATTACTCAGGAAATTCCAAGGATTTAGAATCTCCCTCCCAGGTACCAGGGACCAACACTACTAAGATTCTTTATTGTAGAACAGTGATGCATAAAAAATAGCATATATATAATCCTCACCCGAGGATATACTTACTGATTTTAGGGAGAGAGAAAAAAAGATAAAAACATCAATGTAAGAGAGAACATCAATTGGTTGCCTTTCCTATATGCCCCGACCGGGGATTGAACCTGTGACCTAAGTATGTGCCCTGACTGGAAATCAAACCCAAAACCTTTTGGTATATGGGACGATCCTCCAACCCACTGAACTATACAAGCCAGGACAAAAACAGAGTATTTTTCAAATGATAGTGTATTAGACTGAATGGAACACAGTAATTTAAAACAAGTTTTTAGGTTCTTTGGTATAAGTTAACATAAGTGCTTTGCATTCTCTTCTGTGTAAATTATTTTAACTATGTAAAATAATGTGGTTTGCCTAAAAGAAGGTAGGTTTTGTAATGAAACCAGCACAGGGGGAAACCTTGATGCCATTATGTAGTGATTATGTGACTCTCGGAGCCGCATTTTTCTTTTTTGCAAAATAGGCATAGCCTTGTAAAATGTAAAACACTTCTAGCCTGTTGTCAGTCATGGAGTAGACATTCAAGTACCCTTATTGTTGCTGTTTGTCTTATTAATCTACATTGCTGATCTTAATATTTGCAGATTTTACCTTTATAGGTGGCCAGGGATTGAGTTTTCGTCTGAATTTGATGTCGAGAGCACTGCACTGTTTTGTTAGGGTCATTGATATAATGTATTATTCCTTTTCTTGGATTTCAATAATATGAACTTTTGCCTCTCACTATTATTAATAACAGTTTTTTGTTCTTGTTAACCCTCACCTGAGGTTATTTTTCCCATTGATTTCTTCGAGAGAGGGGAAGGGTAGGAGAGAAAGAGAGAGAAACACTTATGCTAGAGCAGTGATGGCGAACCTATGACACGTGTGTCAGAGGTGACACGCGAACTCATTTTTTTGGTTGATTTTTCTTTGTTAAATGGGATTTAAATATATAAAATAAATATCAAAAATATAAGTCTTTGTTTTACTATGGTTGCAAATATCAAAAAATTTCTATATGTGACACGGCACCAGAGTTAAGTTAGGGTTTTTCAAAATGTTGACACGCTGAGCCCAAAAGGTTCGCCATCACTGTGCTAGAGAGACACATTGATTGGTTGCCTTCCCACACTCGGCCTGGTTGGGGTCAGGGATCAAGCCTGCAACCGAGGTATGTGCCCTTAACCAGAATGAAACCCGAGACCCTTCACACCTCAGGCCAACATTCCAATCACTGAGCCAAACCGCCTAGGTCAGTGGTCAGCAAACTGCGGCTCGCAAGCCACATGTGGCTCTTTGGCCCCTTGAGTGTGGCCACGAAGTTCCAATTGCACTGTATGTGCATGTCTGCACGTGGTATTTTGTGGAAGAGCCACACTCAAGGGGCCGACCACTGGGCTAGGGCCTAACTAAAAATTCTTGTGAAATGTTAGTTGGAATAAAATTTATTCCTCTCTTAATTGTGGATACTACTATTTAAAATAACTGTTGGCTACTATTAGCTAAGAACTATAAACCAGTGTTGATAGCATTACTGTATTGGTTGAGAAATAACCATATGCATATATATTCAGATTAACAAGGACATGGTAGCTCCTAGAAACCTTAGAAGCAAACTAAGACTATTTCAGTAGTCTTACTGTCTTTCTTTAAAGCAAGTTAGAATATTTCAAATGCTGAGTGTTGTGATCCTTTCATTGCCAACATTACTCTCTCCTAAACCTGTTTAACAGTACCGTGTATAATTTTCCTTTGATATGTGAGAGTTTTAACAATAGCTGAGTACCAGCCTGTTAAACTTTTGGAACTTTGAAACACAAAATTGATCTGTAAGCATATTATAGCATTTCCCTCCCCCTTACTCTCTACTCTTTTAAGCAGATGAGTTTAATAAGTAAATGGAATTAGTCCCTCATTTTACTTGTTTTTGCTGTTCTTGAAATATTTCTTGTTTACTCATTTATGCTAAATTAGTAAGAGCAGATGTGGAGATCCTTTTGATTTTTTTTCTCCCACCAGAGAAAATACTTTCTTTAGGTGGAAATTATAATATAGAGAGGTTTCAAAATCAACAGAGCCTTTTTAAAAATTTTATTTTTTACTGAATTTATTGGGTGACATTGGTTAATAAAACTATAGGTTTTAGGTGTATAGTTCTATAATACATCAATCTACAGAGCCTTTTTAGGAAAGGAAATTTGGTCATTTGAATATTAGAATTAGGATGTTTCCATTTCCCTTGGTTTTTCTAGCGAGAAGTTGAAAAATTGAGCTAGTAAGATTTAACCTGAAAGTATTATTTCTTGGTCCTGAATATGTGATCATTATATGGAATTTTGATATTTAAATACATGAAACTCTGTATCCAAAAATAATAGCAGGGTTATATTAGGAAGATATCCTGGGAATGGAATAGACACTTGAGTTCTAAAAGACCCTAACGATGAGCTGGCCCAATGTGATTCTTAAGGAGTCTTTTAAAATATTGGTGACAGATGGCTTCCTAGCTCTGTGAGCTATTTTGAGAGGCAGTCTGTTTCATTATGGACAGCTCCAATATTCTTCCTCATTTTTAACTCGTTTACCTGTGCAGCAACAACTCATTCTTCCTACCGTATTTGCCGGCGTATAAGACGACTGGGCGTATAAGACGACCCCCTAACATTTCCACTCAAAATACAGAGTTTGTTATATACTCGCCGTATAAGACTACCCCCTCTTCCGCACACCTTCCACACACCAAATAAAAGGTAAAACAATATCAGATTTGATTTTAACAT
>NW_006285234.1:2914719-2920648 GCF_000327345.1 Myotis davidii | reverse complement strand
AAAATCGCATAACAGCCGAGCATACACCCAGCAGCGCTGCTGATGCCTGAACGGTATGTGGAATGAAGTGGGCGGGCATCGGGAGGCCACTATGGCACGGGGCAAGCACTATGGGCAGTCTATCTGAAGTGTACCTGGCGTATAAGACGACCCCCCACTTGGAGGCATATTTTTCAGGGCCAAAAAATCGTCTTATACGCCGGCAAATACGGTAGTTCCATTCTTTGAAGCAATCCAGAGTAACTCTAATTCCTTTTGACACTGGAAGATATAGATAGCTCTTTACGCCCGTGGATTCTTTGTCTTCAAGTTAATCCTTCAGTCGGTTTTCATATTACATGGCTAATTGACTTTTCCAGGAGACAGTTTATTAGAAGTCCCTCTTAAAATGCATCTTTCTTAGAAGAATTCTACCATTGTGTGGCGAAAATGCCTACTACTGTCATAGCCCTTGGTGAATTTTGATTTTATCTGACTAGAGATTAATTGTAATTGATGTGTTTATCCTGAAAAGATTATTTTTTGTTTCGATTAAATTCAACATTTATTGGTCTTCATAGGCTTTTAGTTCTTTGGTCATTCTCCATGTACTAATTCCAAGTTTATAGAAAATAAAAGTCCGAACTGAGCAGTCAGAGGGGCCAGGTGATTGTTTTATTTTATCTTATTTATTTTAACCTTAGGTTAGTTGATTTTTTTGTGCTCATCAGTATGATTTCCACTCCTCAATTTTCATTTTCTAAGAAGTATGTTTTTATTGATTTCAGAGAGGAAGAGAGGGAGAGAGAGATAGAAACATCAATGATGGGAGAGAATCATTGATTGGCTGCCTCCTAACACTCCCTGCTAGAAATTGAGCCCACAACCTAGGCATGTGCCCTGACAGAGAATGGAACAGTGACCTCCTGGTTCAAGGTCAATGCTCAACCACTGAGCCACTGTGGCCGGGCTCCTTCCTCAGTTATCATTTTGATGCATTTCTTTACCTTCAGCTTTGTAGCATTCATGTTGTTACTTAGATCTTATTGGCAACAGTATTTCCTAGTTCTTTAACCACAAAACAGTTGTCCTTCATATATTTTTGCTATGATTGGGGAGGTGTATTGTGTTGCTTCTAATTAATACAATTCTTAAGTTTTCTAAACAGAATCCTTTTAAGACATAAAGACTAAGGTTCTTCAAAACCGTTTGAGTATACATAGACTTTCCTATACCTGTGTTTTGTTTCTTTCAGGTGGGGAATATTCTGTTTTTATTCTAAGTAAAATTTGGTTCCAGTCCTAAGATTTTTTAAATATTAATTGTTGATATGCTATTGAACACTACTACATACAAGATATTTTTCTAAGTACTGTACTTTACATACTATGTAATATCTTGTTGTAAGTAAATAAATTTAAAAACAACTGCATGAGCTGAAACCGGTTTGGCTCAGTGGATAGAGCGTCGGCCTGCGGACTGAAGGGTCCCGGGTTCGATTCCGGTCAAGGGCATGTACCTGGGTTGTGGGCATATCCCCAGTGGGGGATGTGCAGGAGGCAGCTGATCGATGTTTCTCTGTCATCAATGTTTCTAACTCTCTATCTCCCTTCCTCTCTGTAGAAAATCAATAAAATATATTTAAAAAAAAATAAAAACAACTGCATCAGTTAGGTACTGTTGTTATTTCCATTAGACTAATGAAGAATTTAACACAATGAGGTTAAACAGCTTGTCCAAGGGCATGTAGTTAAGTGGCAGAACTGACTTTTGGAGCCTATACTCTTAGCCACTGTATTTCTAACTTTTTGTTTTCTTATAAAAGAATTGTAAAAGAGTTGTCTTGTTTTTATTACTGTTGTAGCCCTGGCCATAAAAATACATATTGATAATTTTGTTTTTTAAATATTTTAAGTATTTTAAGTATATATGATTTAAAATATGCCGTGTCACCAGGAGCCACGAATGGTTACTCGACATTCTGATTTTATTTTAGCTTTCAGTCAGGATCATGCAGTATAATGATTTCTGGGGACTTATTGGGCCATTTTATTCCTAATTTTTTTGGAAGAAGTGAGTATGAAGCCAGTGGATATACAAAGTTCCTGGAAAATAGTAGGCAATTCAAAGTCTGCAGCTCTAATTGTGTGTGTAGCTTATGTGAAATCAGATATGACCATGTATAATCTTTTATATCTCATAAATTTGCCGCCTTTAAGTTTGGACCAGAGGTTCTTAATGGACCTTGTAGGGCCCCTGAGACTCTTTGAAGAGATCTGTGAGGTCAAAACTATTTCATAATAATAATAAGACATTGATTTTCTTTTTTTACTTTCAGTCTCTCATGCATGTACAGAAGAGCTTTCTAGAGGGTAAATAGCATGTTAAGATAGCAGATTGACTTTAGAAGCAGATCTGAGAATCTAGCGGCTTTCTATTTAATTAGCAATTTACAAAAATGTGAAACAGTGCTATTCTTTTCTCCAAAGTTGATTCATTTTGGAAAAGATATTTTTCAAAGAATATTATTTATGTTAACATCATTGGTTTATTATTGTTGCTTAAAAATGAATAAACAAAAAATCAGAAAACGAATAAACAAAAGTTTGGAAATTCTTAATTTTAGTTTTTAATTCAATAGATATCAACCCCTATGTAAACAAAAGCTCTTTGGGGCCCTCAAAGACCACAGAGGGATAATGGGACCAAAAACTTTCAGCACCGCTTACTTAGATTATATGATATTAAAGAAGATCTTGATATAGAACTGAACATCTAAAACATAATAAAAGATTTAAAAAATGAGATGAAGCATTTTTATTAGTTACTAAATATTTTTCTTTTGAATTGTGCAAGCAGGAGACTGGAACCCACCGAACGACCTCTTCAGATAGTTTATGATTACTTATCCAGGCTGGGCTATGACGACCCTGTGCGCATACAGGAGGAGGCAGCAAATCCCGACCTAGGCTGCATGCTTCGCTTTTATGGTGGTAAGAACTTATCATTGGCTTTGTGACTATGCTAACTGCTTTTCAATGGATCATTTATGCCTCTGTCTGTCTTCAGCTTTTAAAAAGTATTTCATTAAAATCTGTTTTTAAGCCAATGAACTAATGTAGTTAAACGACATAAACAAGGGGTGGAGGTTAACGGAAGATTTAGAAGAATTAGCCAAAAATATATTTCCTTTTTATTTTTGCTCTTTAAAACAAAAAGTGTTTTGCTGACTTAATAATTATTTTTTACCTTTGTCAGGATCTTGATGAAATCATGCTTTAATATAATTTGAATGAGTAAATTATGTTTGGGCAAGAGGTTTTAAAAACACATTATTTGTTAAAAGGCAATATATGTATTTACAAAAGGTAAACATATATCTATAGATAAAGTGTAATTGGCTGTGTAGCAAATTGCCTCAAAGCTTAGTGACTTAAAATGATAATAAATATTTATTATCTCAGTAGAGGCCTGGTGATGGGGCGATGGCTGAGCCCCCGACCAGTCGCATTGCACGCGCTTTGGCTGGCCTGACGCCAGTGGGTGTCATAGTGTGGTCCCAGATGGTCGTCTGGTCTAATTAGCATATTACACTTTTATTATTATAAATAGTGTTTTAATTTCTTGTAATCACCTCCCAAGCCCATTCACTGCTTAATAGATAATCACTACTACCAATTTGGTATATACCTGTTCAGAATTTTTTAAATTTTATTCCTATGAATATGTATTAGAAATATATTTTATTTACATAAATATTATCATTTGGTATTGGTCTTAGTGATGCAGGCAACAATATGTTGTAGAGATTTTTCCTTAGCTGTCTTCTATATTCATTTCTTTAAGTTTCATAGTATTTAATCTTGTATGTATTATAACCATTTCCTTAGTGATGGACGTTTACATTGTTTCCAGTTTTTTACTATTACATCATTGTAAAATTGCTTTTTTTGTAGCACAATTGCCTTTTTGTGCACCTTGTTTTTTCAAGGAACATGAAATTATTGGGTCATAAGATAGTTGCACTTAAAACATTAATTGTTGGCTGGTCCGAGTGCAGTGGCGCCTACAATTAATTGATAAAAAAACACAAAACCAAAAACAAACAAAAAAACACACATTGTTCGTACAGCAGAACAAACCTATATGCCATAAGTATGTCAAATTACACCTTTGCCCACAATATCTCTTTTTAATATTATTAGCATTTAAATTTTTTACTAACCTAATAAAAAATGATCTCAGTGTTTTTTCAATTTTTATTTTCCCTGATTACTGGCATAGTTGAATGTTGTTTCATATTTTCATTGGATCTTTGCATTTCTTCTCCTTTGATACTTCTGTGCAAATTTCTGTTGTCTTTTTTTATGTTGATCTAAAAGACTTGTGTATATATTCTGAATATGCATCCTTTGGATACCATGTCTGAGGCAAACTTTTTCCCCAGCCTATAACTTGTATTTTAATTTTGTTTACTGTTTTTTATTGTATGGAAATTTTAATCAGTCTTTTCCTTTATGCATTTATATTTCTTCCCTATTCTATAATAGGTCATAAACATATTCTATATTTTTTCCAGTACTTTTAAAGTTTTAAATATGAGGTAGGGATTTAACTTGCATTTTTTCTCTATGAATAGATGGCCAGTTGTCCTAACATTTATAGAATAGGTCACCCTTTTCCTACTGATTTGAAATATCACCTTATTATTATTATTAAACTTGAGGCCCAGTGCACAGATTCGTGCACCAGTGGGGTTCCTCAGCCTGGCCTGCTTTCTCTTGCAATCCAGGACCCCTTAGGGGATGTCAGACTGCCGGTTTCAGCCGATTTTCACAAGCCAGGCCAAGGGACCCCACTGGTGCACGAATCTGTGTACTGGGCCTCTAGTATGCTTATAAGATCTTAAGACTTTCTCATCCTCTCATCCTCCCCACTTCCCTCTGAGATTTATCAGTCTGTTCCATGTTTCCATGCCTGTGCGTTGAGCATCTGCCCTTTGGTTGTCAGTGCGTGTCACAGCTACTGGTCGAATGGTCAAACGGTTGATCAGTTGCTTAGGCTTTTATATATATAGATTCCCATGCAGGCAGGGTTTATATTTGGACTCTATCCAATTAACGTTGATCTATTTGTCTTGTGTTAATACCAAAACTGTTTTTAATTAATATGCCCTTACGATATATTTTGATAGTTGATAGACAAGTTTGCTATCATTATTCTCTGAAAAGTGAGGAAGATCTCTAGAACCAGAGAAGTGTTTAAGAAGAAGTAGAATTTAGGTTGGTTCTTTAAAAAATTGACAGAATTTCAGTAAGCAGAAAGGAAAAGGAGGACATGGGATGAGAGATTAGACATCTCAAGGTATGTTCTGTGAATCACAGATAATTTGAGTCCAGATTATTTTGGGCTTTAAGAGCAAGATCAGAATGTTGCCTTCATTTGGCAGAAAGTAGCAGGAAGTGATGGGATCCAAGTGAGCCAGAGAAAGATGAATCAGGCTGCAGTGTGATAATAATTCAGATGTGCACTAATAGGGGTCTGAACTGGGTAATGGGAAGAAATCGTTCACATGAGAGACTTTTTGAAGGAATAATCAGAAAGAATTGATGGTTGTTTGAAAAAGGGAGTTGGGGAAGAGAACATCAGAGATGAAGCTGCCTCTTGAGCAGTGGTTCTCAACCTTCTTAATGCCGCGACCCTTTAATACAGTTCCTCATGTTGTGGTGACACCCAATTTCTTTCTTTTTTTTTTTAATTTAAATCTTTATTGTTCAGATTATTACAGTTCTTCCTCTTTTTACCCCCATAGCTCCCCTCCTCCCATCCCCCCCATCCTCATCTGTCCTTACCCCTCCCACTGTCCTCATCCATAGGTGTACGATGTTTGTCCAGTCTCTTCCCACACCCCTACACCCCTTTCCTCCCCAAGAATTGTCAGAAAAATCCA
>NW_006285234.1:2908958-2913336 GCF_000327345.1 Myotis davidii | reverse complement strand
TGCCCGTATGAGTCTGGGTCCCCAAAGACTCGCCCAGAACTGGAGTTCAGAGCAGTCGGGAGCTTGAGACTCCCTCCCGATTGAAAAAGACAACCGCGTCCTCAGTTCCCAGCCCTTTCCGTGTGCGCCTCCGTACCTCTGCACTTTACTTCCGCACCTCTTCTGAGTCTCATTATGCTTTTCTCTATCTTTTTAGTTGTAGAATTTCCACTCAGCCAGCCTTCCTCTGGTTCTGGATGATGTCCGTTTTGTCTTTTAGTTGTATTTTTGAAGTGGTTGTGCGAGGCAGCAATTTCTGGTGTTTACTTATGCCACCATCTTGGTTTCTCCTATTTTCAGAGGTTTTGGTCCATGTTTCCTTTTAAGTGTAGTAAGTATCCAGTTGAAGATGTCTGCCAGAAAGTTAGAAATGTGGAACTAGAGCTGAAGAAATACAGATCTGGGAGTCAGGTACATGGGGATGTTAAAGTTGTGGAAGTTCAGATATCTTGAAAAAATACTTATTAGGAAAGAAGTGGGCTTAAGGCAGAACTTTCATTATAATAACCAATATTTGTTTTATACCCTTGTATGTGCTGAGCCCTTTCTAATGTGCCTTTCATATAATCCTCACACCCCTATAAGTAGATGTTATTATTCCAGGGAGGTTATAACTTGCCCCAGTCAAATAGCATAGTTATTAGGAAGTATGTAAATCTGCCTGGTTCCAGATTTCAATCTTTTAACTTCTAAGATACTCCACCATTTAGTTTTTGGAGAAAGAGTTTAGAGAAGTATGAGAAATCCATAAAATGTGAGAACTGGGAAGGACTAGGGATCATCCAATCCAACTCCTTTGTCTTAAGCTTGAGAAACTAAGACCTAAGGATATATGAAGACTGATTTGGGATTATGAAACTAGATGGTGGAACTGTTTAGCCATCACTGCTTCTCAGTTTTTTGCTGAAATACTTCGAAGAGCAGAATTTTTTTGTGTTGTATGGGGGAGCCTATTGCAAATTTGAAATTTGTTTTGAGGTTTCCTGTTTTATTCTTTAAATGTAAACAAATATTTCATTTTTATACCCAACATATCAGCCAATATTTACTTGTCTTTATCTTTTTATTTTGAGCTAGCTTTAGACTTTCAGAGCAGCTGGAAAGATAATACAGAGAGCTTCTGCACACCCTACCTTCATGCAGCCCATTGAATTGTTCAGGTATAAATAGTGCTTCAGCTTTTCTCAAATTTTTTTTCTTTGTTTTTAATTTCCTACAGTTTGATTATTAAGCGTTTGGACTTGAATTCCTTTGGGTTTATCCTATTTGGGGTTCATTGAACTTCTTTTTTAAATTGTTTTATTAATCCTCACCCAAGGATGTTTTTTCATTGATTTTTGTAGAGAGAGAGGAAAGAAAAGGAAGAGACAGAGAGAAAAACATCGATGTGAGAGAGACACATCAATTGGCAATTGGTTGTCTCTTGCATGCACCCCGACCAGGGCTGGGGAACCTGCAACTGAGGGATGTGTCATTGACTGGACTCTAACCCAGGATCCTTCAGTCTGCGGGCCTATACACTGAGCCAACCTGGCTAGGGCTCACTGAATTTGAATCTGTAAGTTACGTCTTTCACTTGTGAAGTTCTCACCTATTTTTTTTTTTTATTGCTTTTAAAGAGCGAGGAAGGGAAAGGAAGAGAGAAACATTAATGATGAGAGAGAATCATTGATTAGCTGCCTCCTGTGTGCTTCCTACTGGAGATCTAGCCCAAAACCTGGGCATGTGTCTGACTGGGAATCAAACCAGCAACCTTTTGGTGCATGGGGCTATGTTTAACCAATTGAGCCACACCAGCCAGGGCTCATCTATTATTTCTTCAAATAATTTTTTTCTTCAAATAATTTTCAAGCATTGTACTTTCTTCTCTCCCTCTGATTCTGTCCCTTAGTTCACTTTTCAGAGTTTTTGGCATGCTATTTAGGATCACATTGACTCTTAGGTACATCAAGGGTGAGCCCACTTTATCGATAACTACATAGGATCTGTTTTCCAGAGTTCCTTTCTGTTCGAGATGTCCCAGCGCTTTAATCCGCTCTGCTGGGTACTTCCCACAATTGCATCCACATTCCAGGGCTCAGCAGCAGGAGACAGACAGTGCAATAGATTTCACGCCCCCTGAGAGTTGTTTATTTTAAAATATATTTTATTGTTTTTTTATAGAGAGGAAGGGAGAGGGATAGAGAGTTAAAAACATTGGTGAAAGAGAAACATGGATCAGCTGCCTCCTGCACACCCCCTACTGGGGATATGCTCGCAACCAAGGTACATGCCCTTTACCAGAATCGAACCTGGGACCCTTCAGTCCGCAGGCCGACGCTCTATCCACTGAACCAAACTGGTTAGGGCCCCCTGAGAGTTTTGTAGGTGCCCGGGTCCCCCACCATTGCAGCCATTCAGGATGAGACTTGAGAAAATGAACAAAAGGGGGCATAACAAGAAAAAAATGAGGAATTTCCCCCACTTTCTCTGAGTGTTAGACCTTTTTCCCACTCCTCAAGGTAGAACTGAGGGCTTCTCCGAGAGCTCTCTACACCGATGCCCACTTTTGGGTTTTGGGCTTTTTTTGAGTCCTGGCTGGAGGATGTCAGAGGAAGAAAAAGTGTAAGCTCACCACCGGTTATGTGGTATTTCAAATTCTGTTCTTCCCTAACCTAACCGCTACTATTTAGTTTTCGGGGTCCTCATCCAGCTGCTGCATGTGTTTTCTGTCCAGGATTTATAGGTGCATTCAGTGCGAGAGACAGGGGAGTGTGCTTTCTCCATGTTATCAGAACCAGGAAGTACTTCATTTGCATATAGTGCAATTTAACACTAAAAATTTATTGTTTTGCCTTTCAGTTTATATTCATAGTCTATCTGGATGACTTCATTTTTTATTCTTTGTTTGTTTTGATGATCCTTATGATCTCCTGAGCTTGTACGTATTTATTTCAACGCAATATAGCCATTCTCTTTAGGCTCAGCTTGTCCCATCTCTGCTAGTGGGAGCTCTTTTCAGTTGGCTCCTATGTCCTTCCAACATGACTCCAAAAGTCTTTGGTAGCATTCTGGATTTTCCATTAAGTTCTTACACAACAAAATGTCCTAAGCTATTCTTTTCATTGTCTGACTCAGAGTAGGAAATAGAACATTTTTAAGGACTTAAGGTTCATTTTAATGAAAAATGATATTTAGATGTTATGCTATAGGCAGTGGAGATATTCATTGCTACAGGGTTGCCCTTAATTTTCTTTTTGGAAATGTTTTTTAAATTATAAAAGCAATCCATTTTCTCTAGAACATTTGAAAGTATAGATATATAAGGATATTAAAATTATTCCTTACTTTCCACTTAGAATTTTGGCTTTTGAGACTGGAAAATTAGTTTTAAAATTAGAACTATCAGATATTCTAAATTCTCATTTGAACCTCCTCATTTTGTGTTTTTTTATTTTTTTATTTTTATCACTTTCAGAAGATCAGAGACTTGAGGCACTCTGGATGTTTACAAACCCTCCAAAATTAATAATAAAATAGCATGTTTATTGGAGGGATCACTTTGTAAATTATATAAATATCTAACCACTATGCTGTACACCTGATGCTAATATGAAATAAGGTTGATTGTCAACTGAAAAATAAAAAAGTATTAAAGGTTTTATTTCTAAAATATTCAAATTGATTGAATTTAATTAATTCAAACATATTGAATTCAATGAGAAAAAAAACCCCCACCAGAATTTAATGTTCCCTTCTGAGAGTGGTGGTAGATAGATTTAGAAGTTTCCTCTGTAATAAAATATATAGAGAAATAAAACCAAGAAAAAAAGAGCCAAAAAGTTATACATCAATTGCAACATCTGTTTCATGTAAACTTTAAAAGAGATTGGTAAGCAATTTAGAAGCATGATAAACTATAATGAAGTCCCATTTTTATATTTAGTAAAACTTTGTAATAAATGATGCTGTTAACCAAGTTGGGGAATATAAAAGCAATGTCCGGTTTGGGGAAAATAATGAGGTAAAAAAATCAAAGAACTTTATTGAGATGCTAGAGTCCCAGTGCATGAAATTTGTGTACTGGGTGATGTAGCTGGGGGGGAGGGAGGGTCCTGGTCCCTCAGCCAGGCCTGTGCCCTCTCGCAGTCTGGGAGCCCTTGGGGGATGTCTGGCTGCTGTGGAGGTGGGAGAGTTCCCGCCACCACCGCTGCGCTCACCAGCCATGAGCCCAGCTTCTGGCTGAGTGATACTCCCCATGTGGGAACACACTGACCACTAGGGCGCAGTGCCTGCATTGAGGGTCTGCCCCCTTGTGTTCAGTGCATGTCATAGCGACCGGTCATTTCACCATTTGGTC
>NW_006285234.1:2903226-2907788 GCF_000327345.1 Myotis davidii | reverse complement strand
CCATGTTTCTCTTTTATTAGATAGGATAGCTCACATATCATAAAATTCACCCTTTAAAAGTATACAATTCAGTGCTTTTTTTTTTTTTTTTAATCCTCACCTGCAGATATATTTTTACTGATTTTTAGAGAGCAATGAAGTTGGGGGGAGAGAGAGAAACATCAATGAGAAAGAAACAATGATCAGTTTCCTCCCTTATGTATGCTCTCTAAACCAAAATTCATATATTCCCATTATATAACTTCAGTGATGCATAACGTTTTAGTACTAAGATTTTAAAAAAAAATACTGACTTTTTACAGAGAGGAAGGGAGAGGGATAGAGAGTTAGAAACATTGGTGAAAGAGAAACATCGATCAGTTGCCTCCTGCACACCCCCTACTGGGGATGTGCCCGCAGCCAAGGTACATGGCCTTGACTGGAATCAAACCTGGGACCCTTCAGTCTGCAGACCGATGCTCTGTCCACTGAGCCAAACCAGTCAGGGCTAAGATCTTATTTTGTAATACTTATATTGCTTGGTTGCTTACATCTCTAAACCAGGTTGCTGAATGTTGACACATAATACTTCCTTTTTTCCTTTTAGTGTTTTTCTTCTACTTAAAATGTGGCTTCAGCTGAAACTGGTTTGGCTCAGTGGATAGAGCGTCAGCCTGCGGACTGAAAGGTCCCAGGTTCGATTCTGGTCAGGGGCATGTACCTGGGTTGTGGGCACATCCCCAGTGGGAGATGTGCACGAGGCAGCTGGTCGATGTTTCTCTCTCATCGAAGTTTCTAACTCTCTATCTCCCTTCCTCTCTGTAAAAAATCAATAAAATATATTTTAAAAAATAAAATGTGGCTTCTAAAGTACTGTTGTTGTTGTGTGTTGTTTTTTTTTCAGAGAAACCATTGCAGATGGATCAACTGGATCGAATCCTTCTCTCTGGCATCTATAATGTACGCAAGGGGAAGACCCAGCTGCATAAGTGGGCTGAACGCCTAGTTGTTCTCTGTGGCACCTGCCTCATCGTTTCCTCAGTGAAGGATTGTCAAACTGGAAAGATGCACATTTTGCCTCTGGTTGGGGGAAAGGTAAGACTCACAAAGATGAATTATTCTTCATTTGATCATCTTGATTTTAAAAAATCATATATTTTTTTTATAGCTTTTTCACATCTTTTAAAAGAAAACAATATGAGCATTGTTAATGCTTACATCACAAAACTGGTCTTTAAGAGTTCTTAGGTTTAAATGAAAAAACTGACTCAGGCTAATTTAAGTATCAAGCAGCTTTATTTACATTACAGACTTTATGGGAGAGCCAAATGGTATCCATGCCCCAAGTTCTGCTGTGGAGTCCTTTGGAAGATACTCATGTCTCCATTGGTAGGCACTGGTAACACCAAGAGCAGACAGAAGATTCTAACACTAGAAGCTGCTTTTGGAGACTAGAAGTAGCTGACATTATCCATCACCAATATAGATTCTTTCTAGTTTCCCCTCTCTCCCTTGTTACACTAAAATTCAGACTGCGGGGCGGTCAAAAGTCTCCAGCCAGCAGCCACGGAGACGTCATTTTTTGCATCTGTACTAGAGAATTTCCCATCAAAGGCAATCTGAATTTAAGAGAGCCTCCAGACAAAATGGCTGTAAATTCATGCTTTGAAACATCCAATCTGCATGTTTATACAGCAATGTAGATAAAATATGCATAATAAAAAGGTAAATATATAAAAAAGATATAGCTGGGCTTAAGAATATAGAATAAAAATGTAAGTGGTGAGTAGGTCTGAAACTGAGGACCTTCTGGGCTCTGGGTCTGAAAAGTTGTGGCCACCCAGGAGTTCAGCTGTTGTAAGTATTTGGGTCTAAAAGTGCTCTGCTTATGATGAGGGACCTGGCACCGTCATTGCTTGAAGCCAGGAGATGAGTAGTAGTCTTTGTTCCTGAAAGAAAGCTGGAAAAATCACACCAAAACCAAAAAACCAAAACTGTGAACCAGTCACTGGAACCAAGGTTGATTTCTATCTATGGTCCCAAAGAAGTGAGAGGACCCAGTTATATGGCTTGTGAGCAGGAAATGATCAAGCTCCAACTGGCTTAATGAATGAATGTATGTAATTCCCATATCAACCATGGGGCAGGAACCCAGCACTACCAGTATGAGACCTGGTTCTGGCCTTGGCGGGACTGAAGGAATGAATGAAGAAAATAAGTAAAATTTCTCCAAAGGGAGAAAATGAGTGAGGGCAAGGTTGGGGGATTGGTGGGGAAGAAACGTGAGATAGATCAAGAAAGAAAAAAAAAAGAAACTTACATTCAAGTAATTCTTGCCCATTCTTTCTCTTTCCTCATAATAGAACAGAATTTTGTTTAGGGTAGCAGTTTACCAAGATAAAAAAACCTCCCCAACCTCCTTTGCAAGTATAAACAAAAGTTTAAAAAAGTTTCCAGGTGGAACTTTTGGGAAAACCCTTCAAAATGGGGCAGACATGAATGGCTTGACTCTATCCCACTTTGTCTTCCCAACACAGTTGCCCAGTGTTGGAGGTGGAGCAGCAACACTGGGTGTTGGAGGTGGAGAATGGCAAGCATATGTGGAGTGTGATCATTTGGGAAGTAGAAAGCATTTGGGTCTCTGGTGGCATTGTGGAGCTGCTGTACCAGTTATGGACTGACTGTGTATTTAAGCCACTGTTTTACAACTTAATAAATTAATTGATGTGCTGAAGAATTTCACATATAAAAATACAAAAGAGCCCTTAAAGGAGGTGCTGGTATACATTAATAGGAGTTCCAGAGAAGAGAGTAGAGGAGAATGGAAAGCAATAATGATTGAAATTTTTCTGGAAGTAAAGACAAACTTGAGTGTTCAGATAAAAAATATATAGTGTACCAAGTAGGATAAATAAAAATAAATCTGCATCTAGACACATTGCAGAACATGAAGGACAAAGAGCAAATAATAAAAGCTTCCAGAGAGAAAAAGATTACCTACAAAGAATTGACAGGGCAACAACAGTCTTCTTTTCATCAAAGTATGTGCTAGAAGACTACACAATTGCTAAAAAAAAATAAATGTCAACCTGTGTTTTATAGCCAGCTGAGTTATCTTATGAGAGTCAAGGCAAAATAGGACATTTTAGGACAAAGACTCATAAGCTGACATTCTCAATTGAAAGAACTAATGGAGGGTGTACTTCTAAAAAACAACCCCCTCCTGAAGAAAAGAAAGTAAAAGAAAAAATAGAACAACAAAGGAAAGTAAATTCAGAGGGAAGATATTTTATATAAGAAACAATAAATGCAGAAATTGATAAAATGTGGTAAACATATTTATTATGAAATTTTAAAAAAACCTATATATATATATTTTGCCTTAGCCGGCTTGGCTCAGTGGATAGAGCGTCAGCCTGCAGACTGAAGAGTCCCAGGTTCGATTCTGGCCAAGGGCACATGCCTGGGTTGCGGGCTCGATCCCCAGTAGAGGATGTGCAGGAGGCAACCGATCAATGATTCTCTCTCATCATTGATGTTTATATCTCTCTCTCTGATTTTTCAGAGGAAGGGAGAGGGAGAGAAAGATAGAAGCATCAATAATGAGAAAATCATTGATTGGCTGACTCCTGCATGCCCCCTACTGGGGATCGAGCCCACAATAACATACAAAACATTTACACAACGAATATCTATATACAACAAAGGACTTGTATCCAGAATATATAAAGAACTTTAACAACACAGAGATAGACAAGTAACTTAGTAAAAAACAGAGCTAAAGATTTGAACAGACCCTTTACCAAAGAAGATATACTGATGGCAGATAAACACATGAAAAGATTCTCATCATCATTAGTTATTAGAGAAATGCTGATTAAAATCACAGTTAGATACTACACTAGAATGACTAGAATAAAAAGACTGATGAATACCTAGGTATCAAAGATGGGGAGCATCTGGAACACATACATCATTGGTTGGAATGCAGTCACTTTGGAAACCTTTTTTCTTGTTTATTTGTTTCCGCCAGTTCTTCTAGGTATTGGGAAATGAACATATATCTTTATAACGACTATAAGTGAATAATTCCCTGGAACTACAAGCCGCCCCTAATATTCATTGACTAGTGAATGAACATTTTGTATTTCCATACAGTGGAATACTGCTAAGAAATAAAAAGGAATGAACTACTGATACATATAAGAACAAGGATGAATCTCAAAAGCATTAATCTAAGTGAAAGAGGCCAGGTATAAAAAATTCTTTTTACTGTATGATTCCATTTGTATAATTTAAAAAAAGACAAGAAAACTTTAATGAAAGGAAACAAATGACTGGTTATCAGGTTATGGAGGGAAGGGGATTGACTGCAAAAGGGCACAAGGGAAATTTGGGGGGTGATGGGGTTATACAACTATATCCTATCTTATAAAAGAGAAACATGGTAATTAGCCGTACGGCCGCTACCCTTCCCATTGGCTAATCAGATATGCAAATTAACTGCCAACCAAGATGGCGGCCGGCAGCCAGGCAGCTGACACGAACAGGGAGGCTTGCTTGCTTCAGTGACGGAGGAAGCC
>NW_006285234.1:2893886-2902916 GCF_000327345.1 Myotis davidii | reverse complement strand
TCGCCCTGCTCTGTGCATGACAGGGGGTAACGCCCCAACTCCCCAATTGGCCCTGCTCTGAGCCTGACCGGGGCTATACCTAGGGATTGGGCCTGCCCTCTGCCACCAGGGAGCAGGCCTAAGCCAGCAGGTAATTATCTCCCGAGCAGTCCCAGACTGCGAGAGGGCACAGGCCGGGCTGAGAGACCCCCCTCTCCGCCCCCTGAGTGCACAAATTTTTGTGCACCGGGCCTCTAGTTCATTTATAAGGACTTACCAAATTGTTCACTTAGAACCAGTGAATTAAAAACGAAAATCTACAAAGTTTATGTAAATTGTGCCTCAATAAAACTTACCTCCCAAAAAAGACTAATGCAGAAGCATTACAGGGAAAACGAGGTTCACTACAAATTGATGAAAGCAATATTTCACCATGAATATTTTTTTTAAATTTTTATTTTATTGATTTTTACAGAGAGTAAGGGAGAGAGATAGAGTGTTAGAAACATCGATGAGAGAGAAACATCGATCAGCTGCCTCCTGCACATCTCCCATTGGCGATGTGCCCGCAACCCAGGTACATGCCCTTGACCGGAATCGAACCTGGGACCCCTCAGTCCGCAGGCCGACGCTCCATCCACTGAGCCAAACTGGTTTTGGCTCACCATGAATATTTAATAATTCTGAAGTTGCACATTTTACAGTGTAGTCTGAACATATATAATACAAAAATTAACAATTACCCAGAGAAGTTGACAAGTTAATTTTTTTTGTGTGTGTAAATCCTCACTTAAGGAATTTTTCCCATTGCCTTTTTGTAAAGAAAGTGAGAGCCCTAGCTAGTTTGGCTCAGTAGATAGAGTGTTGGCCTGCGGACTGAAGGGTCCCAGGTTCAATTCCAGTCAAGGGCACATGCCCAGGTTACGGGCTCAATGCCTAGTGGGGGTTGTGCAGGAGGCAGCCCATCAGTGATTCTCTCTCATTATTGATGTTTCTATCTCTCTCTCCCTTCCTCTCTGAAATCAATAAAAATGCATTTTAAAAAATAGAAAAAGAAAAAAGATAGTGAGAGGGAGGGAGAGAGAGAGAGAGAGAGAGAAAGAAACATTGGTGTGAGAGAGACACATTGATTAGTTGTCTCCTGCATGCAGGTTTGATGGGCCTGGTATCAAACCTGCAACCCGGCACGTGCCCTTTACCAGGAATTGAACCCACAACCCTTCTATCCGTGGGCTCTTCTCTAACTACTCAAGACACACAGGCCAGGGCTGACAAATTAACTTCTAGTGGGAGATTTACAAACCTTTCTCAGTATTAGACAGTGTATGACTATATTTTTCTGTGTCAACATCCCATAATGAATATTTAAAAGGGAAAATTATTGTAAAACAGTCAGTATCTGTTACTCATTTCAATAAGATTCTTTATTTTGACATGGACTCATTCAACTGCAATGTTCTATTGCTAAGAAAAATGTTCATGCTGTGAGCATCACAATAGAAAGTTATATTATTTAATTTTATTGGATCTTTTTAATATGGTTCTTTTTTGCTGAAACTATTTTATGTTTCTGCCACTTGATTCAGTGTTTACTTGGCACCAGAAACCTAATGATTTATGAGTATCACTCGGAAATTTCCAGCCGACTCACTAAGATTTAGTAGCTATGATATACCAAAGCTAGATGTCAAAGATGTAAATATAGTTACTATAAAAAGACTTCATCCTCATCAAAGCTCTTTAGGTTGGACTTTTGGACTTGGAAATTTTTCTTTGAAGAAAGCTGTTGTGCTGTGAATCCCCACTGCCATCCCAGATGGGAACAGGGAGTTTGCCTCTTTCCTCAAGCTTCGTGAAAGAGGTTTCAGCAGGTCGCGAGAGAGCTTGATGCAGGTCTCCTGCAGTAAAGGGGGCATAATGGACCAGTGTCCTGACTTCTGACCAGGAAGTCCTGAGGATAAGAGATAGGCTATCTGACTGCTTTGGTGATAGCTCATGCGTTAGGATGTTGTGTTCTCCTTGCGTTGGTCAGTTTGTGACTCGGATTGCGGAGAGAGCGAGAGTTATTGGTTGAGTGGGTGGATTCTCTTAGAACATGTCCAGTAGGGCCACCTGGAGGGGCAAACAGGCTTTTCCAGAGGACAGGCTGTAAATGGACCACCAGATTCCTTTGGGTATGAGGAGGGAGTGGTTAGTTGCTGGAATAACATTCATTAGCCAGGTCAAGGGACCTGGGAGAAGCCATCATTGGTTGGGTTGGGGTTGGTGGGGATAATCCAAAGAACGCTCTGAAGGACCCATTGAAATTCGCTTTTAAATTCCCTTTAAAATCTGCTGGGCCCAGAGTGTGGAGTGAGGTTATGACTGCTAGCCTAGTCAGAACCTTTGGGCTTAGTTTCCCTGTCCTTCCTCCCCTTCCACTTCAGCCCTGAGGGAGTCAGAAATGGCATCTAGCTCGGCACCTAGTGAGTAAGCGAGGAGGTGAGTCCACAAAGCAGGCCAGGGCACCCCTTGCAGGCAGGCAGCTACCTCCACTGTGCTCAAGTGGTGGGGGAAAGGGTTGGAGCAGTCTAACATTTGAATGGAAACTTTGCCTCTTACCATGTAGGCCTGTTCTGGAGATTCTTGTCCTGAATCAGCAAAATTCTTGCATCACAGGGACTTGTACTTGCTGTTGCTGCTTCTCCCTCAGGTGTCCTTGCCTTGCTCCTTGCCCCCCTTAGGGTCGTTGTTCACATGTTACTTCCTCAGTGAGCCCTTCCTTGACTTCCTACTCATTATTTGGACCACCCACCCTGTACCCCTCCAAGCCCTTACCCTGCTCTATTTTTCTTCATATTACTCATTATATAGCATGTCACAGTTTTGGTGTTAGAGTGTTTGTCCCCTTTCAAATATAAACTCCATTGAGAGCAGGGAGGGGCTTTGCTGTTTTCCCCCTGTTGTGTCTCCAGCATCCAGAATAACAGTGTATTTATTCAACAAATATTTAATTATCAAATTAAGACTATTTTGTGATTTAAAGAATCATAAATAAATTTACTCATGATTATGCACTGAGTTCTCTTTCAACATACTTGTTAAATAAGTATTCTTTTGCTTTTTATAAATAGTTTTATTGAGATATAATTAACAAACCATACAATTCATCCATTTAAAGTGTACTATTTAAGGCCTGGCCTGGTAGCTAAGCTGGTTAGAGCGTTGTCCTGAAACACCAAGGTTGTGGGTTTGATCCCTGTAAGGCAGTGGTTCTCAACCTTCTGGCTCTTTGAATACAGTTCCTCATGTTGTGACCCAACCATAAAATTATTTTCATTGCTACTTAATAACTGTAATGTTGCTACTGTTATGAATCGTAATGTAAATATCTGATATGCAGGATGGTCTTAGGCGATCCTTGTGAAAAGGTCGTTTGACCGCCAAAGGGTTCGCGACCCACAGGTTGAGAACCGCTGCTGTAAGGGCACATACAAGAATCAACCCATCACATGGCTGGTGTGGCTCAGTGATTGAGCATCAATCCATGAATCAGGAGGTCACAGTTCATTTCCCAGTCAGGGCACATGCCCGGATTATGGGCTCGATCCCTAGTAGGCGGCATGCAGGAAGCAGCCAATCGATGATTCTCATCATTGATGTTTCTATCTCGCCCTCTCCCTTCCTCTCTGAAATCAATAAAAATATCTAAAAAGAGTAAACATCAATTATAATAAATCTATGTGTGTGTATATATATATGAATCAACCAATAAAAGCATAAGTGGAACAACAAATTGATGTCTCTGTCTCAACAAATTAAAAAAAATTAAAGTGTACAATTTAATGTCTTTTAATGTACTTGAAGAGTCATACAACCATTATCACAATCAATTTTAGAATATTTTCATGACTTTGAAAAGGAAACCGACCCTCCTTAGCCATAATTTTCCCAGCCCTAGTCACCTACTAATCTCCTTTTTGTCTCTACAGATATGCTGATTCTGGACACTTCAGATAAATGGAATCATACAATGTATGGTTCTTTATGACTGGTTTATTTTACTTAGCATAATGTTTTCAAGGTTTATACATGCTGTAGTGTATATCAACATTTTATTCCTGTTTATTGCTGAATAATATTTCACTATGGCTCTACCACATTTTTATACTTTCACCTATTGGACATTTAGGTTGTTTCCACTTTTATGAATAACTAGGGGCCCGATGCATGAAATTCGTGCACTGGGTGTGTGTGGGGGGGAGCATCCCTCAGCCCAGCCTGCCCCCTCTCACATACTGGGAGCCCTCAGGCGTTGACCCCCATCCCCCTCCAATCACCAATCACTGGATCGGCCCCTTGACCAGGCCTGAGGCCTCTGGCCAAGGCATTAGTCCTGGGCAGGGGACTCCCAGCTCCCCGCGATCTCCCACTCTGCCCCTGCCCAGGCCTAACGCCTCTGCACCCCTGCCCCCGCGGGACGCCTCAGCCAGAGGCGTCCGGCCTGGGCAGCATGGACCCGCAGCTGCAGCAGCCCCGTGATCACGGCCTCCGCTTTAGGCCCAGGCAAGGGACCCCTAGCTCCCGGGACTGCCAGCTTTGACCATGCCCAGCTCCCATCGCTGGCTCCACCCCTACTTCCTGCTATCACTAGCCAGGGCAGCAAAGGCACCTGATTCTCTGATCATGGCTGGGTGGCAGGGCAAAGCCAGCCCCTGCCCCCCAGCTCTTAGCTCCCCCCTGGGTTTCCGATCTCTGTCAGTGGCAGGGGGCTTCTTCCTGCTTTCCCTTTCGCCTCCCTGCATTGTGCCTACACATGCAAATTAACCGCCATCTTTTTTGCCAGTTAACTGCCATCTGAGTTGGCAGTTAATTTGCATATAGCCCTGATTAGCCAATGAAAAAGATAGCGTCGTACACCAATTACCATTTTTCTCTTTTATTAGTGTAGATACTGCTATAATTTATAAGTTTTTGTATGGATGTATGTTTTCAGTTCTCTTGGGTCTATACTTAGAAGTGGCATTGCTGGGTTATATACTTACTCTGTGTTTAATCTTTTGAGGACTACCACATTGTTTCCCAAAGTAGCTAAACCATTTTATATTCTCACCAGCAGTGTATAATGGTTCCAGTGTCTCCACAACCTTCTGTACTTGTTACCCAACATTTATTACCTGTTTTTTTTTATTTTATAGCCATCCTAGTGGATGTGACGTGGTATCTCGTGGTTTTGATTTGTATTTATCTAATAACTAATGAAATTGACATCATTTCATGTGTTTACTGACTGTTTATAGTTTTTCGAGAAATGTCTATTCAGATCCTTTGCCATCTTTTAAAAAACTGAGTTATTATCTTGTTATTGTCCTTTGCTTTTTGACTAGGATTTTTAAAAAATGGATTCTGGTTTTCTTTCCTACTCTTCTTTAGGTAGAAGAAGTGAAGCGAAGGCAGTACTCCCTTGCATTCAGCTCAGCTGGAGCCCAGGCTCAGACCTATCATGTCAGCTTTGAGACTTTGGCTGAGTACCAGAGATGGCAACGACAAGCATCCAAGGTGATAAGCTGTCAAATGGCATGATGTGGCGATAAGAATGTAGAAGCCCAATAGAAATGTATTTTGAAACTAAACTTAATCCCAAGAGAATGAATTATAATTCTTACTAGTACACATTTTATTCTAGGCCTTTTTTTGAGTATATAATGAATGAAATAAAGGAATTATTGTCAGGTCTTTAACTTATTTATATTTGGATAGTACAAAATGCTTTCTAAAGTATTTTAAGGTGCATTTACCTTTTATGCCACTTCTGTGTGGAGGGTAAGGCCTTGAAGGAATGAGATTCAAATGACTTTCCGTGGACCGTAGTAGTTGGTGATGGATGGAATTATTCCCTAACTGGTAGCCTAGTTTCCTTGATCTGTTTCCATTTAGCACAGCTTTGATGAACCACTTCAGATTTGAACTTACGATGGGACATGACCTGTGATCCTGGCACAAACCATTATTCCTGTATGCTGAGGATAATTAGCTTTTCAGCGTAATTTCTACTTTTTTAGCCTGTAATGACAAGTGCTCTAAAGTTGTATTGCAATTTCTAAATCCTCCTGTTCGCAGAATTTTAACACATTTTTCTTTGTGGAACTAAGTAATTGCACAAAGTGTTGTTTCAATATAATGACCTGTCATCAAAACATGAATGACTTCTCCAGTGGTATTTTGTTTGTTTTGTTTTTTCTTTTTAGATCATTTTTCAGAACCCATGTTTTATTAGCATACTATTGTAGAAATATAAACCTCATTTTTGTCTTATTGGATTTTCTGTACTTATCTTGTATAATAAAATCTGCTCGGTATAAATCTAGTTTCAATTTTTAGTAGCTATTGTATTCTTTTGCCCTGAGAAGTTAATATTTTTTGAGCATCTTTTGAATGCTAAGCAGTGTGCTGTGTGCTTGATTATTTAATTTTATCTTCACTAGTGCAGATGTAGAAACTCTACTAGTAAGTAGCACAGTTCATGTGGCTACAGAAGGCCATGTCTTTCAATATCTCACTGCCTCCCAAAGTTTCGTGGTTAGTTTGAATCATCTTAACTTTACTTCTTGCATGAAATGTTACTTTTCCATCTTTATGATTTCTATTTCTTAATCTTTTGCTTATAGACACTTTACAGCATGCCTTTGTGTATTCCTAACAGCTTATGGTTTTAGGAAAAGTAAATATTAGCTGGTTTTTATAAATGAATAATTAGATCTCATTGCCTTTTTTTCTTCTCTTTTTACCCCGGGCCTTTTTGTGTAAATGCCGCTCCATGCTGTGCTGGGCGAGAGCATGCAGTACTAGCTCAGATGCTCTTCTCTTTGACCTTATTCAGGTGGTGTCCCAGCGAATCAGTACTGTCGACCTCTCATGTTACAGCCTCGAGGAGGTTCCTGAGCATCTCTTCTACAGTCAAGATATCACCTACCTCAACTTGCGACATAACTTCATGCAACTAGAAAGGCCAGGGGGCCTTGACACTCTTTACAAGTATGTGGAGGATAGGTTTTCGGACTAACTTATTAAAAATGAATCATAGCCCTAACCGGTTTGGCTCAGTGGATAGAGCGTTGGCCTGCAGTCTGAGGGTCCCAGGCTCGATTCTGGTCAAGGGCATGTACCTGGGTTGCGGGCACATCCCTAGTAGGGAGTGTGCAGGAGGCAGTTCATCGATGTTTCTCTCTCATCGATGTTTCTAACTCTCTATCCCTCTCCCTTCCTCTCTGTAAAAAAAATCAATAAAATATATTCTTTAAAAAATGAATCATAATCAGTACTTTAGTGGTTTTACTTAGGAGTGAGTATGCTTATCATCTACGTATTTTCCATTTTTGAAGAGGAAGTAAAATTTTTTATACAGTTTTCCCATTTTCCTTCCCCCTCTATAAAACAGAAAATAGATGCAAAATTTCTGTTACGGAGGCAACATTGAACTGTCATTGATCTAGATTATCTTCTGAATTTATTGATAGTGATGTAGCCATGGTAAATTGAGAGATTCAGTTTATGGAAGTTTTCGAATCAAAAGTATCAAATATAAGTGACTTAAAGGGAATAGGCCTAATTAAAAGAATTGTACTCCCAGGTTAGGGCTTTTATTTTTCCTTTGTACGTGCTACTGCCGACTCTAACCTTTTGCTAGCTATGAAACTTCCCTTCTCTAATAAGGAACTATTTCACTCCTAAGGGACTAAGGTATGACCCATATATTTTCCATTTCCTTTGTTAAAATATATTTCCTATTCCCAATCTGCACTCATGTCACCTTCCTCTTCCCTTTGAAAATGGATGGCAGTGAATAAATATATGGTATAAGTAATTATCTGGGCTTCTTATGGGGAGGAGAGAAATTGGAAATTAAAGCAGTCAAATTACATGGTGATTAAAAAGATAGTACACATTGAAGTGACATTTTATGTACTTCCTTAGTAACTGATATTTCTAGAATAAATTACAGAAAGCTGTCTGATTTTTATCTCACATTTTACAAAGTTTTTCAACTTTAAGCCTATGATTAGTAATGAGATTGTTTTAATAATATTGGTATTTAAAAAATAAAAACAAGCTATAATTTTAAGGAAGTGGGGTTTTTTAACATTACCTTCTGAGTTGCTGTGAAAATAGGGTAAATCTAGTTTGAGGGTTAGATTAGGAAATCAGAAGTTAAGGCACCAAGGCCACAATCAGTATTCAATGTCAGTACAATTAGAAATCAAGAGTTGAGCCCTGGCCTGTTTTTCTCAGTGGTTAGAGCATCAGCCCATGGACTGAAGAGTCGAGGGTTCAATTCCAGTCAAGGGCACATACCTCGATTGCAGGCTTGATCCCAGCCCCAGACAGGGCACATGTGAGAGGCAACCAAGTGATGAGTCTCTCTCACATGGATGTTTATCTCTCTCTGTCTTTCCCCCTTCCTTTCATTCTCTCTAAAAAAATCAATGGAGAAAATATCCTTGGGTGAGGATTAACAAAACAAAAACAGAAATCAAGAGTTGAAAATTTGGAAGAGGAGTATTAGTGTGAGGTACAAGGATTCAAATCTGGAAGCAGGTGATACAGAGCTTCACCGTGGAGAACACCGCCTCAGCCTTACCGTCTTGCACCAGCGTATAGTGAAGTACAATACTCCAAAGGAGCATTACCATAGTGACTTCTGCGGGTCCAATTTAGGTTAATACTGTCTCTGGCTAAGACAGTAGAGATAGTTTCACTTATACCAACAAAATAGAAGCACTAGTAATTATTTCGTGTTGTCATATTACAGATCATATTACAGTAAAACTCCATATTATATGCATGTCTTAAGCTTCATATAAGTGGCCCATTCATTTCAAGTGACATTTGAACCAATATAATTTCAATATGAAGAAAAGTTGCTTATAAAGGGATTTGGTCTACATGTTAGCTATTCCTGTGTCTATGACAGTGATGGCGAACCTTTTGAGCTCGGCGTGTCTGCATTTTGAAAAACCCTAACTTAACTCTGGTGCCATGTCACATATAGAAATTTTTTTGATATTTGCAGCC
>NW_006285234.1:2852344-2891599 GCF_000327345.1 Myotis davidii | reverse complement strand
AACTCTATATCCAGTAGTTTGCTTTCCTCCATTTCTGTCATTTGTGTCCTGTTTCTTTGTCTTTGCATTTTTTATGCTTCACTGTGACAATAGAGTGGCTTTCTGTGCTCAGTGTCCTATAGGGCCCAGTGGCTCAGCCTCCCCAATTACCTGAGGTAAACACTCTTGGTGCACCCCCTTGTGGTCTTTGTGCACAGTCTTGTTGTAGTTAAGCCTTGATTGTTCTAGGTATCACTGGGAGGGATTGACCTCCAGGCCAATTGGCTGTAAGAATCAGCTGTGTCTACAGTGGGAGAACTTCGGTGCTGGAGACACTCTCTGGGGCAAGACTTGCTTCAAAGGGGCTTTGGTAGTCACTCTTGGTATTTATTTTATATATTTAAGTGCCATTTAACAAAGAGAAATCAATAAGAAAAATGAGTTCGCGTGTCACCTCTGACATGTGTGTCATAGGTTCGCCATCACTGGTCTGTGAGTTGATTAATTTTTGCTAGGTCTTTGTTGTATTGCATGTAGAAATTTAATAAAGGAAAAGATTTCAAGTATATCAGTGTGACTTAATTGTACCAACATAAGCTTGTCTTCAAGATTTTTTGCCTTTTTAAGGAAAAGAGAGACCTCCCATCACACTAGACCTGGTTCCCTTGTAGCCTGGACTGAGCATTGGTCATTTTAGCATCTGTACTGTGTCCCATTTGGCACATAGTGAGAGCTCAGTGAATATTTGTGGAACAAATTCTATGATGAACATTTAAATAGATTGCTTTCTTATTCAATAGTATATATGTAAATAATTTGTGCTTTTGCTTTTTAGATTTTCTCATCTGAAGGGCCTGAACTTGTCCCATAACAAACTTGGGTTGTTTCCTGTATTGTTATGTGAGATTTCTACACTGACTGAGCTAAATCTTTCCTGTAATGGATTTCACGACCTGCCAAGTCAGATTGGCAATCTCCTAAAGTAAGTATCATGACTTGTCACTAGTTTCTTCGTGTCCCTGGCAGAATAAGTTACTGGTCTGGCATTTGGACTGAAAGTAGTACCATGTGCTCTCCCAGTGAAATAAGTCCTGTAATTATGAGCATTCTGTCAGCAGCAGTTACTTGCCTACAGCAGTGAGTAGTGTCCCTCATTTCAATAGCAGAGGCTCTGGCTATTTTTGATGTTGGAGGGACCATCAATGTCAGCTATGTTTAAGCCATCTTATTAATAAGTTTCTATAGATACTTAGGACATTTTATCATTTATTGGATTCATAAAAATTAGTGACATAAATTAGAATCCATAATTCTAGTTCTGTCCATTCCAGTTAAAACCTTTCATAAAGTAGACTTGTTTTGTTTTCTTCCTATAGTCTTCAAACTCTCTGTCTTGATGGCAACTTTCTGACTACTTTACCTGAAGAATTGGGAAATCTGCAACAGCTTTCCTCCCTTGGAATTTCCTTCAACAACTTCAGTCACATTCCCGAGGTGTATGAGAGACTCACCATATTAGACAAAGTGGTTATGGCAGGAAATCGACTGGAAGTCCTAAACCTAGGGGTGCTGAGCAGGATGAGCCATATCAAGCACGTAGACTTGAGGTAAGGTCACTTGTTACCATATCTCCTTTAGATGGACCTCTCGTGGATCTTTAGGTTTTCTCTTTATAAAGGCTTTTTTAAAAAAAACATTAGGCTTTTAAAGCTATGGTTTCAAAGATGTAACGAAGCTTCAGTAGAGATTATTAATGAGGTATATAGGTGTTCCACATGATAAGACGTTGACAAATTGCCTTTGACAAAGGTTATTTAACTCACCTCCCAGCAACATTTTATGAGAATTCCTATTTCCTCCCATCCTTGTCAATGTTGGATTTTAGCAGTCTTTCTCCTTATTGTCAGTGCAGTAGATAGGAATAGTATTTCTTTGTGTTAATCAGTTTTTATGATTGAGGTTGAGCATCTTCTTAGTGCTTATTGATTGGCAGTTTGTATTTTTCTATAAACTTGACCATTTTTCTGTTGAATCATTGGGTTTCTTCTTGATATCCATTTACTATAATTAAAATGTTAAAAGGTTTTACTACTAATTATTTTTTAAGAATTCTACTTTTTAGTTATATTTTCCTAAGGGAAGCTGTAAAAGACACACACGAGATGTTCTGTCATTTACACTAAGCCTTTGCTATCCTTCTAAAGATATAGTAATAGAAAAATGTATTGGACTACAAGAAAATGAAAACAGGCCTGCGTGCCTTAAGTAATATACTTGTATATAAGAGAACCAAGAAGCCATTTTCTATAATTTTCCCTTGAACTATTCCATGTAGATACCAATTATTTTCCTCTCCATTAATTAATGTAATGTGAATCATAGCACTAGAGAGAACAGGCAGAACAAGGGGAGGGAGGCAGTGTGGGCTGCTTCCTCTGGCTTTTTCCGTGGCCTCCTTGCCTGCTTTGCTGCTCACTAACCCAGAAGTTATGTCCGTCTTCTAGTCCTTGGTCCTTGGTCCTATCCCTTCGTCCCTACCTCACTTTATTAGATATCTGGGTGGAAGTTAACTAACTTTGTGGGATCATGGTTCTTTTTTCCTTTCTCCTTATTTAACTTGTTATGTATTTGCCAGTCTGGATTATCTGATTTAAAATAAAGAACTTAAGGTACAGCTATCTGCAAGATACTTTGAACTTCAGATATTTACTAAATATTTAGCCCTTTGCCAGTTTCTAATCTAAAACCTTGTGCTGCCTCAGTTCTAGAATCAGAAGGACTTCTCTTTTGACTGCCTTTAATCATGTTACAGAAGCTTAACTTAGTACCTTGCAAAATGAGGCAAGTAGTGAAATTCTTAAGTTGTTTAGAAAGAGAGAAAGGCATCATACCTCTCCTATTTTTCTTTTGATAAGCACATTTGGTAGATTTTATTTCTAATGATTTCCTTATTTTTGAATATTAAGGATGAACCATTTGAAAACTGTGGTAATTGAAAATCTGGAGGGAAATAAATACGTCACCCACATGGATTTGCGGGACAACCAACTGACTGACTTAGATCTTAGCTCCTTCTGTAGCTTGGAGCAGCTGCATTGTGAGCGGAACCAGCTGAGGGAGCTGACACTCAGTGGCTTCTCCCTGCGGACTCTCTTTGCCAATTCCAACAGTGAGTTCTCTGCCCAGCTTCCTTTTTCTTCTCTTACAGCTCTCATCAGAGCTTTCTAAGAACAATGGCACCTGTGGTGGTCCTCACGCTCTCTGTAAAATAGAATTTGAGGTTTATTGAGACCTAGCTTTGTCTTTTCAGTTTGCTTTCAAAACTGAAGTGGTTGAAATATGCATACAAAAGACATTACAAGATGCTTTGAGCTTCACTAAGTGCCAAATATTTACTAAATATTTAACCCTTTGCCAACTTCTAATCTAAAACCTTGTGCTGCCTCAGTTCTAGAAAGAGAAACCCCTCGTTTTGATAGTGATTTGCTCCAGGAATATTTTCCAATGTAAAAGGCCTGTTATTTGTTGAGGTCATTTTTTTAAAAATATATTTTATTGATTTTTTACAGTGAGGAAGGGAGAGAGATAGAGAGTTAGAAACATCGATGAGAGAGAAACATCGATCAGCTGCCTCCTGCACACTCCCTACAAGGGATGTGCCCGCAACCAAGGTACATGCCCTTGACCGGAATCGAACCTGAGACCTTTCAGTCTGCAGGCTGACGCTCTATCCACTGAGCCAAACCGGTTTTGGCAAGGTCATTTTTTAATGGAGAGTTCATCTTTACCAAAGAGGTCATAATTACTTTTTCTGTGTTTCAAGAAGGAAAGGAAAAAATGTTCAGTTTCACTAAGTGTCAGAGGGATTAAAATTTAAATAATACCATTTTATACTCATCAAATAAAAAAAAAATAATGCTAAGTGCTATTGAAGATAGGGAGAGGCAGCGCCTTATACACTGCTAGTCTGAGTGTGGTTGATAAAACCCCCTTGGAAAGCAGTGTGCGGTGTTGGAGAAGGTGAAGACATACAGGGCCCTGCTTGGAATATCTCCCAGAGACACTCATCTGTAGAAGGAGATGTGTACAAGAATGCTTTTCATAGCATTGTGTTTGTTATAGTGAAAAAAATTAAAAATATGACTATTAATAGGGAAACTAAGCCATGACATATTTGTATGATAGAATATTGCACGGCAATGGAAATCAAGATACTAAAACTTTGTGTGTTAATGTGGATAAATCTCAGAAGCACTTTTGAGTAAAAAAAGGAAGTGCATAATTATATGTACTAGGATAGTTATCAAATATTAAAACACATAAAAATGTTTTCTTAGCTGTAAGTATGCCATAACACTATGAAAGAATCCATGGGAATGATAAAAATCATATTCAGGATGATGTTTACCTGGTATGTCCAGTGTTTCAATTCTTAATTTAAAAAGTGGAGCATATTAGGCAGAATGTCAAAATTTGTTAAAAGCTACATGATATGTAGAAGAGAGTGTTCATTATTTTGTTGTCTTTTCTGTATCTCTAAAATGCGTTATTAGGATAAAAGATAGTTAAGGAATTCCTTTGATGCCTTTAACCATGTTACAGAAACTTTAAATTATAGCTGTGATTAGGTCAGAATAGTGTCACTGCTGATGAGTGTTGTGCTGTTTATAGATATCGTGAGAGGATAGTAGGTCTTTTGCCATGGAAATATTATCAGGACCATTTTCTATTCTTAATGTATCTAAAGATCTGAATAACTGGCTCCTTTGGAAAAGACCTTATTGACATAGATGCAGTCCTTCTTAGTAACCAAGGTTCTGTCACAGTACTGTACTAAATGGGGCTTTATTGAACTTAGCTATTCAGTTTACAGAATCCTTAAATTCAGCAAGCTGGAAGAATTCACATCAACACTTGCAGTTTTGACGCCTCAAGAGTAAAGGACTCAGCTTCGCAAAAGAAGTTATCCAATGATCAGCTACTATAGGAAAAGTCAGTCAACTTCACAGGTCATTGGGGATATGCAAACTGACCCCTGCACACATACCAGAGTGACACCACTGCACACATACCAGAGAGACTAGAATGAGAGACTGAAAATACCAGTGTCAGTTGTTGAGAGTGTAAACTGGTACAACCACCCTGGAAAACTGTTCAGTATATACACCCCTTATAGTCAACAGTTCTCTCCTAAGCTTATCTACACTAATAAAAGATAAACATGCAAATTACTGTACCTTCACTATGCCTTAAGCCACACCCACCACCCAATCAGAGCAACTATATGCAAATTAACCCAACCAAGATGGCAGCCGGCAGCCACGGAGCTGGAGCAAGCACGAGGCTTGGTTGCCCCAGTGATGGAGGAAGCCAAGCTTCCTGCCCTCCCTGGCTTGCTGTGAGCTTCACTCAAGGCTACAAAGTTTCAATTATAGAAGGTAAATAAATCCCAGACTAAAAGAAAAAAAGGAAAGGCTGGGAGCTTCCATCGCTGGGGGGCTTGGCCAGCCTGAAAAGGACCCTCAGCCCCTCACCCAGACTGGCCAGGCACCCCAGTGGGACTCCCACCCTGATCCGGGACACCCTTCAGGGCAAACCAGCCGGCCCCCACCCATGCACCAGGCCTCTATCCAGTATAATAAAAGGATAATATGCAAATTGACCCTAACAGCAGAACGACTGGGAATGACTGGTCAATATGACACACACTGACCACCAGGGGGCAGATGCTCAATGCAGGAGTTGTCCCCCTGGTGGTCAGTGCGCTCTGCTCAGCCACAAGCCAGGCTGATGGCTGCCAGCACAGCGGAGGTGGCGGGAGCCTCTCCCACCTCCTCAGGAGCACTAAGGATGTCCGACTGCAGTTTAGGTCTGCTTCTTGTTGGTAAATAGACATCCCCCGAGGGCTCCCGGGCTGCCAGAGGGATGTCTGACTGCCAGCTTGGGCCCGATCCCCCAGGAAGCGGGCCTAAGCCAGCAGGTGGTCATCCCTCGAGGGGTCCCAGACTGCGAGAGGGCACAGGCTGGACTGAGGGACCCCCCTCCAAGTGCACAAATTTTTGTGCACCGGGCCTCTAGTACTCGAAATAAATGCTTATATTAGTCCACAAAAGACATGGAAAAAATATTCATAGAAGCACTATTCGTAGTCACCCCAACTCGAAAAGACTTCAGTGCTGTAACCCTAAAATGAATAAACAAATAGTGGTACAGTCATATAAACAGTTTCGTACTGCTGGGAGAAAGAATGAACTACACCCACATGCAGTAATGTGAACAGATCCCACAAGTGCAATAAGGAGTGAATGAAGCCAGATCAGAAACTTTACAGACTGTATGTGTAATTTATGTAAATAAGCAAAAGTAGCCTGTGGTATAGGGAGCGAGGGCGGCGAGGGGCAGAGACTGGAAGGCGGATGAGAGGAAGCTCCTGGGAGCTGGTAATGATCCGCTTCCTAAGTGGGCACTGGCTACACTGGTGTGTGCTGTGTGTAAAAATGTAGCGATCTGTGCACATAAGATTGTTGCCCTTTTCTGTATCTATGTTGTACTGTAGTTGAAAGTTAAAATATTGCCAGTGAAAATCGTGTTATCAATTTTTAAAAAAATTAAGTAGTTACTGTTAACAGCTGCCTGGTCTGGCGTGAGTCCAGTGCAGTACACACGATCCTTCATTTGTTGTATTTGGTCTTCAAATTGGGACCACGCAATTCATGTGCGTTACCCAGTGGCTTTTGTCTTTAGTTCATGTCAGTAGGTGGCCTGTTTTCTTTCTGACGCTGTCACTTTTTCCTTATTTATTTTCAGTTACTTTCTTCTTTAGACAACGTTACTGACGCCCTTTTGTTTTTCAATTAGGGCTGACAGCAGTGAATGTCTATCCAGTACCCAGTCTTCTCACATCTTTAGAACTTTCCAGGTGAGTGTGCTTCATAAAGGTGGTGCTTGTTTGATTGCTAATATTTAAAAGGCATATGTGGATAATTTGGTAGTTTTGAGGCACAAGAAATCTAAATACTTCTGAAGTCCCTCCCTCCCTTCCACATGTATCACCACTCACTTAGGCCTATATCATCTCTTGTCTGAAATTCTGTAACAGCTTCCTGATTAGTCTTCCTTTTACTAATTAATCATCTCAACCAGACCTCAGTGTAGCCACAGAGTGAACTTTTTAAATTACAAAACTGACATTGTACTTACTTACTAATTCTTCAGTGATCCCCCTATACCTCCAGGGTAAAGGCACAGTCTTCTGGACATGATTTCGTTTTCTCCAGCCTGTTTCTTACCACTCTCTGCTCCGTTTCCCCAAACTGCTTGTTATAATTCCCACATGTTCCATGCCATGTCTTTCTTTGCCTTTGTGTTCTCACTCATGTTGTCCCCTCTTTCTTAGAATGTCCTCCTCTCTTCAGGTCATTGTCCCACATTCTTCAAATTCTAACTCACATGCCCTGTTTCTTGGGGAGCTTGCCTTGATCCATTCCGGACAAAGTGCTTCTTTCACTCAGCCAGCGTAGCCGTATCTGCATTTCTCTTACAGCCCTCACTTCATTCTGCCTTGTCGTCTCAATCGACTGATCAGTAGGTACATTGAGGCCAAGAGAGACTAAGTAATATCTGAAAAGAAAAATATTTTTACAAGGTGTCTGCTCAGTGCTCTACTAAATATTTGCATTCACATTTTAAATGTTTGAAGCCCCCCACTAGTTATCTTGTGCCCCAACTTCCTCACTTTTATTCATTTTGTTCATTTTCCCCAGAATTTGCTATTCTTCTTCCCCAGTTATTACCTGTTGGCATCTTCAAAGGTTTGTTTAAAATGCCACTTCTTCCATTAAGTCTTTCCACATCTCTCCTTCAGTCATCCCATCGTATGTATGCTTTCCTGCTGTTGAGAGCCTTTGTATCTTCTTTGGGCATGCAGTATATGATCCAGGAGTATACATGTTTGGGTGCTTATCTCTGTCCACTTCTCTATCAGCGACATTCCTTGAGCACCTCGTGCATTCTGGTAGTGGACCAAGAACGCTTAGTTATAGTGCTCCTGCCCTCAAGGGGCTCATGGGCCAATTAACAGGTATATTACAGACTAATGAAATGAGTTCCACTCATCATCATAAATGATGGCTTGTGTTGATTTATTTTTTATAGAAACCAGCTGGAATGTGTCCCTGACTGGGCCTGTGAAGCAAAGAAGATAGAAGTATTAGATGTGAGCTATAATCTTCTGACAGAGGTTCCTATGAGGTATGTGTGTGTTAATATATATTATGTATGTATATAATGATATCTGTGTGTATATGCATGTATTTAATTATTCTCCTAGATTGGGTTACTTTGTATAGGTACTTTCATTTATTTGTTCAATAAATATTCAGTACCTGCTGAGTGCAGGGCAGTGTGAAGTGCTGTGAGTGATATAGTAACAGCTAATGCATAGGCTGGCCTGTAAGCAACTTAGTAATGAGCAGGTAGTTGAGGGGACTTGTGCACAGACAACTGATAAAATGTAACAGGTTGCAGGCTTAGGTTGGCGATATACTTAGATACTTTTTATTGGATGAGTTATTGTGAGCTGGGCAAAGTTCTGAGAACTTTACTTTTATATAGTCCTTTGACAGCGTTATTATATAGGTGCTGTTATCCTCATCTTACAGATGAGGAAACTAAGGCTTGGAGTGGTTCAGTAACTTGCCCAAGGTCACACTTAACTAGGAAGTAGTGAGTGCTGACATTGCAATGTTGTCATTTCTTTTTTTTTTAATCCTTATCCGAGGAGTGAGGATATTTTTTCCATTGATTTTTAGAGAGAGTGGAGGGGCAGGGAGAGAGAAATACCAATGTGAAAGAGACACTTGATTGGTTGCCTCCCACACATGCCCCGAACCTGCAGCCCAGGTATGTGCCCTCGGTCACACCAGGAACCAAGCACGAGACCCTTCAGTGTGCAGGCTGACTCTCCAAGCACTGAGCCATGCTGGCAAGTGCTGAATGTTGTCATTCTTGCCTTCACTTTTCAGTACTGGACTGTATAAATAAAATGTTGTAGAAATTCAGAACTTTGAATAATTATAAGATACAGGATGGTGGGACTTCTGCATGTGGGGAGGGGAGGAAGAGAGAGGTGCTTGGGAGAGGGGTAAGTGGTATATTTACAAGCATTGAATATACCATTTATAGAAGGTATAAAATGTTATCATCTAGTGGAGTGTTTTAAATTAAACTAGAGGCTTTTGTAGCATAGTAGGTATGAACACAACCTTTGGAATCAGGCCTTAGTTCAAATCCTGACTATGCCATTGACTAAATTCAGTGTGAGATCTTTGGCAAATAGTCACTATTTCTTCTGAACCTCATAGTTAAGGGGCCTAGCACAGTGATGGCGAACCTTTTGAGCTCGGCATGTCAGCATTTTGAAAAACCCTAACTTAACTCTGGTGCCGTGTCACATATAGAAATTTTTTGATATTTGCAACCATAGTAAAACAAAGACTTATATTTTTGTATTTATTTTATATATTTAAATGCCATTTAACAAAGAAAAATCAACCAAAAAAATGAGTTCGTGTGTCACCTCTGACACGCGTGTCATAGGTTCGCCATCACTGGCCTCGCACATTTTAAGCACAGAATAGTGGCTTTGTTATAATGAATTTTGTTATTTATTATAGTTACCTATATTAATAGATTCACTCAATTCTAGAATAAATCGATTTATTCTAGAAGTTTTTTGTTTAGGTCTGTTCTGTGCGGGTTGCTTTCATTAACTCACCTTTTCCAGGATGACCGTAAGGACTTCCTGGTGGAGGTGGGTAAACATATGGCCATGGCTGCTTTCTTGGCTCAGGCATTTGTCAGGGATTATATTGTCTAGAAGAGTATGTTTCTATTCATTTTACTCATTTAATTAAACAGCCAAGGGCAGACTCAGAAAGAAAGACTTAAGTAAGTTTTTTGTTTCTTTGTACTGTCTCCCCTCCCCGCCCACTTCCAGAATTCTTAGCAGCTTGAGTCTTAGGAAACTGATGGTGGGACACAATCACGTGCAGAACCTCCCCGTGCTCATGGAGCACATCCCTCTGGAGGTGTTGGACATCCAGCATACCTGCTTCACCAGGCTGCCGGACACCCTCTTCTCCAAGGCCTTAAAGTAAGTACTGCACTGCTTGTCATTGGGGTGACCTTTGGAACTAGATTTATAGTTTACCTCATAGTCCAGCTATGGGTGGAGTCATTTGTACTTTCTATGAAATAAAATATGACACTGTTTTATGAGGTGGTAATCTTTGACTCTAGGGCTTAAATAACCATCAAATACGTAAGAAGTTTTGGTGGTGTAAACAGTTTCAAACAGGTGGCTTTCATCTCAGAAAATGAATACAATTATGACCTTTAAAGAGAAATTGCAGTGCTTTCATGCCTCTTTCTTGGCAATTTTTAGCTTTTTCATTAGGAGAAAAGGACATACCATTAAAGTTAATTTTGCTTCTAGCGCTACCAAGCTATCATTGAGTTTTATTCTTTATTTGCATCACTCTTTTACTACCTACTTTGAAAACTGTGCATTTAAAGGTAACACTGTTTCAGAAGGTGTTACTTGCTTTCTCATTGTAAATTAGCAATAAATAATGTTTTTTTACTTTAACATCCATAATCAGGTATATCTAATGTGTCTGTCACCCACCATTCAACGAGGATTCGTTTTTAATTATAGCCTTCTGCAATATGGAGAAGACAATATTATCTTCAGTTTAAAAATGGAGAAAATAGAGATAAGCACTAATAATTTAACATAGGCTATAACAGTGACTGCAAGAATTCAAATTGTGTGCTGCAAGAATTCTTAAAATATGATACCTGACTGTTTAGTCAGGGGCACTAATGTCTTTTCTCTTAGATTGTCACATAAAATAATGACAACAGCCAACACAAGCCCTTTTTATGTCAGATCACCAAGAAATATAATATCTTTTTTGGTGTGCACAGAATTTCAGTATTTTATATGTGCCATGAGATGCAAAGGTTGAAAATTGCTGGCTACAGGAAACATACAAAAAGCATTTAGCCTACAAGTGTCTGGCTTGTTCTTTATGTGGCAGCTTATACATCTCAATACACTTGGTTGGACTTTTCCAAAAAATAAAATCTTTGGAAATTCTAAAAAATGTTTGTATATAAAAAGAAAAAAAAACAGTGTTTGTATATATAATACATATTGTAAATATAATTGGTATTGCCCTTTCTGGAGCTCAGTTTGGCAATATATATGAAAATTTTAAAGATATATCTATCTTTTGACCCCAACCAATTTGCTTCTGGGAATGTAGTATAAATAAATAATTGGATAAGGATACAAAGGTGCTCATTATAATGTCTGTAATAGCAAACAGTTGGAAACAGTGCTGTGCCCATTATTAAGGGATTACAAGGGGCTTGGCTAAATAAATATGGCGTTGAAATCTGACAAAAAATTTTTCTGAAGGGTGTCTTCACAGTTTGAATATTTGTGAACATGATACTCAACAGCACTCTTTCGGGGGGACATAAACACAGTAAAAATGAAGCTAAGGTAGACTTCAGGCCACTACAGAAGCCCAGGACTACTACCAAGCCTGAATGATTTCCTGTCTGTTTGGCTTGCATGAGTTGAGTAAAAGGAACTTTGGTTGTTAGAATCAATTAGAGAAAACTACCTGAGGAAGTTTCATTTGTCATGAGTTTTGGAGCATGTAATGGCAGTGTTCCCTACTGTGATGGCATGATGTTTTCTACCGAAGGCAATAAATAACCGTGCAGGAAATGATTTGTGTGTGCTCTGTCAGCCTCAGGTACTTGAATGCATCCGCAAATAGTCTGGAGTCCTTGCCATCTGCTTCTGCAGGGGAGGAGAGCCTGAGTGCCCTGCAGCTGCTCTATCTGACCAACAACCTCCTGACGGATCAGTGTGTGCCTGTCCTGGTCGGGCACCCACACCTGCGAATCTTGCATCTTGCAAACAACCAGCTACAAACTTTTCCCGCAAGGTAAACAAATGCACACCTTGGTCGTTTCAGACAAATAACATGCATTCTGCATTTGTTAGACCACATTGCCGTTATCTCACTAGGTACTCTTGCTTTATGTGGAGTGACTTACGATTCCACTAGTTGAATGGGAAAGTGTTTATACCTAGTTGTTACGTATCAATAACCAGAGAAGTTGTGGTTAAAATGTGTTTAATTCTTAGTTGTAGTTAGCTGATAATGAATGGTTTGAGAATTTTCAGCCTAGAAAAGTACAGGCTTATGAAATAAAGAAAATCCGGAGACAATTGTGTGTTTTTTTTCATTCAGCACTGCTTCATAAAAGTACTGTTGAGTCCATTAATTTATTCATTATATACAGTGGATCCTTGAACAAGCTGGGTGCTAGGGGGAGCCAACCCCCATACAATCGATAATCCACATGCAACTTTTCACTCTACAGTTGGCCCTTTGCATATGTGGATTCAACTAACTGTGCATGCAAAACAATATGTTTGATCTGCAGCTGGGAGACCGTGGTTGGGAATGTGAAAATGCTGTATCCCATCCACAGTTGGTTGAATCCGTGGGTGGAAACCTATGGGCATGGAAGGCCAACTGTATTTATTGAAAAAAATCAGTGTATAAGTGGATGAGCACCGTTCAAGCCCATTTTGTTCAGTCAGCTGTCTATATTGAATGCCTACTATATGTCAAGTGCTGTGTAAACACTGGGGAAGCAGTGCCGATTAAGTTAACAGCCTCTGTCCTCAAGTTACTTACAGTCAAATTGGGGGAATAGGTAAGTATATAGGCAATTGCAATGCAGTATAATAAATGCAGGATGTTAAAGATATATGTATGTAGCTCATTGCGCTGCACAGAGCGCATTTTTATGATTTCAAATCATAAAATAACCTTAAACAATCTCACATCTCAAACAACTTCATACCCACTGTCTCCTTTGCACTTGCTGTGCCCTCTGCCAGCAAGCCTTCCCCTCGTGTGACCCTTGACAAATAAGAATGCCCACCCCTCAGGGTTGACATAAGAATGAAATGAGCCCTAGCTGGTTTGGCTCAGTGGATAGAGCGTTGGCTTGCGGACTGAAGGGTCCTGGGTTCAATTCCAGTCAAGGGCACATGCCCAGGTTGTGGGTTTAATCCTCATGGGGAGCGTGCAGGAGGCAGCCAATCAGTGATTCTCTCTCATCATTGATATTTCTCTCTCTTTCTCCCTCTCCCTTCTTCTCTGAAATCAATACAAATATATTTAAACGGTGGCTTTTAAAGTGAATGCAGAATCTTAATTTCAGAATGTGATCCCTTGAAATCTGATGAGATTAATTCAGTTGGCCCTACACACAGTCATATAAAGTGGAAATGACAGACCACTGACAAGTTATATTAGTTTTTGAAGCTGTTGGGAGATACCAGATGAATACTCTGAAACTCATGAATTCCATCTAATTTGGTGACACTCATATTGTGGGAGGGGTCAAAAGCAGGCTAATATTAAATGTAAAACATTAAAAATACAAAAATAAGAAGTTAGAAGTAAAGACAAGAACAGGAACAGATCATATAAAATTAGAGTACTCAGGTACAGGTAGTAAAACTAAATGGAATTTAGGAGCAGTACATTAAAGAACATGTATGTTCTATACTGAATAATAAATCCACTGTCAGGTCATCTCTTAAACAATGTTATAATTGCACAGGCATAATCCAAATTTTCTGTTTCTTTTGCACTATTTTCAAAGTCTAGCAAAGCTCTGGGCTCCGTAAGAGACTGATTGAGAGAAGGGCACTCACTGTGTTTCTGTCTACAAGTCAGAAAGTAGTAGTAGATCCAAGCAGGGAGTAGTGTGAGAGAATAGCATGAGATTTGGACATGGAACACTTTTAAAACATATTAAGTAAAGTAAAAACAGAAACAACAACAAAACAGCAAGTTATAAAAATATAACGTAGCATCATTTTTTAATTAAAAATACAGTTTCATGCGTGACAAAAGATGAGAATACCCTCCACCAAAATGTCATCAGAATTCTCTGGTAGTATGATTTTTTTTCCACCTCTGTTTTCCTTGTCCCTTTTTCCAATTTCTTTTCAGTGAATATAGATTACTATTGTAATTAAAAAGCAGTTTTAATTTACTGAGCTTAATTATTAAAGTATTTATGGCTCTCCTAGCAATAGAAATTATGGTATGTTATATTAGAGCAACTTGTAATAATCTAGATAAAGGTGTTAGGCCATCTTAAGATATTTTGCTTATTGTGGAGAAAGCTTTGCTCAATCCAGCGGAACAGTGAATCGCATTGCATTAACATTCTTAGCATAGCACTGTATGTGTAATAACCACTCAATACAATGTTTAGTGAAGATGGATTGTGTTGTGTATAGGTAACGGTAGATACTTAAAACTGAAAAGACTCTTAGTGATGATTTAGTACAGCTTCTTTTTTAGCTGAGGATATTGATATAAACCGACATTAACTTATGCAGTATTCTGCAACTAGTTAGTGGCGAAGCAACTAATCTACCAACCGTAGGCCGATGCTGATTCAGCCTCTCCCTATAAGTCATATAATAGGAAGCCGTTCATGCCACAAGATCCAACAGCTGCCAGAGAAGCCAGGGACGCTTCAGCCCCTGCAAACACACTGAGAGGCAGACCAGACTGAAGTGTAGCAGGTGTAGTTACCTTGAGGAGCCCTTCCCTTCCTGGTGTCTCTGATCATTTCATATGGCCTGGCATCGGGCAGGGGGCCAGTCGCCTCTGTGCTTCGGCTACTCTAACACTTGCTTGGCAGCTCCTTTTGGGTGCAATGTGGTATTTCGGTATTTCTTTTTCAGCAAACTAAATAAATTGGAACAATTGGAGGAACTGAACCTAAGTGGCAACAAGCTTAAAACCATTCCCACGACTATAGCGAACTGCAAAAGGCTGCACACCCTTGTTGCACACTCCAACAACATCAGCATTTTCCCAGAAATACTGCAGTTGCCTCAGATCCAGGTACTGTCATGTGCTGAATGCTGTCCCTCGGGGGGAAGTGGCAGGAGAGTGAATGAGGTTGACCTCGTAAGGAAGAAGGACAAGGCAATTGGGGATTACAGTGTATTCAGTGGGTTCTTGGGAAGAAATTAAGTACCCTTGGAGGATATAATAGTAGACTGACTGTTAGATAGTTAAGAATTAACTACCTATGATGTATTTTCTTTTGATTTTTTTCCACTTCCTTCTCAGTTTGTAGACCTAAGTTGCAATGACTTGACAGAAATCCTGATCCCAGAGGCCCTGCCTGCTACCTTACAGGACCTTGACCTGACTGGAAATACAAACCTGGTTCTGGAACACAAGACGCTGGACACATTTAGGTAAGAAAACTTGTGAAAACGAACCCCTATGTGCTCTTAGTCCCAACAGCCATGTGGGGGCTTCTCAGGGTCTTGATTATTTGAAGGAGTAGAATGGATGAAGCATAAAACCCCTTGGGCCCCAACTTTGATTCAGTTATGGGTGGATGTTCTGTCCATCCACATAAATGTTCTCACCCATTTATATTAGGACTCGGCATCAAGGCTCAGCCACATACTGAGTATCTTTACATGGCAGGCATAGATGGTTGAGGTGGCACAGATCACATTACATCACAACATGTAAGAAACAGTGCAAGCTCATTCATTGTACCAAGAGTTAATTGTATTAAAATACTTAAAATTAGTAGACAGTTGGCTGAAATGTTGAAGTCTTTGTTGTGCCTAGCTTTCATAGAGACAGCATCAGTTGTAACAATATTTGTTCCCTATTTCTTCCTCCTACTTTTTCCTTTCTCCACCTTGGCCAGTGGGTCAGCATACTACTTTCAGTCTCTCTGGAGATGAACCTTAGTCTGTCAACGGACTACTTTATAAAAATATATAGTATTGTTAGGATAGTTTTTGTAAAATACAGAAGCATTTACGGTTTAATCTTTCCTTCCTCCACTTCCCACAGCCATATCACAACCCTGAAAATTGATCAGAAACCTTTGCCAACCACGGATCCTACAGTTACATCAACTTTCTGGAGCCATGGACTGGCTGAGATGGCAGGGCAGAGGAACAAGTGAGTATCTTGGCCATGGAGACTGAGGAAGAAGAAAGGTAGCTGCTGACATCTGGGAACTGATCTGATGGTAAAGCCAGGCCATATTCTCTTGTTGGGTGTAAACAAATCACAGAATGTCAACATCAGATAAGATCCCTTTGAGACCATGATCCAGTAGGACAAAAACAAGACGAATGTGCAGGCCCCAAAATACCAAATTCTCTCATCCCTACCATAAAATGGGCGACTACCATTTTCTGTACCAATTACAGCTTTATCCTTATGCTAATCTTTTCCTATAGATAAGAATGATGGAGATACCCAACCATAGAATGGCCCTGCTTTCTGGCAGCCCCCAATCTAGTATGATCACCCCTTCATTAGACCTTCTCCAAAGTGACCCAATCAAAGACCAAATCTATGCTAGGTCTTACCTGCACTCCCCAGAGTTCCATGATGTGCATTCTGCCTTGCTCAGGGCATAATACACTCAACTCATTCAACTACAGTTGTGCTCCTGGGGGCCTCTGGCTGAAGGGCGTTAACAATACTAGTCTTTGGTAACTACTAAGAGAAAACATTTCATCTTTCCAGCTTTGGCAGCATTGCAAAGTTAAAATATGTACAGCTTCTGAATGTGGCTGAATTCCCCTGATACGTCAGCAACTCTTTCAAATGCTCCCTAATTATATAACACTTTTCATTTGTAGGTGAGGATTTACTCCTGTTCTTCTCCACCCTCAATTAACACTTAGTTTTTTAAAGAAGGCTCCTCAGGGAATAATCCTTTTACCAATAACTTTCTTCGGTGTTTGTCTTTCTTGTCTTTCTGTGATAGGCTGTGTGTGTCTTCGCTCGCTGTGGATACCTTTGCGGAGGGCGTGGGAGCGGTATACGGCATGTTTGATGGGGACCGGAATGAGGAGCTTCCCCGCCTCCTGCAGTGCACGATGGCAGATGTGCTTCTGGAGGAGGTCCAGCAGTCATCCAGTGACACCGTTTCCATGGCTCACACCTTCTTGGTATCTCACAGGTAAGCAGGTGGGTTGAATAATCCCTAACTCAGTTCTACTTTTGGAAAATCTAAGCCAGAAGGCCAGAGTCTAAATTACAGGCACAGGATCAAGATGAGATTTTGCTCCTTCTGCCGTAGCCGTGCTCTCTATATCAGCGTGGAGTGTGGGGGATTTTGGTGCTTTAACGAGCCTGTGGAACCATCTGTGTTTTCTCTGTTGAACCCAAGGTCTGGAAAGATCTGGAAAGCCCAGAACTGATGTGGGAAAGGTTGTGTGTGCATGCATTTGGGGGAAGGAGCGTGGTAAGCTTTCATAAGATTCTCCAAAGGGTCGATGACCTACAGAACGTTAAGCACTGATCAATTCATGTGTTTAGAATACTTACTGGGATTTACCAACTAATCTTCTAAGCCACTTAATGGTAAAAACCCTATATAGCTAAACTATTGAAAATCTCTTAGTAGCTAATGGAGCATTTTACCCATCAGGTGGGCTGCAAAAAGGATACTGACAACTGAGAGGTTGTTATCTTGTACTAGAGGCCCGATGCACAAAATTCGTGCACAGGGGGTGGGGGGATTACCTCAGCTGCGCCTGTGCCCTCTTACAACCCAGGACACCTCGCTCCTAACTGCCCGCCTGCTCGCTCCTTATTGCTTGGCTCGCCGCTCCTTAGTGCTGCCACAGAGGCAGGAGAGGCTCCCACCACTGCCGCTGTGCTCGCCAGCCATGAGCTCAGCTTCTGGCTGAGCAGCACTCCCACTGTGGGAGCGCACTGACCACCAGGGCGTAGCTCTTGGGTTGAGCATCTGCCTCCTGGTGGTCAGTGCACATCATAGCAACCGGTCATTCTGGTCATTTTGCCATAACGGTTGCTGGGCTTTTATATATATAGATATAGAGATAATCAGTGTTGAAATGGAGCAGCCTGGAGTCCAAGCTAGTTTTCTCTCTCATTATAATACAAAGCAAATAGGCTGGGAACGGAGTTTAACTTGGCAAAATAAAGGGTTTGGGAGAGAGAATTCTGCTTATGAAGTACCTCCTGAGAGCAGGGTACTGTACCAGGCATTTCTCATACCATATCTTTAATTTTCAAAACAAGCCAAAGAAGTGGGTATTTTATTAAAAAATTTCTCAGAGAAATAACTTGCTGAGGATCTATAGCCAGTAAATGAAAAAGCCAAATTTAGAACCAGGTCTTTTTTATAGCACCTGCTCTGTGCTTAGCATTGTGTACCACATGCTGGGGGATGGATGCCATGTGCATGGGAGAAATACAGGGGAAATTATGATCCTTCCTTCAAGGAACTTAAAACCTAAATGTGTGGTTCTCAATGTGTTGTTCCAGGACAACAGCCTCGGGAGCTTCAACATCACTGGAAACTTGTTAGAAATGCAAACTGTTGGGCTGCCCCTTATCTACTGAATCAGACATTCTGGGGGTGAGCCCTGTAATCTGTGTTTTCACAAACCCTCTAAGTGGTTTTGATGCTCTAAAGTTGAAACCACTGAGTTACGCCATTTGGTCAATGATTAGACACAAGTAGAAGGAACAGAAAACGATCACCTTACTCTCTCCTTTGAGCTCACCGTTGTGTAAAATTCCTTTTCTCAGTGAGTTAAGAGTGGAAGGCAGAACTCTGCTCACCATCATCACCTCCTAGTATAGCCAGAGACTGCCTTCAGGTGGATGAGGGTGGGGCTGGTCCAGCCACCTGGCAGGAAAACAAGCAAATGGTGGCCATGAAGGACTGCCGTTTTCTTCTTACTCTAGCTACCAGGTCTTCATTTTCTTTCTAAACAGGAAATTAGGGATGGCTGGTCAAAAGCTGGGCTCCTCGGCTCTTCTTTGTTACATCCGCCCAGACACTGCCGATTCAACAAGTAGTTTTAGCTTGACAGTGGCCAACGTGGGCACGTGCCAAGCAGTCTTGTGTCGAGGTGGGAAACCAGTGCCCCTCTCTAAAGTCTTCAGCCTGGAACAGGATGCGGACGAGGCCCAAAGAGTGAAGGACCAAAAAGCCATCATAACAGAGGTAAGTCTCGCTCTCCATCAGTCACCTCTACTCCTCAAATCCAGTGAATACTATTTGCATAATGGCAGTGGAGGCCCACTTTTCTTCTATCAAGCCTTGTAAACTGTATCCAACTCAGATAACAGTACTAGAACAAAAGCTAATGAGCAGCTAATGACTAGCAAAAAGAAAAGTCAAATTAATTAGAAGGAAAAATCTGAATTCAATTCTTTAGATCAGTGATTTTCAATCTTTTTCATTTCACGGCATACATAAACTGATTACTAAAATTCTGCAGCACACCAAAAAGTTTTCTTTTTGCTGATCTGACAAAGAACGGTATAATTTTGATTCATTCACACCAGACACCTATTGTTGTGTCGTCATTTTTTAATTTGACAATCGAAGGGAAAAGAGGTCAGTGCCCCTGACTAAATAGTAAAGCATTGCATGATTTAAAAATTGTGTCAGCACACCTGTTGAAAATCACTGCTGTAGATGTATAGCTAGATGTAAAATGAAGGTAAATGTTCCCTTTGGTTAATTTCCAAACAGAAGAGAAACACTCCTATAGTTTGACATCCTAGTCTGAAATGCAAAGTTTCAAAACATTCTTTTCTGTTCATAATACAATTGTGTTTGGCTCATATGCTTTGGTTATATTTTCTTTTTTAAATAATGAAGCATCAGTATCTCCACAATTTTGCAGTTTTTGTTTTAGAAATTAGCATAACATTTTTGCTTTCAAAGAGACCTTAGCAGTTCATGTGAGCATTGTTTACTGCAAAGCAGAATTCTGTTCAGATCTTTTGCCCATTTTTAATTGAATTGTTTGTTTCTTTATGGCTGAACTTTAAGAACTCTGTGTGAATTTTGGATACAGGTCCTTATCAGATGTGTGTTTTGCAAATACTTTCTCCCAGTCTGTGGCTTGTCTTCTCATTCTTTTAATCAGTGTCTTTTGCAGAGAAGTTTTTAATTTTAATAAAGTCCTACTTATTTTTCTTTCATGGTTCATGTTTTGGTGTTGTATCTAAAATCTCATTGCCAAACCCAAGGTCACCTTGATTTCTTTCTGTCTTATCTTTTGGAAGTTTTGGAAGTTCGGTAAGTCTGATCAGTTTTGAATTAATTTTTGGAAAGGTGTAAGCTCCATGTCTAGGTTATTTTTCTTTCTTTTTTTGCATGTGAATGTCCAGTTGTTCCAGCAGCATTGGTTGAATAGATTGCCTTTCTCCATGGAGTTGTCTTTGCTCCTTTGTCAAAGATCAGTGGGCTGTATTTGTGGGTCCATTTCTGGGCTGTCTGTTCTGTCAGAATTCTGTCAGGACTATCCATGTTAGATTTTATCCAAGGAAGCACAAAACCAAAAAAAGTATATCACAATGTGGTTGATACCATGAAGATTCTGGAACTCTGAGGCATTATAGGAAGGTCTTTCAGTCAAAACAAAAATGAAAGATAAAAGAATGTTTTGTTTGATTAGTCTATTTTTACAGAATTTAGTAATGTTGTTTTGATTTGGGGGGAAGAGGTGCTAGACAAGTAGGAAATATTTCTATAAACGTTATTTTAACCACAGATATTTATTGTTTGCTTATTTGCTAAGCACTGTGCTTTCATTATTTTGTTTAATCTTCATAATAACACCCATGAAAGAATGGCTTTTATTTCCATTTTACAGTTGAGGAAAATAAAATTTAGTGTTTGTGATAAGTTCTGGTAAGTAGAGAGCCAGGATTTTCACCCAGATAATGACTGCAACTATGAAGTAAATATATTGATGGCTTTAGAGGTTTTGCTTGGTTTTATCATGAAAAGAAATAAGTATCAAGTATCTGGCAGATGAACGTTCCCATCTGTAACTAAGGCTTTTTCCTTTAAGTTTGGAATTATACCAGTTGTGACTTGATCTGTTACTCATTTTTGGTTAAAATCCTTACAGAGTATGTAAATTTACTACAGATTTCAGACTTTCCTTTTCTAGGCTAAATAATTTTGGAGATTACTTAATGCTTTAGCTACAAAGATTGCCTTAGTCATTTAATATCTTTCTGAATCTTTTCATTCCTAACTGTGCCTTTGAATGAGAAATCATTTTTAGTGACCCATCTGAGTTCTGGCCTCTGTGAGAATACTAGTGATGGAGAATTAATGATAGCTCTGATCCTTGTTTTTCTAACAGGTGTCTTTCTATTTAAGGACATGCTGAGGCCTTTACTTCATGTTAAAGCAAATACCTTTTGAGATTGAGGTGCCTTTTAGCCACTTCACATTTTAATTGGTTTTATCTTTAGTCCTCTGAACTATTCAGTATAACCATCTGATATTTTGTTCTTTTAGAATTTTATACATTTATTTTTGTAAGGCCATTTAAAATTACACAGATCTTAGGAAAAACCATAATAGATGTCAGTTCTGTGTTTGTTTGTTTGTTTTTTGTAGAGCCCTAAGCATTGTGAGATAGAAAGATATGAATTGTATGTCATTGTTGCTTGTTTTTCAAAATTTGCATTCTGCTGCCTCTAGGATAACAAAGTGAATGGGGTAACCTGCTGCACGCGGATGCTGGGCTGTACATACCTCTACCCTTGGATCCTCCCCAAGCCCTACATCTCTTCCTCTACACTTACCATTCAGGACGAGTTGCTGATTCTGGGAAACAAAGCATTGTGGGAATACTTGTCATATACAGAAGCTGTCAGTGCAGTGTGTCACATACAAGACCCATTAGCAGCTGCCAAGAAGCTATGCACATTAGCCCAGAGCTACGGTTGTCAGGACAATGTGGGGGCAATAGTGGTTTATTTGAACATTGGGGAGGAAGGCTGCACTTGTGAGATGAATGGGCTCAGCCTCCCAGGTCCTGTGGGATTTGCTCCGACCACCACCATCAAGGACCCTCTCAAGCCAACCACTCCTTCCTCCAGCAGTGGGATCGCCTCTGAGTTCAGCAGTGAGATGTCCACATCAGAGGTGAGCAGTGAGGTGGGATCCACTGCTTCTGACGAACATAACACTGCTGGCCTGGATGCCAGCTTGCTCCCACGGCCAGAGAGGCGCTGCAGCCTCCATCCCACCCCCACCTCTGCGGTGTTTCAGCGCCAGCCTTCATGTGCGACTTTCTCGAGTAATCAGTCTGACAATGGCCTGGACAGTGACGACGACCAGCCCGTTGAAGGGGTCATAACCAATGGCAGCAAAGTAGAAGTGGAAGTGGATATCCACTGCTGTCGGGGGAGGGAGAACTCGCCCACGCTCCCAAAGAATTCTCCGGCCCCACGTCCTGAGGAGCATGGGAGAGGATTGTTTTTTGGGATCCGAAGACAGAACAGTGTGAACAGTGGCATACTTCTGCCAATGAGCAAGGACAAGATGGAGCTACAGAAGTCTCCCTCCACCTCCTGTCTCTATGGGAAGAAACTCTCCAATGGCTCGATTGTACCCCTGGAAGACAGCCTGAACCTCATTGAAGTGGCCACAGAAGCACCCAAGAAGAAAACGGGCTATTTTGCTGCCCCCACTCAGCTGGAGCCAGAGGATCAGTTTGTTGTGCCTCGTGACCTGGAAGAAGAAGTGAAGGAGCAAATGAAGCAACACCAGGAAAGCAGGCCCGAGCCTGAGCTGATTGAAGAGGATCGGACCGAGCTCCCTGAGGAGTTTGACACAGCACTGTAATCCTCCCCAGCAGCTCAGTGTTAGGGAAGGCTGTGTGGGGTCGGGGTGGGGGGCCCTTCCAGAGGCATTTTGCCTCTGCATTTCTAAACCATAGATGAGGGGCGTAGAACTTGGAGCCAAAAATGGTGAGAGCTATCAGGGTCTTCTCTGGATAAGCTAGTAAACACCATCAGTGTTAAGTTTCCCATTCAACCTGCACTGGGATTCCCAGAGCTACCGGGAAGAAAGCAGCTGTTGCTCTGTATCAGTCCTGCCGCCTGCCATTAACCCTTTCTCTCCTAGGATAATTTTGAGAATCTGCCTGCCTGGGTAGGAAAGGGACTATTTCTGTGGAGGAAAATAACTGAAGATGATTCCCTTTACTGATTGCTGCTGATGGATCCCTATGACAGAGGAATCATCTTATATCTCAACCTAACTGATGGGATGGGATGTGACTAGTCACATGACTTTTCATTCTTCTCTACGAGAATACAGCCTATCAAAATGATGTTTATTGGAAATGTAGAACCAATCAAACAGATAATTTATGTACGTAATGTAACGAGAGCACTTTTCATTGACTGTGAACTTTTTATTTTCGAATCTGCACTCGAGCCAATCTTCTTAGAGGCAGCCCAGCACCTTCGTCTCCATAGGTAGAATGAGCATCAGGTGTTGGAGCCTTGCATGAGGGTACTAGGCAGGGTCCTGGGAAATTGATTTAATTGTTGGATGTCAGACTGTGAAAGCTCCTGAGAAACTTGTGGGGATGAAGATGGGAAAGAAGTTAAGACTAAGACTACTTCCCCCAAATCACAAAAAAAGAGAAAAGCTATTGACGAATGTGACACCTGCTAGGAGTTTCCCAGCAGGTCACAAGAGGGGCATTTGGGGATTGGCCTCTTTCATAACACCTGATGGAGTGGCAGTCAGCCTCCGGTGTGTAGGGCCAAGGCTGATGCTGCTCACGTCCAAGTAACCGTGAGTTACAGCAGATGACCTGGAACAGAGGATGGGTGGAGCTCAGGTGTTAGGTTCCTTCTCTTACGCTAGCTTAGGGATGGTTTTCTAAAATGTTGCAGGTGAGTGGAGAGTTCACCTCTTTAGTGTTTAACAGAGTACTGAAAACTGCTTATCCACGTCACATGGTTTGAGAATACTGGGTTTAATTACTAATACAAGAAAGAATTTAAAAATCCTAAGCTCACAGAAAACCTGGTTTACTATATTTTTTGCACATTCCATGTAACCCTAGCAAAATGCAGTTCCTTCCATATTTCTGTTCTGTTGCCTTTTCCATTAGAAGATTTACTTAGGAAAATGAATTTCTATTTATTCCTACAAAATTTTGACACTGCTTGATTTTACCCAGTGGGGACTATGCTTTGAATGCTTTCTAGAATACTTTCACAATTAAAAAGAAAGCAGAGTGGAACCATTTTTAATTTGTTTCATGAGCAATAATATTAAAGATAGGGTTGAAATATACGTAAGTAGGGTCCTGTCCACAAATGGTTGGTCACCATGTATCTTTACCCTTTCAGAGGTCCCATACCCACATGCGTGTTTTGGTGGGGTACATACACTCTTGGGGATTCCATACCACTTCAGTGACTAAGTTCAACCCCTCAAGAATCTGAATTTGGGTCCCCAAATTTTCAGGAATACTTGACTTCCCTGTGTCAAACTACTGGTCAGCTACTGCAGAATTTTAGAACTCAGGTCTTGATGTGAAGTGGGGAACATAGTAGTTCATACAAAGTTTAGGTGCTCTTAGAAAGATGGGAACAAGTGTGTTGCTGCCTTATTTTTATATAGGAAAATGAAAAAATAAAGTGAAGGGAAAATGAAAATGAAGGAAACACCCAAGATAATAGTGATGGGTGATGTAAAACATCTTTCTACCCAGACAGCAGAAGCTCTGAGTTATAGAATAGTGATGTTGTCTAGAAGAGAAAGTTGTTTTGGGAATATACCACTTTAATAGTATAGTCTCTTAAAAATTGTCCTTTATCTGTGAACCTTCTTCTTGTCTTCTCTTTGTTACCCACCCTTAATGGAACCATCACGAAACCCACTTCTGAAATGGCTTTTCCAGAAGTTAAATATATTTCAGTCAGAAGAACTCCAAAGTTCCAGATGTTCTGTGTAGTAGATTTATTTTCAGGAAATACTAAGTTGTGTTGGATATCTTTAATATAGGCTATACCAAAACTATTTATTCTTTTTTGTAACTTTCTTTAGTTCATTTTTCTCTATAATTGCTCTGTATTAACACAGAGGGTAAAAAGGCCATAGCCCATTACCAAAAATATACAGAATCTTCTGACCTGTGAGATCGTTTGCAGTCATTGTGTGAACCGATTAGACTGTCAGGTGGTGAAAGACAGTAATCTGTCTCCAGGTGAATGTAACCTACTTCCTAGGACTTTACCCAGAGGATGTGTTCCCCAGGTGGGCAGAGAACCATTGATCTCTAGTCCAGAGATCCTGGCCTCTGCATGATTCTCAGGTTTCCGTGTGTACCTCCCATTTAATAGAAAAGTTTAAGAGAATTTCTGAAAATAACACCACTCCTGCTGATGGGAGCAGTTCAGCAGTCCTATGGAAGAAAGAAAAATTCACGCGTGTTGGCAGCCATGGTATTCTTCCTTTTATCCACATGAATCGGGAATATATGTGAACATTTGAATGCTGGTATATCAGAGCTACCGTGCTACCATAGAGTCATTGAATTACCACTCCTAATGCAAGTGAAGGTTTTATTATACTACTGTGAGTGTGAGTGTGTGTGCAATACATTTGTGAGTTCCTCTTCCTGGTGTGTAGAAGAGCCAACACGAGCAGCGTGGTAATCATTGGGTGCTATTCTAATTGTTTGTAGCGAGTGCTATTTTTCAGGAGATGGAGCCAGTTAGTTAGGTTTGGCTGATCTACTGAATATCATGTGATGCTCTTCTTCCCATGTAGACCTTCAGCAAAAGCAGGTACTTGGAAGCCACAGGCTCACCTTCTCTCTCTACTCAATAATTATTAATGAAGAGACCTCCATAAGGGAGCACTTGGCTGTTATCAATAAGTGTACCAATTATTAAACAGTCTCCAAGCCATTCAGTGATGTCTGCAGCATCACAATAGAACTGTCCTGTGTCACTTTTTACTTCCCTCTGGGTGGGGCCTTTTAGATTCCCCAATCATGGAGGCAAGTTAATCTTTCTCTCCAGGTAGTGACTTTTGCCCCATAGCTGGGTAAGCACTTCCTAGATTGAGAAAAGCAGCTACAGTAAATCCTGCTCTGTTTCCCTCATTTGGTGATCATTCAAATCACACATAAGCTCCCTGTACTCTAATTTCATGCACTTCTCCCAGACGCTATGGGTTTTCTCTCACTGTTGCCAATGGACGTCACCCAAACAGTGAGTTCCTATCTTACGGTTTTGTGCAATCATCGTCGTATTGTAGTCCTAAGACTCATTATAGTGTATTTTTGATATTTTTGAAATGTGTTAAATTTTTTAATTCAATAATATGAGCCAGAGCATGTTGCAGCAAATCTATTATTTGTAAAAAATAACAATAACAACAATAATAAATAAAATAAAATGGAATATCTTTTTTCATGGCTTTGTTTTAAAATGAAATACCTATTATTTTATAAATACTTTATTTTAGCATGCAACTGTAATTTTCTCTAACTTGTATGTAGAATTAGTTTCTTACCCAAACACCATTAGAATTTTTCTGCTTCTTCTTGCATTAAGGGAAGATAACAAATGAAACTACATTCCATGGCACTCTATGAAGCTATGAGTTAAGGGCAGAATAAATATTTTTGATCATCTTTTAAGCTGAAATAGCAATAAAGATCTTTTTATGCTAAGAAACATTATATTCTGACTTGGCTTATATGTTTTTTTAAAAAAAATCCCAAAGACAGGAAACATGGTCCTTATTTACATGCAGGTGATCAGCTGACTAGAGGAAACTCAATTGTAAACAATCCACAGCTCCTCTTAAATCAGAGCTGATGGTGATAGAGGAGCTAAGTGGGTAATCTGGCCATCATGTTTGGTATAGTGTAATAATGGCTTAGGTATTAGAACTTCAGACATAACTGGTAGGTTATGGCCCATAAAATACTTACAATCTAGGTAAGCCTCTAAATTGTTCCTCTCTTCTACCCCCATTGACATCTCCCAAATCTCTAGACTTCAAGCAAGATTAGCTACCTCTCGCTCCAGATGAAGTCCAAGTTGAAGTCCTTCTTCAGTTTCCTTCTCATTAGCAGAGCAAACATTTTGAAAAGTTGGTTCACCAACTATTCATTGAGCACCTTGAGTGCACTGGGTTCAGCCACCACCACCATCATCTACTTCAATACCTCAGTTCCATCAGACGCACACCTCACTATTCCACGTGGCAGAAGCGAAATTTTCTGAGTGTGTTCTCTGCTTCCTGTGATATCAATTCCCACCCAGTACACCGAAGGCCACGCGAGTACATTAGTCACAACACGTTCCAGTGTGTGAGTCATTGGTCCCGAGTTTTGCCTCTGCTATTTAGAAGGTTTGAATTTAGATAAGTTAACCTCTCCAAAGCCCCCCTTCCCCACCCCCTCTTGTTAAATGGAAATCGTAGCTCTCAAGTTGTGACCTTAAATGAGATGATTCAAAATGCTACCTTAGCTCAATAGTGCATCTGGCACAATGAGCAGTCAGCAAAATGTTAGCTACTGGGTAAACCACTTAACCTTGAACTTTGGTCTCCTCATTTAAAATGTGAATGATAAACCTTGACCTGCCTCCTCCAAGTGGTAGGAAATAAGCTGTGGTTGGAAACTGCAGACGTGGGGTGTTGTGATCACAGTGAACGATGGGGCTCCAATCCCTCGAGAGGAGTTGAATCTTGGGAGCAGTGTTATAGCTGGGCCTAGACTAGACACAGTGTTGGTGTCAGGCCCAAGTCCTCATTTTATCAAGCACAACTCAGACACGGGACATGGTTTAGGGAACCTGGGAATACGTGCTAGGGGAGAAGAGTGTGTATGGTTATTCTTTTGGGGGATGGGCCGATTTTTGCTGTGGTTAAACTTTTCACTGCTCTGCGAAAACTGTGGGGCTGAGGGTGACAGAGTGGATGACAGAGTGGAAGCGCCTCTTTGTGGCACAAATGTTTGTATTTTAACCTCACAATGTAGACTTCCAGTTGATTGTTTTCCTCTAGGCCAGCAGTTCTCAACCTGTGGGTCGAACCTTCCTAATGCCACGACCCTATAATACAGTTCCTCATGTTGTGGTGACCCCCAACCATAAAATTATTTTCGTTGCTACTTCATAACTATAATTTTGCTACTGTTATGAATCGTCATGTAAGTATCTGATATGCAGGATATATTTAGGCGACCCCTGTGAAAGGGTTGTTTGACCCCCAAAGGGGTTGTGACCCACAGGTTGAGAACCGCTGATCTAGATAATCTCCCATTTCTGGAAGAGGTTCTGTTTTGATCCTTTGCTGGGATAGTTTCTGTAAGAATTAGCTATTGAGAGAATTTGAGAGGAGCGAGGAAAGGCACTGTGTTATAGGGAGGAGAGTCAGCAAACGGGTGGGTGGGAAAACATGTTAGAGGAACATGGCTTTGACTTAATTTTCTAAGTCATTTTGGTAGATGCTGAAACAGGATTAAGTTTGCTGGTTTCTTTCTGTATAAATAATGTCAAAATTGCTGTTCCCAGAAATTTCTAAAAATTTGGTTTGAATTTATTAATAGTTTGATCTTGTTTATAATGTGACCATAAAAAATTATTTGAAAAAAATAGTGATTGAAAAGCAAGAGGAAAACTAGGGAAAAACCCCCTATACTTTATATAACATATATTTGCAGTTGTATCTGACATGAGCTGAAAATCTGAGATGTAAAGTATAAGAACAGTTATAAAACTTTAGGTTAAAATTATTGAAAGGACTTTATTTTTAAGATTCAGTGTTCATGATCTGTTGCACTATGAAAACAGTTCAGGGTCATGAGAGGTTATAATCTACCTTTGAAGATCTACTCTGTAGACACTGTCAGGGAAAGCAGCAATGAAGAGGCCTCCTATAACCCTCTAGTAAAATTAACTACTTGATCTTTGAAGTCGTTAAAAAACCCTTTATAGCAGTGATGGCGAACCTTTTGAGCTCGGTGTGTCAGCATTTTGAAAAACCCTAACTTAACTCTGGTGCCGTGTCAGATATAGAAACTTTTTGATATTTGCAACCATAGTAAAACAAAGATTTATATTTTTAATATTTATTTTATATATTTAAATGCCTCTTAACAAAGAAAAATCAACCAAAAAAATGAGTTCGCGTGTCACCTCTGACACGTGTGTCATGGGTTCGCCATCACTGCTTTATAGTCTAGTAAAATTAACTTGATCTTTGAAATAGTTAAATAACACGTTTAAGAAGTTTATGACTTTTAAAAAAATGTTTTAATTGGTTTCAGAGAGAGGGATAGAAACATCAATGAGAAAGAATCATCATTCGGCTGCCTCCTGCACGCCCCTTCTTGGGGATCGTGCCCTCAACCCAGGCATATGCCCTGACCGGGAATCGAGCCGTGACCTCCTGGTCCATAGGTCGAGGCTCAACCACTAAGTCATCCTGGCCGGGCGAGAAGTGTATGACTTATGGGAGCCCCATATTTCAGAAAAATATTTCAGGAAGGCTGAATTCCAGTTGAATGACTTGCAACAAAAAGAAACTAACTTGGAATGGTGGCAATAAAACCCAAGACATTTTCTCTCAGCTCTAATACAGGAATCTCAAGGAGGAACATGCATGCTACAAGCATCTCTCTTGATGTGTCAGAAACCCAGCCTCCCATCTCACTCCTTGGGATCCAGGCAGTCGGTACACTGTCCTGTGGGCAGAACAGTTTCCCTCTAGCAGAGGGTCGGATGACTCTTTAGAATTCAGTCACACAACGGCTTTAAAAGCATTCTCCTGGGACCACACAGAAGGGGGTATGGCATGTTTCTTTTGGTGAATCTCAATAATTGAGACGGGTGAGATACTCCTACTATAACGCCGGGCCTACTATACCCCTGATGTGTAGTTCTCAACTTCCAGGATTTCTCTGGCTACTTAGCCATCATCATCACCTTACCATTTGGTGCGGGAGCCAGACCAGAAGTGCATATCCAAACTTCTGATGTTCTTTGTAGCAAAGGTGGGGGAGATTTTTTTTCCAAGCTTTGAGCTTGAAAAGCTCCCTGACAGAAAAATGAGATGGCCATCTAGCTTTGCGTCGGTACCAAAGCGAGCATTTATAAAATCCTGTATGTGAAAACACCAGCTGTCAACTGTGCGATTTTAAAGGACTCCTTTCTGAGAGGAACCAGGCAGGCGAGCTGACATTGAGGTTCTGAGAAGAAGACCTCAGAGTGTTCCGGACCACAGGTACTCCGGTCCCTCCCTGTAGTTTCTGTGCTGCTCTTGGCTGTCCCTGTAGAGCTTCTGTTCTCGGTAGCTCCGGAGGGCCAGCACCACGCTGACTCCGTACATTATCACCAGGAGACAAGCAAAGGTGGCTGCTGCCCCATCAGTGCCTGCCAGCTGGCAGTTCATCCAGGTGAGGCCTTTGCGGGCATAGAGCCTCTCTCTTCTCTTGCAAGTGTCTGTGGCATTGATCCGCAGGGCTACGTGGAGGAAAACGCCGATGCCCGCGCAGTAGCCCACTGCGGCCAGGAGGCTGAAGACGGCCTCCAGGACGAGCCACTTCCTTGGCAGTTTGGTGAGACTCTTGGCTCCTTGGAGTAACACACCCATGGTGAGGACACCCAGCCCCAGGGACACCGCCACGCCGCCGTAGATGAGAGGCGCCCGGAGGACTGTGTACTGCTGGTCCAGCTGCCGGACCTGCTCCAGCTCCGTGCCCTCAAACGGTGAGTAATAGTTGTTCCCGAAGCCGCCACCACTGGCAAAGCTGGCGCTGAATCCAGCCAGGACAAAGTAGGAAGCCACGATACACATGAGAACCATCCCATTCAGTATCACCTCCACTATCTGCACCACACCTAGGAGGAGAGAGTCGGGATTTAACACGAACATCACGCACCCAGGAAACCTCTCTAGGTCAGACCAGAGAAGTCCTGTGACGTGACTTTAAGGACATGGTCAGATGCAACATGAACAGCCTTGGGTTGTTTTCCAATATTCACATGTTTGAATAAGCAAAATGTCACCCTAAAAATTTTTTTGGCAGCTTACAAAAAAAACAAAAACCTACACTTACCATGTGACCCTGGAACTGTACTCCTGGATTCTTATCCTAAAGAAATGAAAACAGGGCTACACAAAAACTGCACAGGGATGTGCACAGTAGCTTTATTTGTAGTAGCCAAATATCCGAAACAACCCAAATGCCCTTCAGTGGGCGAATGGTTACACAATCTGCCACACCCATACCAAGGAATAATCAACAGTAAAAAGAAACAAACTTCATACAGGCAACAAAGTGGATGGGTCTCAAGAGAATTATGATGAGCTGGGGCAGGGGGCAGCGTGGGGGGAAAAGCCAGTCTCAAAAGGTTACGTACTGTACGATGCCATTTATGTAACAGTCTCAAAATGACGAAAAGATAGAGATGGAGAACAACACAGCTGTGGTTGTTGGGGCACGGGGATGAGTGGGAGTGGGGAGGGGAGAGGGCATGCGTGTGACTATTAGGGGGGAACACAAGGGGTGAGGGAACAGTTCTATGATGATGGTGGCCACACGGATCTACACGTGATAAAACTGCATGGGACTACACACAAAGACATGAGTGCATGTAAAATGGTGACATCTAAGCTTTGTAGAGTTGTGATATTATACGATAGTTATGCAAGATGTTTCCATTGGAGAAAACTGGGAATAGGGTACACAGGATCTCTACTATTTTTTGCAATTTGTTTTTGTTTTGTTTATCTCACTAGAAAATATTTTCTCTATTGATTTTTAGAGAGAGTGGAATGGGGAGGGGGAGAGAGAGAAACATCGATGTGAGACAGACACAATGATTGCCTCCCACATGTGCCCCAACTGGGGCCAGGTTATCGAACCTGCAACCCAGGTCAGTGCCCTTGACTGGGAATCGAACCCAAGACCCTTCTGTCGGCAGCCCAACACTCTAACCACTGAGAAAACCAGCCAGGACAGCAGTGTTTTATGAATCTATATTTATTTCACGTTTTAAGGTTTTTTTTAAAGATGCCCTCACTGGTTTGGCTCAGTGGATAGAGCGTCAGCCTGTGGACTGTGGACTGATGGGTCCCGGGTTCGATTCTAATCAAGGGCACATGCCCAGGTTTCGCGCTCGATCCCCAGTGGGTAGTGTGCAGAAGGCAGCCGATCAATGATTCTCTCTCATCATTGATGTTTCTATCTCTCTCTCCCTCTCCCTTCCTCTCTAACGTCAATAAAAATGTATTTTTTTAAAGATCAAAATGATGCAAGAAGATATAAACTGAGAAAAATCACTTGTGTCCCTGTCCACTCTGTTCTCTACCCCCAGTCACCTTCATGATTTTCTGATATAACTCACAGCGTTCCCTCATGCAAATAAAAACGCACTCAAACCAGCCTCCCATCCCCCTTCCCTGGCTTTCACACGGACGCGCGCCCCATCTATTCTGCATCTTGCTTTTTCTTCATTTATTCTTCCCAGAGAGGTTTTCAGATCAGCTCCTACAGAGTCCACCTTCCTCGCTGTGTGGCCTCCAACCCCACTGGGTGGATATACCAGTCTCTGCAGGATCTTACTGAGGGACACCCTGTTTCCTTGGGGGCTTCTTAGAAGTTGAAGGACCTATGCGTGCCATGAGACAGCAGGTGCCAGCAGGTGAAAGGAGACGAATGTCTTCTTGTCAGAGGTCAGCTCTCATGTGCAACTGACAGAAGCCCCGGGCTCCTCATGGCATCCTGCTGGCAGGTCTCCTGCCATTCTCCCAGGGTTCAGACATCGAACTACGAGAAGAGCATGTGGACCTGGGGTGGGGACGCCAGGTTCACGTCCCTGCTCTTGACCGCCTGTGAGCTTGGCCTGTCACCGTCTCTAAGCCCCAGACACTTCACCGGAGCAATGCAGTAATGCCTGCCTGTCCTCCCACGTGAAAGCAAGCACATGAAAATACTTGGAGAATCACAAAATGTTCTACAAGCGGGTGGTGATGCTGCTCAGTAACGTTTATGAAGTGGCAGGGGCTTAGAGGTTTAGGAACAGGATAAATGTATGAGAAGCGTGGCTTCTCAAAAGTCAGGAAAACCCTCTGATCCGCTAGGCATACCACGCCGTTTCTGAACCACGTGACTAAGAACCAGTATCTCTAACGTACTTAGGCAACAGCTACTGGGCTTGCTGATCCTATCTCCTGCCGGGCCTACACAAATTCCTAGGAGGTTCACGGGACACAGCATTCAAGGGCCCTGACAGTTAGCGGACGGGTCACGAGAATTCTCGCTTCACATTACACAGTGTTTTACAAAGGATCATACTTGAAAATGATCGTAGCTTGTAAGAACATGTAATCAATAACTTCCAAATGCAATGGGTATTTCATTTTGAAGCGTGCCTTTAACATTTATGTAAAACGTTTTTTGTACTCGTTCAATAGGAACTTATCTGGCCACTGGGTAAAGCTAGCAATAAGACGACTAGTCCGCGATGTGTTAAGAAGCTACATTCCTCTCATTTAAATCTGAGGTTAACATCAGGTCAGAATTGCCCACCCTCCACCCCGACACTGAAGCTACTGGCCACTCTCCCTCCAGCAGAGCGTGTGAACTGACCCAGACACCAGCTGAATTCCCGGGGAGTGACTTCCCCTCCCCTTGTCTCTGCCTTGGTGTTCCTTACGTATACATGGCAATACCTCACCCCCTGTGGAGAAACAGGACTCCTGTCTTACTACAAGATGTGGGAACCTGAATGTTTCCTTCTGGGACAGAGTCTGTTCAAACAGTGGACTCGTGACCCATGCAGCAAACATCTGCGAGGCCGAAACGGAACAAATCTACCTCTTGTCAACCAACCCACTGACGGCAACAATCTGCTGAAGGCATATGGCCACTGACTACTGTCACAGTTCCAGCCAGGCGACCTGGCTTAGCTATAGGATCAGACAGGCCCAGGTAGTCCCAGTGCTGTTAGTGCAGGACACAGATGCCAGGAGGAAAGAAACAGGTGAGCAGAGCCAGCAGTTGTCTCTGGTGAGACGGAACACGGCGCTAGGACAGCAGAGGGCTCTGTAGAGGGAAGTGGAGACTCTGAATGTGAGATTTTTATTGTAAGTAGTGGCTTTCTCACGGAGGCTGCCTTGGTGCCTAATTATATACCCACGTCTGCCTCTGCACTGCAAATGTGAGCACACGGAGGAGAGCAGGTCAAGTATTTATTTATCTAAGCCATGCAGTAAATGAAAACAATTTTTACATTTCCTTTTCTCCAGGAGCAAATGTTGCTCATGCTGTCTTGTGTATTCTCCAATAAATTTTCTAAGCATATAGATATGCTTATTTCCTTTTCTAAACCTAAATGGAACTCACCTCTTAAATGTGATGTTGTCTGTATTCAAGGGAATATTCTAAATGTATTATAAAGAGAACCATCACCTCTAAATTAAAATTTTCTTTGGAATTTTATTAAACTCAAATAAAGCAAATAACATTCAGTTGTACCAAGAATATATTGTAATGTACTATAAGTCACAATTTAACATGTAATAAGAACCCATGAAGTCGTCTGGCCAAAAGTAGCATTCTTCTTTTGAGAAAAAAGTTGACATTCTTTAATTCTGCATGGACCCTGAATTCCAGACGCCGGGTTTTAGTCTTCATACAATGGTACACTTGTAAGAGGTACAAAACACTTATTGAGCTTTCAAAGCCATGGTAAGGGGCCTTTTAGAATAGCTTCTTTGCAGCAAATTAATCTGATTCCTGTTTCCTCAGCCCACGCCTACCTCCAACTTAAATTTTACAGGAGTCTCCCAGCAATTCCAACCCTGCACCCAGGGCATGAAGGAAGTGAAGGACTGCGGAGTTCCTCGTGGAAAATACAGGGGCTGATCTGCTTAAGACAGCCATGCCTAGAAAAGTTCAGGCGGAGATGTCTTGTGTCTATGTGGCTTTTCTTGAACTCTGAAGACAAGGTTCTTTAAATTCACTCGTCATTTCCCTTTATTAATCAAGAAGTGCACGTTGCTGCAGCACAAGCCTTTCCTGGTGGGTCTAGGGCTCCAGTTTTTGTTTTAAAAAGAATTTTGGTTAGTCCCTCACCAACAGAGGACTGAACGAGGCTTATGATGTCAGAGAACGACAGTCCGCGCAACCCGGGCTGCACCCAGCATCCCAGAGCTGGCCTGTTACTTGTCAAGCCTTGGCAAGTTCCGCAACATAGTCCCATAGATTCAGAGGAACTTACATCACTTACGTTTGGCAGAACGTTTTAAAAAGCCTAAAACCCTAACATTTCTGCAGGCTTCTCCTTGAGCTTCCTGACCTTGCGGTAACCCCTGAAGGCCAGCACGGCCCCCATGGCAAAGACCCCAATGCCCAGGGCAGCAAAGATGCCAGCGCCTATATCTCCCCCATGCAACGTGCAGCTGAAGCCGCGGTAGCCTTTGCTCTCGTACAGCGCCTCCCGCTCCTTGCACACGGGGGAGGCGTAGGCGGCCAATAGCGCGTGGAAGTAAAAGTACAGAACGGGCACGTATGCCCCGGCGATGAGCATGTCCAGCGAGCCTTCGATCAGCAGCCACAGGGGGCAATGCCACGGGACCCGCAGGACGCCCAAGGCGATGAGGAAGCAGCAGAAGGCCATGAGGGCTCCGCTGTAGGCCATTGCTGCCGTGACCGTGGGCAGCTTGAGCTGGTAGAACTGGATGTCCAGCTGCTGCGCTTTCTCCCCGTCAGCGCCATCGAAACCACTGTAAGCCCCTCCAAACTGGTAATAGTAAATGCCCCCCAGGCTGGCGATGCCCGTGTAGCCCCCCGTGGAATTGTAAGACACAGAGCTGCAGACCAGGATCAGCAAGTTCAGGAGAACCTCCAGCATTTGGCAGCAGGCTGCAAAAGAAGGGCGCGTTACCATTCTGAGATGCGGTCTCGCACTCGGAGACGCCCACTGTGAAGCTATCTTCCCCGGGGCAGCTCCAACCACAGCTGGCTTTTTTTTTTTTTTAAGATGTTATTTTTAGCTTTAGCCAGTTTGGTTCACTGGAGAGAGCACTGGCCTGCAGACTGAAGGGTCCAGGGTTCCATTATGGTCGGGGCACATGTCCAGGTTTCAGCTCAATCCCCAGTAGGGGGTGTGCAGGAGGCAGACAATCAATGAGTCTCTCTCATTATTGATGTTTCTATCTCTCCCTCCCTCTCTGAAATCAATTAAAAAATATTAAAAAGGTTTTTTGATTTTTATAGAGAGAAAGGGAGAGGGAGAGAGAGAGGGGAACATTGACATGAGTGACACATCGATCAGCTCCTCCTGCACAACCCCTACAAAGTATGATCAAGCCGCAATCTGAGCATGTGTCCTGACAAGAAATCTAACTGGCAACGCACTGGTACCTGGGATGGTGCCCAACCAACTGAGCCACACCGGCCAGCGCCACAGCTGGCTCCTTATTCTGCCCCTGGAAGGCCCGAACAGCCAAAGCTGCAGTAGATGGCAGCAGGCAACTGTGGTCTCCAGAAATGATGTCAGAGATACTTTGGACTGAAAAGAGTGACTCTCAAGGAGGGCAAAGCAGCCTGCCCCAGGTGGGGTGCAAGACGATGCAGGAGAAAGCAGGCCAGTGAGCTGAGAGAGGCATCCTCCTTGGAAGGCAAGAACTTGCTCTGCACCAGCCCTGCCCTGCCAGAAAGACTGAAAAGTGGCTTTCTCCCCGTCAGCTTTGTTTCGTGGCTCTCTTCAGTTTGAAAGAGGAGAGGTCTCCAAGGTGGAAGGAAATTGCAATATAGAACTTAACATAATAATGAAGTTAGAAAAAAAAAGTATGGAAGATACGCCTCAAAATGTTAACCACAGTTCACCTGTATTAGAAATAGGGGCAATTAAGTTAATTAAACCCATTACAGAATTAAAGAGACATAATTGGGTTTATTCTTAGACTTGAACGCCATGTGCTCTAAAGTGTAACTTTGGTTTCCTTAGTTTTCCTAAAGGGCACGCCTGGGCCTTGATATCTTCCCAGAGCGGATTCTCTCAGGGCCCCTGGCTTCTTCAGACATAGAAAGAGCTCCAGCTCATCAAGCGAAGCTGGCTGCTCCCTTCAAACCAGCTTTACTGGGAGATAACTCACCCTCACAAAACAGTCCACCCTCAGCACACAGCGTGGGGGTCTGGCAGGTAATCGATCACATAATCATCACCAAGATACAGACCATTCCATCTGCCAGAAAGTTCCCTGGAAAGTTGACCTTTGTGGTCAATCCCTCCCCTTCCTCCTCAGGCAACCACTGATGTGCTTTCAGCCAGTAGGAGGTCTGCCTTTCCTAGAATTTCATACAGCTGTGTACTCTCTAGTGTGTCTCAGAGTCATGATGCTGGGTGCGTCTGAGTTGGGACCTGTGCTGCTGGAGGGGCTCTGGTGGTCAGCTGACTCTGAGGTTAGGGGTCAGGCGGTCAGCGTCTCCCTGCGTTGCGAGAACCAGATGTTGTGCCCGGGTCCACTTGGTCTGTATATGAAGCTGTTCTATCTACACTCTAATCGACATGATGATCTCTCAGATATTATCTTTACACTTTAGAATTTCCCCCTAAAATGCAAAGAGCATTGTTTTCTTTAAGTATAAAAGTAACACATCCTTACAAAAAATGGAGATAAAACAAAAATACATCATGTAAAATTTAACTAAATTCCAACCAATAATAAAAAAAACACACACAATTTTTCTTCTGGACTGTTCTGCTATCTCTATTATAAAAACCCCTTGGTCATGACACCGTCATGGATCACCAGGAGGCTGCGTGTGCGGTTGGGTGGGGCTACGCGATTTCACGCGTAGGGCTTCTCATATATACATAGTTTTGTCATTGCTTATTTGCTTCTTTAGGTAAGAACAGGGTCCTACTCTGTCTACTGTTTATATAACCCACTTTTTCACTTAAGAATGTAGTGTGGACATTTTTTCTATCCCAGCAAGAAATGTATCTACTTAATGATGTTAAGGGATGTAAAGAATACCGCGATGGCTTTAAGAAATTCCAATGTAAAGGACATTTAGGCTTTTCCCAGTGTTTTGCTAATGGGACCAAATACATACTACAAATATCTTATGGGAGAGTGGGGATGACTAGAGCTCCCACAGGTGCTTATTCCCGTTTTAGATCGAAAAGAACCAGAAAAGAGCCACCAAGGCCACGAGGGATGTGCAGGGGTTTCCGTTTTTAAAAATAAAGGCTCAGAGGTTCTCCAGGGCGTCTGGGCCCCTGAAGGAATCGGCTCTCGGATAAGCCCCTCTCTCCTGAGAAGCAGTAGTTCATTTGTGGGCATTCCCTCTTCTGACCTGGGCTGCATCAGATCTAATGAGTTAACAACTCTTAAAGTCAAACACGGTTTGAAATCGTGGTGTAAGTTTAGTCCAGATAATTACTGGGTTAGGGTATTAAATAAATACCTAAAAGGAGTGGGGGGGGGGCGCTGAGAATATTAATTGGGGGAAAACCCCACAAGTCTCCATCCTGAATCTTTCCAGCGTGATCACAAGTCAATGCCATTGGCTGTGGGAAGCCATCTCAAAACTTCAATCTCCAGGCTCTGATCTAAGTGAGAGACATACACCACTGACTCTAGGGGTTGCAACTTTCCTGGGAGAAAATGAAATTAAACGTTTAAAGATGCTTTGCAAGTAAGGCTATAAACGGAATGCAAACATCATCATGCTGTGTTGGTGTTTTTTAATTCTTTTTTTTAAACAACTTCCTTTTTACATGGCCTAGCTCTCCTGTGGTCACCTCCATGATGATTTAAGCACAAGGGACTAAAGGGAGATGGAAGGAGAAGCTGCTCCAAATGCCAACTGGGGGAGCTGGGGGGCGGGGTTGGGGGGAGCAGGAAATGTACTTTCTTCCCAGGGAACATGTAACTCCTCACCGGTCCCTCCAAATCATGAGTGAGCACAACCTACACACAGACAGGGTTCCTGGTGATCTGCTACCCACATTTGTATTTGCTCTTTATCTCATCTTTACCCTCAGCACCTGACGATTTTAGTCTCTGCCCATAAAAGTGGATTGGGTGCCTCTCTCTTTCTGTCAGCGTTCTCAGCGTTCCACGGAATGTCTTAAGTTAGGGTGACTCATAGCTCAACTTCAGGGTCTCCCCCGGAAGCTACAGGGGGCCACAGCTGCAACCCCCCCCTCCCCACTTCTGCCACTTTGCTGGAGGAAGGAGGGTATGATTTTGTCGATAAGGAAAAGAGAACATAAAAGATGGACGCTAAGACGGGTGACC
>NW_006285234.1:2848611-2852290 GCF_000327345.1 Myotis davidii | reverse complement strand
GTGTTTAATGGCTGGTTCTCTCAGCACAGCACCGTATTGTGTACTTCTTGCGGGCCTCTGCGTGCAGAGATCTTTATAAGCCCTCATTTGTTAGCTTCTTGTTGGTGAATCATCCTTTCACAATCTTGACTCAGAAACCCAACCTCTAGGCCCAAAGCCAAATAGCCAGAAGCAATCAAAGGTAGTAAATCAGGGTGTGCTTTGCTCAGGAGCCTTAAGCTCTGCCCTCTCTTCTTGGTAAATCAAGCACAGGAGAAAACATATTTCTAGGGAGAAAAACCTGTTAACCAGCCTGGCGTATTCCTATTATTTATTAGTATACTAGAGTCTTGGTGCACAAAATTTGTGCACTCGGGGAGGGACATCCCTCAGCCTGGCCTGTGCCCTCTCACTGTCCAGGAGCCCTCAGGGGATGTCTAACTGATGGCTTAGGTAGGAGCGGGACTAAGCCAGCAGTTAGACATCCTTAATGCTGCTGTGGAGGCAGGAGAGGCTCCCACCACTGCCTGCACTGACCACCAGGGGGAAGCTCCTGCATTGAGTGTCTGCCCCCTGGTGGTCAGTGCGCATCATAGCAATGGGTCATCCCACTGTTTGACCGATTTGCATATTAGCCTTTTATTATATAGGATCATCCAGGAGAGAAGAAAGGCCCGGCAAGTAAACCATTTCAGGCCTGAGCGTCAGGCTCTATGTTTCCAGTCCAGCTCTTTCGTTTAACAGCTGTGTGACCTGGGGCAACTTACTGTGTCTCTCTGAGCCTCAGCAGTTGCTGAGAGAATTAAAAGCAATGCGGTTGTGCCAACGTATGTAAACTGACGTGAGGATTCTTGTTCTAGGATTGCCTCGAGCTCCTCAGTGAAAGTTCCATCTAATCCTATAATCATGTATGTCCTTGTAATCCTCCTAAAATACTTTTTCAGGCTATCTTACATCAAATGAACGCAAATCAATCACTTTAATTAAGCTAAGCCCTTACTAGATTGGTGGGATTTAAACCCACGAAACATTAGTTAACAGCTAAAAACCCTACCCCCGACCCCCTTACTCATCTACAGCCTAGGAAAATTTCTCAGCCAGTCATGTGAGCCATCAGGGATCACCCTGACAAACCAGATTTCCTTCTTTGCTGGCAAGGCCAGGACGCTGCCGGCATGGGAACTCTGGGAAACCACATGGAGCTGGCACATGATATTAATTAACTGTTTCTTCAAACTCTGGGTGCCAATACGTGTGTTTGTTTGTTTGTTTGTTTTTATGATACAGAATAGAATAGAAATTCCTCATGCACTTCGTGTATTGTTTCACGATGTGTGTGTGTGTACACCTGGTCTGAATGTAAAATAACATTTCTTATTGTGAATCTCAGCCAAGTTTAAGGCCACGATGGAGTTTGGGCATCAGATCTCTTATGAACTGCAACCCAGCTGCTCCCTCCAGGTGACTTCTCTACCTCAGCTCCCCTTGACAGCTGGCAGCTTAGAGCTGGCTCTACCCATTAGACCCTGCAGTTCACCTGGAGCTTAAAAACTGCAAACATGGCCTCATCCCCGGGGAGTCTTTGAGGAGAGGCTTGGGAAATCTACTTTACAGACATTTCTACTTTTTATTTTTTTTTTAGAAAACGAGAACCTCCTGCAGGAATGGGAACGAAAATGCTAGGAACCCAATTCTGCTTGAACTTCTGCGTTACCAGTCCAGACCCTTCCAGAACCACCAGCGACAGCGAATGGCCAAACTGCCTCCCCAGCGGCTCACCTCTCCCAGTGCACAAGTATCTGCATTTGTGGCATTCCAGGAGTCCTTCCGCCTCCGACTGGTAGTATTCCACGTCCTCCCGTCCAGGCCTGGGGTTCGAGGGCAGATACAGCCCCGAAGGGGGTTCGCTGTAACTAAAAACATACACGGCCATCAGGGGGCTTCGATTTCAATAGCTTGTTCAGTATCAGCACTCTGGACACCGCAGGCTGGGCCCAGACCTCAAACAAGGAGCAGAACAGGAACAAAATCTGCCAGGGTATTTCAACACTCCAGGGAAGTCTCTGGTTCAGCCACCCCAGAGGGCATCCACTCTGCTAACTACCCCCATTACTCACCCCTGGATGCCCTCTGCTAACCATCTCCAGCCTTCGATGCTGGTTGGTCAGCCTGGAGGCGCCATCTAACCGGGCAGATGGCAGCCACCTTCCTAAGCTTCTCAGTCCAGCATGGACCAGGCCACTTCACACAGCTCTGATGCCCGGGCTGGGGACGGGACACTGACGTGTAAGGCGAGCTAAAACGTAGCTCTGTCATTTCCCACGCCACACAGTTGCAATGCCATGTGGCTTTACTAGTAATCAGGGAAACAATAGCTGGTCCCTGGGACTCTATCCGGGCACGCCTTTTGTCACTGTTCTGCTAGTTGGTTCTAGATAATGTAACATAAACTCAGGATAGCAGCTTTTCCACTATGTGGACACAACAGGTGGAGACACCGGGCTGAACTCCACAAGTCCCACAGCAGAGGGGAGCCTGACTCCTCCTCAGAGACGTGGGCAGGGGTCAAAACCCAGAAGGAAGTCATCACCGCAGGTCCTGTCTGCTACCTTGTTGGACTGGCACATCCTGGGCATCGGTGGATTGGGATGGGATGTTCGGTGGGTCTAGGTGGACCACCTCCTGTCCTCCCTTCCATTTCACCCTCTCCCAGCTCAGTCTCCTAGCGGATCACCCTGCTTCCGGCTCACGGGCTTGGTGGGAACTCAGTGTTCTACCCGGCAGGGGTGGCAAAGTTTGCTCAGACAGAAGGGAGGTGTGTGACACGGTCATGGCATCTGAATGAGGCTGCCCAGGAAGACCTCACTGACAAAGGGGGGAAGGAGGGGATCTTTGCCCTTCAATGGGCAGTTGCTGGTAGATTTCATTCTTTGGTTAAAAGTGTAGCTTCCTCCAGTTGCCTGTGTTTGAAATACGTACATCCCTGGAAGGGGTTACACATTAAACCATTAACCGGACACTGGGCCTCCAGGAAAAGGGGACTTTGGGGAAGGCTGGTTCTGGAACAGGAAAAGGGTGTGAAGCCCCGAGGGGCAGCCCTATGACCACGTGGTGGGGGACAGGGAGGAGCCTCCGGTTACCTCCAGTTACAGCTCCTCCTTCCCACCCCTTCCCTCCCCGCCCCGAGATCCTCTCTCTCTCCTCTAACCTGGTGCCCCGGCTCTGCCCCTGGTAACAGGGGTGGTTTCTGCTCTGTTACTCGGGTTTGGGTCAAGACGTGGGGGCTCCATAAGGTTTTCCTTCCAGCCCAAGTTAGAGCGCAAAGGAATGGCACTGTCTGCCTTTAGACCGGCTTCCAAGGGGCCTGGGCGCGCCGCTGGCCTGAACCCCGGCGCTGGTCTCAGGGCCCCGCAGCCCCAGCTCACCTTTCCGGTCCGCGGCGCCCGGTGCCCTCCTTCCTGTAGGGCGGTGACTCCGGGGTTTCCCAAGGCGCGGGCCAGGGGGGCGGGGCTGCGTCCCAGGTGGGCCTCCGGGGTCCCTCCCGCGGCGTCCGGCTTTGGCGGGATTTTTCCAAAACTCTTTGCTCCCCAGCGCGATAGTCCCCGACCCTGCGTCTGTCCTGGTGGGGGTCTCGGTCCCGTCCCCGTTCCCGCTCCCGCTCCCCGTCCCTCCGCTCGCCACCCCTTTTCTCCCTGCGCCG
>NW_006285234.1:2846340-2848575 GCF_000327345.1 Myotis davidii | reverse complement strand
GCCGGCAGGAGGCGCAGCTGGGCGCGGCTGAGTCCTGGGGAGGAACCCGAGGACCCCTCTGCTGTGCACCCCGGGAGCCGGCGACCGTCAGCCCCGAGGGACCCTCCGTGAGTCCACAAAGTGCGCGCCCTCGGGAAGCGAGCTCTCCGTGCGCCCCTCAGTTCGGGTTTACTTTCCCAGCTGTACCCACCCTCGCTCACACGCATCCACTGAGCCGCCCTCCGGCCCGAGCCTGCACTGCATCTCTCTCTCCCTCTCCTGCTCTCCTTAGGACAAGGGTGCTGTAGGGGAGCTGGAGGCCAGTTCCTCTAATGCAATAGCCCCTGACAAATTTTTTAAAAACGACGAACCAGCCCTGGCTGGTTTAGCTCAGTGGATAGAGCCTCGGCCTGCGGACCAAAAGGTCTCTTGATAATGGTCCAGGCCACGTGTCCAGGTTGCATACTCCATCCCTGATGTGCAGAAGGCAGCCAATCAGTTATTCTCTCTCATCATGGATGTTTCCATCTCTCTCTACCTCTCCCTTCCTCTCCGAAATCAATTAAAAAAACATTTTTTAAAAAATTAAACACATTAAACAAATCTAATAAGGAAGTTGTGAGTTAGCGCCCAATGAAAATTTGATGGGTTTATTTAATTTCAGTTTCTGTTCTTTTACTTTAGTTTTTGTGGACGAGAAGGTTAGGAGCCAATGCCCTAACCCAGCCGTGGGCAAACTACGACCCGCGGGGCCGGATCTGGCCCGTTTGAAATGAATAAAACTATTGAAAAAAAAGACCGTACCCTTTTATGTAATGATGTTTACTTTGAATTTATATTAGTTCACACAAACACTCCATCCATGCTTTTGTTCTGGCCCTCCGGTCCAGTTTAAGAACCCATTGTGGCCCTTGAGTCAAAAAGTTTGCCCACCCCTGCCCTAACCTCTCTTTTGCCTTAGTTAATAATATAATGTGTTTTTTGGCTCTGGCCGGTGGTGGTCAGTAGCTAGAGCATTGGCCTGTGTACCAAAGGGTTGAGGGTTCAATTCCCAGCCCAGTCAGGGTGTGTCTCTCTCACATTGATGTTTCTCTCTCTCTCTCTTCCTCTTTGCCCTTCCCTTCCTCCTAACCCTCTCTCTAAAAACAAACAAACAAAAATCAATGAAAAAAAAATACCCTCAAGTGAAGATTAACAACAACAAAATAACCACAACATTTTTTGGTTGTTCCACTGTTCTTCCAGGAGCCCTTGGACAGACATGATGCATCTGTGGGAGGTCACAGGAAACGCCCAGTGTTCCACCAAAACAAAGAGCACACGCAAATGGCAGATGGCCCAAGAGTCGAGGAAAGGAAAATATTTGCCAAGGTGCATCCAAGGTCATTTTCCAAAAAAGGTAAAATCACGAACACATACTAAAGATTTCTTTAAACTCGAAAGTCCCCGAGAGAATCAGGCAGGTGTTACAACAGGTTCAGGAGAGAATCTTAAGGACAGTCCCATTGTAGATCAGGAATAACGAGATGAATGTACAAAGGAGGCAGAACTGATTTCTTCCAAAAGGGGGAAAGCAGCATCCGTCGAACCTCTACCAGATAGGATCAGCTCTGCATGTCTACAATACAAGAACTTTTTTTTTGCATTGCTCTTAATTACCTGTAATTTACAGCGTTGTAAATAGCATAGTTTTCTACTAAAGCCCAAATGGAAAGACATGGCCTTTGCTTAAAATGGAAAAGTGGGATTCTAAATGGTCTTAGAGACTTTGGGGAAGTGTAGCCTGAGAGTAACCCCAAGGAGAAAGGATACCCACTTGTGGGTCTGACCTCTTGGAACAGAGATTGGGCATCTGTGTTTTTCAATAGTTCCATGAGGCACCCCGTTTGAGAACCAATCTGTTAATGTAAGTACCAATTTTTCCTAAAGGAGAGCCCAATGCAAGAATAATCTAAATGCTTAGTTAAGTATTTTCCTTTAAAAGTAAACATTTCTGTCTGTTGGGGTACCTTCTGTGGCATTTGCGGACAGAGGGTTTACTTTCCCAATTCTGTTCTGACTCTGAGAGGATTCACGGAGCCATCCCTGTCAGGGAGGTGGTCCCCCTTTTTTTTTTTTTTGCCTCCCAATGGAAGTACAAATATTATTTCTTAAATATTATTTTTTAATATATTTTTTATTGATTAAGATATTACATATGTGTCCTTGTCCCCATGTTACCCTCCATCCCTCCCTTCCCCCCGCTCATGCCCTCAC
>NW_006285234.1:2841185-2844374 GCF_000327345.1 Myotis davidii | reverse complement strand
TATGTATTTTTCAATTGTTGTGGGAGGCAGCAATTTACCGGTGTTTATCTATGCCGCCATCTTAGTTTCTCAGGGAGGTGGTCCTTCAGGCGTGTGGATCAAGGGGCAATGCCTGCATATTCCCCCACGTGACCTTCTGACTCTCGCTCAGGTGGCAGAGGGGACTTTTGATCCAGGTAAGCCTGCAGCAGGGCTGAGCTGGCCAGTAGGTGGCAGTGTAGGCTCAGGCTGGGGCGACTCACACAAAGCCTCTCTTCCTGAGCCTGAGCACTTCCTTGCCCATCTGAGCCTCATCCCTGGGGTGATAGAGAGCAGGCAGCTCAGTTCATTATTTTCCTGAACTGCGCATGCTTCCTAAATGGCCTTGGGAAGTTACTCAACCTCTCTGTGCCCAAGGGTTTTCTTATGCAAACTAGGGGTAACTGTACTCATCATAGGATTAAATAGAGTAAATATGTGTAAGCACTTGAAGCAGTGGCTGGCAGATATTAATATCATAAAAATATTGGCTGTTTTTTTTTTTTTTTAAATATATTTTATTGATTTCTTACAGAGAGGAAGGGAGAGGGATAGAAAGCCAGAAACAACCATGAGAGAGAAACATGGATCAGCTGCCTCCTGCACGCCCCCCACTGGGGATGTGCCCGCAACCAAGGCACATGCCCTTGACCGGAATCGAACCCAGGACCCTTGAGTCCGCAGGCCAAAGCTTTATCCACTGAGCTAAACCGGTTCTGGCATATTGGCTGTTTTTATTGTCATTGCTATGATTTATCAGGGACTGTGGATGTCTAAGTGAATAAGACAGGCCCTTAGAGATCTCACAGTTTAACAAGAGAGGCAGAGAGGTAGATGTTGTGGATTATTACTAAGAAAAAAGATGTGCATGGTGTGTAGATGGGACATGGAGGTGGAAGTAACTAGAACACAGCTTCCCAGAGGAAGGAGTGCTTGAGAATAGCTTTGAGGAAAAAATGAGGCAGAGGATCTTGGGGTTGGGGGAGCCAACTTAGGGTGCAGCATGCTAAACAAAGTGGGCAGCAAAGAGAAGGTAGGCAGGTTTGGGAGCTTCAAGTTCAAATCCTTCCATTTTGGACCATAACACTAGGAGCAAGGGAGAGAGTAAAGGGAAAAGAGACAGAAGAGGTAGGCAGGGGCCAGTTCATAAGAAGCCTTGAAAGTCAGCCGTACAAACTTGAACTCACTGCTGTGGATCTGCCATCTCCAAGGAAGTACACGCAACCTCCCTGCAGTGTAGGAGGTAAAATAGAGCTATTTAATTTGTAAATGTTATCTCTTTGTGAATTTCTTTTTCTGTATTTGACTTATAATGGAAGCAATGTATTGGTAATGGGTACACAGATACAATTTATAAAGGAATATTGTGTGTTGGTGTCCATAGTAGGTTTGTGACTACAGGCCATGCAGTGCCATCAGGGATGACTTTTAACCAGGGAAGCACCTCAGTCAGATTCATTATGGAAATAACATCTGAGGATGTTTGGAAGGAGAGCTGGTCCAATCCAAGGCTTTGACATTAGGAATGAAGAGGAAAAGGATTTGAGCGATCATAAGGAAATATCCTAATATATAAAAAGCCAGGGGCCGGCATGATCTAAACGACCGAATGGACAACTGAACAGGAGGCTGTGTGGGGAGACCAGGCAGGCACAGGGTGGTTAGTGAGGGACGACCAAATGACTGGACAGCAGGCTGCGTGGGGTGACCAGGCTGGCAAGTGGGGCAGTTTGGGGTGACCAAGCCAACAGGGGGTGCAGTTAGGGGCAATCAGGCCAACAGGCAGAGGTGGTTAGGGGTGATCAGGCTGACAGGGGGGGTAGTTAGGGGCAACCAGGCAGGCAGGCAGGTGAGCAGTTAGGAGCCAGTGATCCCGGATTGTAAGAGGGATATTCGACTGCCGGTTTAGGCCTGATCCTGAGGGGTCCCAGATTGGAGAGGGTGCATATTGGGCTGAGGAGACACCCTCCCCCGTGCATGAATTTCATGCACTGGGCCTCTAGTAGTTCCATAAACAAGAAGGAGCAAGTGATCAGTAAGTAGTGCCAAGTGGGCAAGAGCGTGGTTACTAAATATCAAATGCTCAAGGAAAGACAAATACTCAAAGAATGGCTGGTACTCAATGAAGGTCAGGTATTTATAGTTGTAAACATTATTTTGTTAGAAAGATAAGTAAATACAACAGAGTGTTCATTGTATTTGAGTAGTGTTAGTGAACTTGGCTGGATCATGGAGTTCCTAGGAAGAAATCAGATTTCACTTTTGGATGAGAAGAGTAGGAGAAGGGGGCATTGCTAGGAGGAAGGGGGGCTATTTTTCTGGAAGAGATGGAAGCGCTCCAGAGGAAGGGGATCTAGTAAGGGGCTGAAAAGTAGAAACAGCTTCTCCAGTATGAATCCCCAGGGTTTGCTCTCTGGGAAACATCTCCCTGCTACTCTCCTCACCAGAGAAACCCCTTCTCTTGGCAAAGCACTCATTCACTTGTAAAAGAGTTACAAAGATGAGTCACAGAAATGTAAAATGAGTCTGTGTCAAAGATTTGTGTAGCTCATTCTGATAGAACCGTGGTGAAAGGAACTGGTTCACATGTAAGTGAAATCATATGGTACTTGTCTTTCCCTGACTGGCTTATTTCACTTGGCATAATGCTGTCCAGGTCCATCCATGCTGTTGCAAAAGGTAACAGCATCTTCTTTTTCATGGCCATGTAGTATTCCATTGTGTAAATGTACTACAGCTTTTTTATCCACTCATCTACTGATGGGCACTTGGGCTGCTTCCAGATCTTGACTATTGTAAATAATGCTGCAATGAACATAGGGGTGCATATACTCTTTTGAATCAGTGTTTCAGGTTTCTTTCGATATATTCCCAGAAGTGAAATCTCTGGGTCATAAGACAGTTCCATTTTGAATTTTTGAAGTAACTCCATACTGCTTTCCACAGTGGCTGCACCAATCTGCATTCCCACCAGCAGTGTATGAGTGTTCCCTTTTCTCCACATTCTCGACAACACTGTTGATTTACTGATGGTAGCCATTCTGAATACACAATATAATATACAGATGATATATTATAGAATTGTACACCTGAAATCCATATAATTTTAATAACCAATGTCACTCCAATAAATTCAATGAAATAAATAAATAATAAATAAATGAATATATA
>NW_006285234.1:2800632-2841054 GCF_000327345.1 Myotis davidii | reverse complement strand
TATATGAAAAAAAAAGAAAGGCAATTGGTTTAGAGGCATATGAGAAAGACCAAAGTATTTCTGGCCAATGAAAGAATGTTGAAAGATGATTACCAAGTCAGTTCTAAAACTGGCTTAATTCTTGTAGGTAGGGTGACCAGTCACCCACAATAGTCCTGGTTTTAGCCTTAAAAGTCCTATGTCCTAGGTAACCTCTCAGTTCTGGGCAAATGGGAACAGTTCTGGTCATCAAACCTACAAGCAATAAACTATAAACTCTGAAATTACTATTTCTACTAGATAAGAAATCTTTTTCATCTTTACAAAAAGCATTTGCTGTTGACCAATCTAAAAGAGCATCCAACTTTTCAGAGCCCGAACTCGATTAATAAGTCAAACAAAGACACACTATTTCTAGAGAATCAATAATATTTGGGAGTTGGGGACCATTAGTCAATACCCCATATGACCTTGAAGACATGCAATGATCTTTTGCCTTATTTCCAAGTGTTGAATAATTTTCCTTAATACTCTGTAAAAGCAAAGCAAAGCAAAACAAAACAAAACAACAAAACACACACACAAAAACCCCAATACCGTTTCTGCACCTCACCCACAGCACCCATTTCTCTAGAGGAAAGAGAAGTTGTCAAGGGAAGGCCCAGTCCTCAGAGCCTTGGGGGGACTCCTCATGGTGTAAGCTGTCCACTTGCATAATTAAGAATTGTGTGTCCGACATTATGCACCATTTCCAAAGGTTGCAAAGCTTTAGAGCCCAGGAAGTTTAGAGTTCAGGCCCAAGGGACTGGGCCCTCACAGATAATTCAGATAATTTCCTTCTCTTAAAATCCCCAATTATATCTGCAAAGCCACCCTTTGTCATGTAAGGTAACATATTCACAAGTTCCAGGAAGTAGGATGTGGATATCTTTGGGGCAGGGTGCCGGAGCCCGCCGGCACTACAGTCGAACAGTACCTGAAAGGGGGGTGAGGATTAAGAAAAGAGACAGACACCAAGATGGGATCAGGACTGACAGTTCAAGACTGCAGCCCCGAGTTTATTTCACACAGTCTTTTTATACACTCACTGGTTACATATGCATTTAGCAGAACTTCAGCAACTTTCGACATCATCAGTGCAAGCCTCTCCTCTAACTGTCTCGGCCAGCTTCCCTTTTTTCAGATCCTTCGTCTCAGCAGTGGCTGAGACTGACTTTCTTGTTCTGAGCTCAGCTAGACTACTTCCTATACTCACATGCTATACTGCTGCAGCACAGTTTCCTGCTTATGTGGCATTTAGCAAGCTAAAGAAGTAACTTGAACTTTAGAGGGATAGAGCGTCAGACAGCCCACCTTGTGAGAGACAGTCTTCTCAGGACCTTGTCAAGCCGAGACCGCTCCCCACAGCGGGGGGCAGTATTCAGTTTACTACACGGTGGGTCTGAAGTTCAGGAGTGGGTGGGCTGGCTGGTTAGGGGGTCTTCCCCAAGGTTGCAGCCAAGAGTTTGGCAGGGACTGCAGTCTGCTAGGCTTTAATGGGGCTGGAGGATGTATCTGCTCCAAAGGCCATTCATGTACATGGTGGGCAAGTTGTCAAGAGGTCTTACTTTCTCTTCACGGGGAGCCCTCCACACAGCTGTTTGTTGTACTTACAACATGGCAGCTGGCTTTTCCCAGAGCAAGAGATCCCAGAGTCCAAGTTGGAAGTTGCAATGCCTTTTTTGACCTTGGCCTTGGAGGTCACATGGTCCTTATGAAGGACCATGCAGAGGCTTGAATATAGATGTAAAGGATCATTGGGCCACCTAGGAGACGGGTTATCCCAAATGGTTATTCTCACTCATTTTTTAAAAAATACATTTTATTCATTTTTCACAGAGAGGAAGGGAGAGGGATAGAGAGTTAGAAACATCAATGAGAGAAACATCGATCAGCTGCCTCCTGAAACTCCCTCCTGGGAATGTGCCCACAACCAAGGTACATGCCCTTGACCGGAATTGAACCTGGGACCCTTCAGTCGCAGGCTGACCCTCTATCCACTGAGACAAACCGGTTGGGGCCTCATTCATTTTTTGATGTGTGGTATCCTTAAGAATTTCTCCAGATTGTGGAGACTTTTGCACAGCAATCTCTGGTTTTAGAAAAAGTCTATAAAAGCATCCTATATAACAATCCTATATAATAAAGGCTAATATGCAAAATGACCGAACAGCAGAATGACCAGTTGCTATGATGCGCACTGACCACCAAAGGGCTCAACAAAGGAGCTGCCTGCTGGTGGTCACTGTGCTCCCACAGGGGGAGCACCACTCAGCCATGTAAGCCCTGAGCCGGGCTCACAGCTGGCGAGCTCAGTGGCAGTGGTAGGAGACTCTCCTGCCTGCGGGGCAGTGGTAAGGATGTCCGACTGTTGGCTTAGGCCCGCTCCCCACAGGTCTAAGATGTCCGTTGGACATCCCCCAAGGGCTCCCGGACTGCGAGAGGGCGCAGGCCGGGCTGAGGGACCCCCCACCCCTGACTGCATGAATTTCATGCACCAGACCTCTAGTGTCCTTATAAAAAGGGTACATTTGGCCCAGCTGGTGTGGCTCAGTAGATTGCGCATCACCCCATGGATCAAGAACCAGTTCAACTCCGGTCAGGACACATGCCCAGGTTGCAGGCTCCAAACCTAGTAGGGAGCATGGGCCCATGCACTTGCTTCACACTGTTGTCCTCAGTATGTCCTGTCCTGATCTCAGCCCCATGTTGACCAGTACCAGTGTGGGGTGATTCCCAACTCGGGTTTCACAATGTTCCAGGGAGGGTGGTTACGAATAGGAGGTGGCCTTGGATCAGAGAGAGTGGCGCTCTGACGACAAGAGCCAGATCCAGTAAAATCTAAACACAGATGAAGCGTGCCGCTCACTACCTTCAAACCTCTCCATGCCACATTGTTTCCCTCTTTGGATCACATGTTGCCCCCAGCAGGCCGCAGTCTCTCCCTTCATATCACCTATCCCCCAAAACTGCTCAAAGTACACTTTTCCACAGAGGGACAAATGATCTGTGCCTCATAACATTACCCTTCCCCACCATGGAAGCTTCCTGGGACCTGCTGTTTTACGGTTAAGACAGTGCCTGGCATGTAGTAAGTGCTCAAGAAACACATGTTGAATAGAGGAATAAACTTCTTCATCTTTTAATAGTTATTGCTATTATTTTGGATTATTAGCGGTACTTACTTATAGTAGAACTATTTGAAAATAGAGAAAAGTGTAGAGAAGAAACAAAAATCACCCATAAACCTACCATCCCTTATTCCAAATAATGTTAACGCTTTTATTTTTTCCAGTAATGTTGACATCCAATCCTATATACTTGCTATTGTGAAAGTGCTTTAAAATAGTAGAAGGTGGGCCCTAGCCGGTTTGGCTCAGTGAATAGAGCGTCAGCCTGCAGACTGAAGGGTCCCAAGTTTGATTACAGTCAAAGGTACGGACCTTGGTTGCAGGCTCCTCCCCTGCCTGGGGCCCTGGTTGAGTGTGAGCAGGAGGCAACCAATCGATGTTTCTCTCATATCGATATTTCTCTCTGTCTTGCCCTCTCTCTTCCACTCTCTCTAAAAATCAGTGGAAAAACATCTTCAGCTGAGGGTTTAAAGAAAATAGTATAAGGTGGTATTAAAGATAATAATTTATAATTTCCTAAAAATGGTCTCTTGGTCCCAAATATTCTCTCCTGCATCCATTCCTGTGTCCAGGGGCCATCTTCTTTTGTTTACAATCTTGACAGAGGGGATAGGATTATCTTAGGATATGATGACATTTGCAAGAACTAATTAATTTTTAAAAGTAAGCCCATGCGTTGCCAGTTCCTCTGTGCTGGGGCTGGGGGAGAGGGAAGCTGTAGGGAGGTGGAGGGTAATGGGTAGTGTCACAAAATCAAATAAACAACCACAACATGTTGTATGTTGCAACTCCAAAACGGTTGGGAATGATCGTTTCCCAACAGCAATGGTCCTGTGACTCTGTATGTGAAGGACAACCCTTCTAACAAGCCAGCCCCAGGGACCCTGTACCTTCTGTGCTGGGCCTCTTCAGACTACAGTTCTCTCAAAAGCTCTCTCTTTTGAGTTGATGGCTTGTTTAAAACCCAAAATCTAGCTTAAAACTTTATTTTAGGTCTTCTCATAGCAGTGCCATTGTGAGAACAGTAGGACTAGGAGAGAACCTTGGGTATTTGTAGGAACTCCTTGTTTTGCAAATGAAGAAACGGGCCCAGTTTGCTCAGGATCAGCCACACATCGTCACAGACTAAGACTGGAACCCAAATTCCATGACCTCTTTTTATTTTGTCACACCAGCACTGCTGTTTGCTCCTTGTTAGGGCTTGAATTATGCCGCCGGGTGAGGATGTGGAGAAACGGGAATCTCATTCATCAGTGGTGGTGAAAGGAGTTTTAGCAGAAAAATAGGCAGGTTTAGGGAGATTTAGTAAAAAAGGAGGGTCCACGGGGGAGGACTGCATAGGTGAGGGCTTGGAGCTGCCAAAAGGCAGACATTCACAGAGGGAAAAGGAAGGTGCCACAGGATAAGGGGAGAGGAAGACATCTGTCTACAGAAGAAAAGGAAAAGCCGCAGGGTATGGGGAGAAAAAGGAAACAATCTTTCACAGAGGAGAGAGAAATGTGGACAAATGGGAGACAGAGGAAAACAGATTTTCACAGGAGACAGAGAATTCTACCACTGAAGTGGGAGAGAGAGCAGATGCACCAGGTGGGTTTTGGGCTTTGAAGCTGATATAGTGACCAATAAGAAGGGAACATCAAGAGATGAAAGAACTGCAGCCTTTATAAACCTTAGCAAAAAAGAGCGTGGTGGGTTACCCCCTTGAGACCCCTACCCTACTTGGGAGTCTGTATTTGCTCCCAATGAATTTCCACCCTTTTCGTCTACCACCTTTTGTCGGTGGCTTCATTCTTTGAATCCACCTGGACAAGAACCTGGGAAAGGAAATCACCCTTGCATCCTGCTCAGGAAAACAACCCAACTCAGTGGGAATGCAAAATGATATAACTGCTTTGGAAGACAGTTTGGCAATTTCTTCCAAGGTCAACATCATCTTATCATCGGATCCAGCGATAGCGCTCTGTGGTATTTACCCAAAGAGGTTGAAAACTTATTGAAAGAACAAAGCAGAACTGACTATCCCCATACTTGTAGAGCTGGATCTTCAGCCTGACCGTCCCCCCCCCCGCAGGGAGACCTTCAGCCTGACCCCTCCCCCCCAAGGAGTGACCATAGGAATGCCAGAAATGTCCTAACTCCCCCAACCACCGCCTGAGTGGACCAATGAAGCTCAAGGAATGCAGCTAAGGTCCTAACAAGGCTATACCATAAAATGTTCCCTATGCGTCGCTGTCGACCAATCGGGACGTAGTGAGGGATGGCTCAAACCTTAGAATGTGTTGGTCTTTTCCTGAGCACTGTGCTGTAAGACCCTGCTGAAAAACCCTGACCCGAGTGACCAATCTCTGTAACCCACGTCACTTACCTAAGCCCACCCAAATGACTAGCCCTATATAACCTTTCTTCTCCTGGGGCTCTCTCTCTCTCTCTCTCTCTCTCTCTCTCTCTCTCTCTCTCTCTCGTCTCACCGCTGAGTCGGTAAAGAGGCTGGGAGCCAAGCCCGGGCTTGAATAAAGACTCTTTGCTGTTGCATCAGAAGAGGCTCCCTGGTGGTTGATTTTTTTGGGACCCCGAAACCTGGGCATAAAACTTATGTCCACATCAGAACCTACTTGATGTTTATTCATCATTGCCAAAACTTGGAAGCAAACAAGATGCCCTTCAGTAGGTGAACAAATAAACTCGAGCTAAAGAAATAGCTTAAGCATTATCAGAAGTCCCCAAGCTTCCTGGATCTTCCATTCTCAGCTATCATGTTACCAAAATGCACATTACGTATACACCAACAATCCAATAACTTAAAGTAAGTTTTAAATATTTTGGATTTTTTTTTGCCCTGACTGGATAGCTCAGTTGGTTGGTTAGAGCATCATCCCAATACACCAAGGTTTTGGGTTTGATCCCCGGTCAGGGCACATAGAAGAAGCAACCAACGAATGCGCAAATAAATGTAACAACAAATTGATCTCTCTCTCTCTCAAATCAAAAAATTAAAATTAAAAAATATTTTGGAATTTTTGTTGCTGTTTCCTTTTTCAGTCTGTGGTTTTGCTATGGCAAAAGAAATTTAAGAAATTTGAGGGTTACTGTACCACTTACTAAGTACCTGGTCAAAAGCTCTCATGATAACGATAAAAGTGACTGGCAAATCCTTGAGAAGTTTCTTTCTGGTTATATATTTGTGATTAAGGTAGATCTGGCAGCCAGCCTATCTGGTTTTGTGTAGGAAATGGGCCTCTGTGATCCATCTCCAGCATGATCTGCTTTTGATGAATTGGTTGCTGAATTTCCCCAGGGCAAACAGAATGTAGGGAGGAGGGAAGAGGATATAGGAACAAAGAACTGTGGGTGTGGGCTAGCATCATGGTAGAAACCCCTGAGGCGACTGCCTCAGCTATACAGGGAGAAGGGGAGGCAACTAGAAAAGGCCTCAGCCCATGTTTATTTTATTTTATTATAGTTTTGCACATTACTTTATTTATTTATTTTATAATTCTTTATTGTTGAAAGTATTACAATATGTCTCCTTCCCTCCCGCCATTGACCTCCTCCATCCTGTCCCTCCCCACTACCCCCCCAGGACCTCACTGCCCCCTTGTCTGTATCTATGGGCCATGCATATATGCATACAAGGTCCTTGGTTAATTACCTCCCACCCACCTTAGGTTGTTTCCCTGTCCTGGTGAATGTGAACAATGCTGCAATAAATACGGGGGAGCAGATAGCTCTTCAATGTACTGAGTCCTTTCCTTTGGATAAGTATACAGAAGTGGGATTGCTGAATCAACAGTAAGTTCCATATTTAATTTTTTGAGGAAACTTCATACAGGTTTCATAATGGCTGCACCAGTCTGCATTCCCACCAGCAGTGCATGAGTGTTCCCTTTTCTCCACATCCTCTCCAGCACTTGTCATTTGTTGATTTGTTGATGGTAGCCATTCTGACAGGTGTGAGGTGATACTTCATTGTTGTTTTAATTTGCATCTCTCTGATGATCAGTGACTTTGAGAATTTTTTCATATGTCTCTTGGCCATCTGTATGTCCTCTTTGGAGAAGTGTCTATTTAAGTCCTTTGCCCACCATTTTTTTTTTAAATGACCCAATGGGAGACAGCAAAACCTAGGTGACATTTGAGGAAACAGGTGACTCCCTGGTACTCAGCCTGTGAGGAACCGGAGGAGGAACTGAATAAATAAGCTGTGTGTGCTGCCGCAGGTGTGCCTGAACAACCAGACAAACACCCGCTCTCAAGAACATAAGTCTCATTTTCGCCATACTTCTGTCTCTGAGTGCGTTATTTGAATTCGAACAGGTGAGCATTTCTCACAGTTTGGACCCCGTATCCATCACCTGCTAGACTTGTGAACTTGAGCAAAATATTTAACCTTTCTGGACCCACGTTTCCTTCAATGAAGTGAAGTTTCCCCACATTGAAAAATGAGTGTAATAGAACTGACCTCATAGGGTGGTTGTAAGAATTGAATGACTTAAGGTATGTAAAACATCTAGAATTAGGACTGATGTATAGTAAGTTCTATGTAAGTGTTAGCTGTCATTTTTATTTTCTCTTGTATCACGTTACCCTCCCATATTTTGCCAGGAGGGAAAAATATAAGCTTGAAAAAAACCTATTTTTATTTAAAAGAAGGGAAAGTCTTTTTTAAAAAATATATTTTGTTGATTTTGTACAGAGAGGAAGGGTGAGGGATAGAGAGTTAGAAACATTGATGAGAGAGAAACATCAATCAGCTGCCTCCTGCACATCTCCTTCTGGGAATGTGCATGCAACCAAGGTACATGCCCTTGACCGGAATCGAACCTGAAACCTTTCAGTCTGCAGGCTGACGCTCTATCCACTGAGCCAAACCGGTGAGGGCTAGAGGGGAAAGTCTTGATCGAATGACTTAAAGGTCCACGCAGAAGGGCAGTTGGAAGAGGACCTCTACTGCCGTGCTGGAATCTTCTTCCCACTCTGCCTACATCAGACCCAGTCGAGAACTGGCGCTCAGTGCTAAAAACAGCAGAGTACACGTGCTTGCCCAAACTGTCGCTTGAGCTGGGGTGTATTTTTGGTCTGATTTATTTGGCACTTGTAAATCACCTTTGTTTTATGAGTTTAAAAAACAGAGATGTGTAAAAGTATCATATTTTAACCTTCCCTTGGAAAGAAGCACCCACCTCTGGGTTGCATTGGGTTGTTTATGTATGCCCTTGTGCGTGGAACTAGCACTGTGTAAAGTCAGTTAAACCAACATGGCCCCTGCCCTCAGAAATGCACAAATATGTTGGTCTTTCAGGAAAATAATGCAGGGAACCCAAAACTAATGTAAGAATTCAGCTCCTGTGCAGGTCGCTGTAAAGACAGCACACCTCGCAAATAGAAGACACACAAATGTTTGCTGAACATGAGAGTGAGATTTTGTTTCAATGAACCTGTATGTCCAGTGGAATGGAGCATGTGAGGTATCAATGTAAGAAATGTTTCTATGAACAAGAAGAAAATAAAAAGAAAAGAAAAGACACAGAAATACATACACTTTCCCAGAGTTCATAGTTTGGTAAAACACAAGCCATGAATACATTGGTCAAATATTTACAAGACACAAAAGCATTGTAATTAATAATTTTAATGTTAGGGCTCACGGACATCTAAGTGGGAACTTGGTGATAGTTGAGAAATCAATAGAGCTGTACAAATTAATACGTTTTTAAAAGTATATATTTTTTGGTTTCAGAGAGGAAGAGAGAGGGAGAGAGAGAGACAGAAACATCAATGATGAGAGGGAATCATCGATCAAGCCGCCAACCCAGGCATGTGCCCTTGACTGGAATCGAACCTGAGATTCTTTAGTCCGCCAGCCGACACTCTATCTACTGAGCCAATCTGGGCTCGGGCTAAAATTAGTAAGTTTTATGAGCAAATGTATTGGTTACTTTGCTAGATTGATCATATATATTAAATCTCTTGGGGAAAAACTGATATAAGTACCTGTGTATATAGTTATAACTATTATTTGCTGTTTTTTGTTTGTTTGTTTGTTTGAAAGAAAAGAGACAGGGTTCCCGGGAGACCCTAGAACAGTTGGCATTCACTGGCCTTGTAGTGACTGATTATTGGGCTGATGTCAGGCAATCTTCCGTCACCATCTCCACATGCCCGGTGCCCTTTCCAATGTATGCAGAGAATTTGGCAGGCTCAATCTCCAGCCACCCTTTTTGGGTTCTTCCCTCTCTCTCTGTATCTGTGGATGGCCCTTAGTTATTTCCCACTCCCATTTACCAGGATTCAGCTCTGCCTTGGCCTCTTGATTCTCATTTGGGGTGGGAAGGAGGAGGTGTGGGGGTTGGAGAATAGATCCATTCTGTGGCATACGCAATCGGGTGCAACACTGAAGTCATTGCGGCCGACATTTCTCAATGTTTGCTCTAGCAGAGATAGGGAGCGAGGGCTGCTCTCTTGTTCCAGGGGACTGACAACCATGTTGTCAACAGAAGGCCATCAATCTACTCAGCCTCAGGTCTGGAGGGCAGGAGGCTTGCAGGGCAGTTCAGTCCAGTCTTCCTTTGCTCATTCACTTGGCAAATCGACTCCTTCAAGTTTAAGCTCGAGGGTCGACCAAGTTCCCTCTCCCCCTCTGGGCTTAGCCAGCACCGCCTACAGATCTGCACAGTGGCAATCATTGGTTTACCAGCCTGTCCCTTATCTGTCCATCCCAGGCATCTGCCACCGTGCTTGTCATGTCAAGGACACTCAATAAGTGTCAATAGAACAGAAGCCAACCAGAGCAGGTTGGCTCTGCCTTCTCTCTGCCACTTGAGATAATGTAGGGCAGAAAACAAAATAGCCCAGTTAACCAGGGGGTCCCTTTGGTCACGAAAGATTTTTGTTGCTTTATTAACTACCCCTTAAGTCTCATCAACACAAGGTAGGATGTTTTAGGGGTTATGAGATAGCCTGATGGATAAGAGTGCAGGTGCCTTGGTCTGAGTTTTGACTGCCATTTAGTAGCTGTGTGATCTTGGGCAAGTTCCTTAACCTTTCTGTGCCCTCTAATTCGGTTCTGTCTCATGCTTCTTGCGAATGTACCCCACGCACAAGACTCGTCGTAATGGCAAAACCACTCCAAACCAGTGTCCTGATAGTGATATGTTTTCACGAAGGGCATTCCTTCCTAAAATGAGCAACAGACCGCTCCTGGGTGAAATCCCAGCTGTTTCTGCAGAATTACTTTGGAGGATGAGATATTCGATTGAGATTCAGTGGTAACCTTCCCAGCACAGATGTCTTTGGTTTGGTTTGATTTTTTTTGGAGGTAACCTGTTATTCTTCCTTTTTAAAAATTAAGATACAATGTCCAAACAGTAAAATGCACTCTTCTGGTGTACAATTCTTCAGTCTTTTGTCATATAACCAGCATCACAATCAAGATATGGAACGATTCCTTCGTCCTCCCAAATTCCCACGTGGAGCCATCCCTCCTTCCAGCCCCAGTCCTGGGAAACCACTGATCTGTTTTCTATCCTTGAAATGCTGCCTTTTCCAGAACAAGAGTGAGAGCCTTTAAAATAAATTAATAAATTAATAGCTTTCTAATGTCTCCTATAAAACCTGTAAGGTCCTATAGCCATAACCACTGAAATTATTGCTCCCTCAAACCGTCTCTCCACAGGACTCTCAGATGAGGGCCAAGGGAATGGCTGGATTTGCCGGTCCTTGGGTGAGAGGAGGCAGAGTGTGTGTAAAGCCCCTGAAAGGTGGGCTCCCCACCAGAGCCCTAGTCTGTACAGACTCAACCAGAAGAACAGCTGCTTCCACCTTATCTGCATGTCTGTTTGTCCTTCTGGTCTGCTCCCAAAAGCAGAGTTGAGTGACCCTGCTGACCCATGGCCAGCAGCATGTTGCTTGGTGGGATTTGTTTTAGTTTTGAGTGGGGGTCAGTTCTGATGCAGATGTGCGCTCCCACCCCTTTCTGTCCGAAGGCATTCGTCGGTGGCAGTCTGGGCTGGGAAACAAATTGCCCCGTGTTAAGCCAGGAGTCCTACTCAGTCCTCTCAGTAGCAAGACTGGAGCGCTTTCTCTCTTACCCCATCCTGGCAACCTCTGCTCTGCTCACAGCAGCCCGCTCACCTGGTTCTGCCTGGAACATGCCAGCTGTAGTCCTGCCTCAAGGCCTTTGACCTTGCTGTTCCCTCTGCCTAGAATGCTTGTCGCTCCCGGCCCCATCCACAGGACTCATTCTCTCTCCTCGTTCCCATCTCCCATTAACTGTCACTATGTGGTGGTTGGAGGGGGCGGCATTCTGATGATCATACACTTCGAATCCCACGCCCTGCTCTATGTTTCTTTACGACATTGATGGCTCCTACCATATGTTTCTCTGTTCCTTGCTTTTCTACCCCCAAAAGGAACATCAGTTCCAGGAAGGTGGGGGCTTGGTTTGATTCCCTCATTACTGTATCTCCAGCACTCGGAGCAGAGCCTGGCTCATGAACACTTGCTCAATGAGTGTATTCATGGAAGCTGGTTGCAGAACTCTTGCTGTAGAAGAGCTGTAAGTGATCAGTAGGCACTATGCCCCGCCTCTCCAGGGTTGACGTGGTTCAAACCTGAATTCTGTTATCTTGTCTCCTTTTTTTTTTTTCATTCTCTCTGCCAGTCCTCCAGCTGAGAGAGGTGTGTATCCCGTGGTCCTCTTCTCAAACACGACAGTCCCACTGTGTTTCATCACTTTTGCACAAGGTCTTGAGAGAACTCAATGTTCCCAGGCTTGGGTAGTTCCCCATGGTTTGGCCCCATGAATGGTTCTCTCCCATCCACAGATGCCAGCAGTGAACCTGGGTAAAATTTGTGGTGTTACATCACCTCTGGCACTTGTTTCGAGGCAGCATGCTGAAGGGGTGGCCTTGAGGCCTCATTGGGGGATGGCAGGAACAAACCCTTTCACCTTCGGAACATCTGATACTTCTTGGCCGAGAGAATTCTTCAGAACGGCAGAGTCATGGGTATCTACCCAGGACTTTCTAGAGCACAGAAGCCAGGCTCAGCACCTGCCTTGTCTGTAAGGAAGACCCCGTAAGACACAGGGCAGGGGATGCTTAAGTTTGTGCTGTGCTACAAGTAGCTGCTCTTCTGCATGGGAAGTCCTATCTTGTGGCTCAGACATCTCACTGCAGAGGAAAATGTAGGCCTGAGTAAAAAGCTGAAGGCTCTTTTGGGTCTCATAAGCTCAGGAGTCCCCCAAAAGCTCAGGAAAAGAGAGAAAGGTTATGTAATTCATGTCATCATTAAAACTATCCCTTTATCATTAAAACTATCCCTTTAGTTGGCTGCTCAGAGATCAGACTGGATGCAAAAGGAATCCCTCTCTCTACGTACGCTATATCTATACATCATCCTCTTATTCACAGAACTAGTTAGACCTTCACGAGAGACTGAGCTCCATTTTTCAAAGAAGGACAAGGAAATTACAGAAAAACAATTTGCTCGGTTTGGAAAGTAAAAGACGATGCTTTCTTGAGCATGTGAACGATTCACTGTGCAGCAGAATACATCTGTTGTTGTTGTTGTTCTTCTTCTCCTTCTCCTTCTCCTTCTCCTTTTGTGGATGGCTGAAATCTCAGTGCCTCGGTAAGTACAAATGACACTCGTTCTCGATGAATGTGGGACTGAGATTTCAGCCATCCACAAATGAAGGAACACCGAGTTCCGACCAAAGAAAAATGACTGCGTTAATAGGGCATGATTTCAATGGTTATGCAAAGCACAAAACAAACAAGATTGTGTTATTTGCCAGACTTCATGCCAGCAGTTATTTCAATCAGCAAATAGATGAAAGTTATATGTCCTTTTTAACCATTAGAGCTCTGATATGAAGTGAATGGCCATTACATTAAAGCTCCACTGGTCCTCCCTTCTAACCAGGAGAAAAACATCAGATGAACGCAAATGGAGGGACCTTCTGCATCGCAACTGCCAAGGTCATGAAAAATAAGGAAAGTCTGAGAAACTGTCTAAGATCAGATTAGTTTCAGGAGACAGAAAAAAAGGATATTAGAAAAACTAGTGAAGTCCAAATAAAGTGTGGAATTTAGTTAATATTAATGGGCCAAGGTTTATTTCTTAGTGTGACTAAAAATGTATCATAGTAACATAGACGTGAAAAATAGGGGAAAACTTTGTAATCCTTTTGCAACTTTTCTGTAGATCTAAAACTATTCTAAAATAAAAAGTTTAGTTAAAAAATTTAAAGCTCAACCAGGTTCACCTCTCTGTTCTGACAGCCTTTTCTCTATCCAGCTTACAGATAGAAGTTATTTGTTTTTTGTTTTCATCTGATTTTGTAAAAATTACATGTGGGGACAAATTACAGAGCTCTCTCTATGAATTAAGATGGCATTATGAGTGATCAAAGTCCAATCTAGCCTCCTAATCCCTCCTAAATTCCTTACCCCACCCTCTCTAACTATGCAAAGGCTTTGGTTTCCCTCATCTTCCACACCTACCATTTCTTTCCCTCTAATTTATGTACTATCCATTGTCAACTGGCAAGCAAGCATTGAACATGGCTCATATAAGGCTCCATGCCAGAGGCTGTGGAGAAGTCCAGGATAAGGGATGCCCCTTTGTACTTTCTCGGGGAACTTACGGTCCACTAGGGGAATTAAAACCTCAGTACCCAACTGATGAATGATCATTCATGATGGTTTAGGACGAGAATGCACAAAGTAACTATTAAAGAAATAAGCAGTAAAAAGCTGGTGAATAGTCCATGCTTAATCCACATAGTTAATTCATTATTTTCTTAAAGTTATCACCAGCTGCCTATCTCTTCATGTTTTCTATTTATTTATTTTTTCCTATTTATTGAAGAAAGGACTCTACTTTTCAACTTACATTGTCCTCTAAAGAGAGGCAGATTTGTGTAGTGAGATCTGGAACTCCAATTCACCACTCATTACCTGTGTGACTCATGTTCACCTGTAAAGTGGGCAGAGCCCAGGCCTGACTCCTAGAACAGATTTGAGGATTCTGAGTTGATTCAGCTAGAGTGTGTCAAATAGTGCTTGGTATGGGATAGTTGTCCAGTGAGTATGCTCTGTTATGCTGCTCTGCATTGGGTAAAGGGGGAGTGTAAGAATTAGATCTCTAGACATGAAGAGCCCAGGCAATCATTAAAAAATAAGTTTAGCCTTGGCCAGTGTGGCTCAATTGGTTGGGCGTCATCCTGTGCACCGAAGGGTTGCTGGTTCAATTCCCGGTCAGGGCACATGCTTGGGTTACAGGCTTGATCCCTGGTAGGGAGCGTGCAAGAGGCAGCCGATCAATGTTTCAGCTTCACATTGATGTTTCTTTCTCTCCCTCTAAAACTCAATAAAAAAATAATATTTTTTTTGAAAAAGTAAGTTTATAAAAATTTTATAGTTGTAGAAAAATGTTCATAATACCATGTAAAATGAGACTCACTGAACATTGTGATACATAAAGCCTATGGATATATGCCTAGAAAAAGAAACATTTCAAAATGTTAATTGTTGGGAAAACGGTTAACAGTGGTTATCTTTGTTGCCTTAACCCTTTGAGTGCCAACCAATATCCTAGGAACTATGCTAAAATTGCCAAAGCATTTTTGCTGATTTTACAGCAGTTTAGGAAAAAAATTATGAATCGCAAGTAAAAGAAGTTACATATTCAAAAACTTAAGGAAACCTTTACTACATGGACATATTTAGCAATATCATCATCACTAACAAAAGGAGACTTAGAACTGGACGCCATTTCGAAGCTTTGATAGCGCTTCCAGCACTTTTGGCGAAAGACAGGAGGAGCGCGATTGTTCTCCCTGGCACTCTAGGGGTTACTGTTATGTGTTGTTGTGGGTTTTTTTTACCACAATTGAAAAAATACTTTTCTATGGCAATCACAATCCTATCTAATAAAGAGGAAATATGCTAATTGACCTTCATGCCGTCACAAAGATGGTGGCACCCACAGCCAATAAGGAGGGAATATGCTAATTGACTGCCCCGCACTCAAAGATGGCGGTGCCACAGCCACAAGATGGCTACAGGGTAGGGTTTGTGCACTGGGCCTCTAGTAGTTTTATATTTAAGGAAAAAATCAATGAAAGGTGTTCTTTGATTTTTAAATGAACATCTTAACTATGGCTGGGTGGTGCAGATTGTATGAGTATTTCTACAGTGTACTGGCCTTGGCTGCCAATGGAGTTCACCTGGTAGCAGTATTTTCCTAAATAGAGTGGGGTGGAGTCCTCTCATTTGTACCCTACCCCGTTCCCCGCCCCCCACCCCCCATCTCCAGCTTTCTACAGAGAGAAAACATGAGCTACAGAAGAGGGGTATTACCAAAACAGTTTGCTTTGTCTGTTTTTCCTTCTGACGTAGGTTCAGTTGTCAGCTACTGAATGAGGGCGGTACCGCAGCCCCAGCCCCCTCAACCCACCTTGGGTCCTGCAGAATCTGCGTCAGCTGCTCTGTTTGCAGACTGCCCTCCACTGTCTTGTGCTGCTGGCTGCTTATTGATCTGTAAACCTGAGTCTGAGCCAGACTAGTTGAGACAGAGGAGGCTGGGCTGATGATCTCAGAGCAGCTGTTTTGTTGCCTTGAGTGACTTCCTAGGCCCAGGTGTTACCTAAGGAAAACATGTGTCCCCCTGCAAGACAGGTGAGGGACAGAGAATTCACAGACCACCAAGAGCTAATAAATACTTGAAAAGTGACCCCCCCCTCCCCCACCACACACACACTAAAATAAAAATAACAGAAATAACAGCAACCTTTTCTTTCCTGTCAATCAAGGAGGCAAAGATTTTCTTTTTTAGAAAACCATTTCCAGGGTTTGCAAACAATGAGTGATAGGTAGGAATTGGCCTTTCTGAAAGCGAGCTCGCAATGTGTATCAAGAACTGTAGAAACATTTGTTCTAGGACTATCCCATAAAAGTTTCAGGAAGACTCACTCGGGAATTCCGTGTAAGGTAAAGGGGACATTTCAAATTAACAAGGAGAGAGACTTCCATGTCTGACAACACTGAGCTTAGGATGACCTGAAAAGCCTGTAATTATAAAAATATTGAGAAGTGTTGGATAAAATATAACAAAATGCTTGAGCTCCAAAGGTAAAAAGAGGCCAAGCAACTAGGACAGAACACCAGTGACAAGGGCGGGCTGACATAACATAGGTTATTTATTTGAACAATCTAAGGCTACCATTTTAGTGTCCGGGTGAGGACAGGACACCAGGCCTTGAGGCGGTGTGTGTGTGTGTGTGTGGGAGGAGGAATTGAACCTGAGTCTCATGTGTAGCTGGGGTCCTTGAAAGTCCAAACCTTGAGGGGCAGAAATCAGTCACAATAGCTTCTCCCTTCAAGGAAATCCCACCCTTGTTGCCTTGACTCTTTGCTAAGGCCAATATCAAGAAGGGTCTTAACCTCGGAGAGTCTGTCCACCATGAGAACGCTCGGCTGATTCCCTGCGTCACCCCTGAAGGCAGACATGTTATCCAGAATAGGCAGTCTCAAGCCCAAGGGGTTGCCAAAATAAGACATATTTGTATGTTTTCTCTTCCTACTGGCCTATCTGTGGATCAGTTTGGCGGGTCTATCAGTGTTTGAAATGTGATTCTATCTTCAGGAATCTATCCCATAAATCACATGATTCTTATAACAGTTGGGTTCATTATGCTTCATCTGTAATAGAAAAAAGTAGAAGCTGCCCATGTCCAAAAGCCAGGAATGCTTAAACAAACACTATTAAAAGGAGTGACGTGGATCTCAGTGCATGAACAAGGAAAGAATATCCACACTACACATCATTTATTAAGGCGTTTTAAAAAGTAAACAGCATTGTCCAATAAGAACAGAGTGCAAACACATAGTAATTTCAGATTTTCTAGTAAAAATATCTTAAAACATAAAAAAGAAATAGGTGAAAGTAATTTTAATACTATACTTTATTTCTCCCAATGTACCCAGAATACTAGTTAAGCATGTAATCAATAGAACATAATTGATGAGATAGTTTACATTACTTTTATAGGTCTTTGAAACCTGGTGTGTATTTTATATCAACAATACATCTCATTTCAGATAAATCACATCTACAAGCACTCAAGAGCCACTTATGACCAGCGGCTGTAATAAGGGACAGTGCAGCGAGATATATGTGTGTATATTTGTGTGTGTGTATATATATATATTTTCCAGGGCCAGTTATATAGTACTGTACAGACATAGGAAACACTTGGAAAGATACACAAGAAATGGTTATAGGGTCCATCTCTTCAGAGTGGGATTGTGGGGAAAGAAGGTGTTCAGAGTTTAGAAACATCTATATTTGAATTTATTACATGAGGATATATCTTGCTTTAACTACTAAAAATAAACAAAAAAAACCTAAAAGTAAAATGTTTATTTTCTTCAATGCAGTAAATCAATGTACAGAAAAATTTATCTTAAGGAAGTAATAACTATACAAACCAACATTTTTGTGGCATTACTCACAATGATAAAAACTAGACTCCACATCATGTCCAACAATAGGAAAATTATTTAATAAATTGTGATACTTTATGATGGATGTTTTGCATAACATGGGAAAAAAATACTCATGACACAATTTTAAAATTCACCAAACAAAAACTAGCCAAATGAATTAGGAAAAATTTATCTTAAGGAAGTAATAACTATACAATCCAACATTTTTGTGGCATTACTCACAATGATATAAACTAGACTCCACAGCATGTCCAACAATAGGAAAATTATTTATTAATAAATTGTGATACTTTATGTTGGATGTTTTTCATAACATGGGAAAATAAATATTCATGACACAATTTTAAAATTCACAAAACAAAAACTAGCCAAATGAATTAGAATAGATATATGTTCAAACAAAAAAAATGTGTAGAAATGTTAATAGTAGCACAATTCATAGTAGCCAAAAAGCATAAACAAAGCAGTGTCCACCAGCTGGTGAGTGGATAAATAAAGGCGGTATATCCATGCATAGAATATTAATCAGCTATGAAAAGGAATGGAATATTGATATAAGCACCACATGGATGAACCTTGAAAACATTTGCTAAATGACAGAAGCCAGACACAAAAGGCCACATATGGTGTGAATCCATTGATATGAAATGTCAGGAATAGGCAAATCCATAGGGACAGAAAGTGGGTTTGTGGTTGCCAGCGGCTGGGAGGAGGCGCGGGGGAGAGGCTTTTCAATGAAAATGTCTTGGAATTAGATGGCGATGATGCTTACACAACATCGTGAGCTCCACAGACTCTTCTACTTTGAAATGGCTAACACGATGGATTTTTCGTTAAGGGAATTTTATCTCACTTTGAAAAAGATGTCTATAGAATAAGATCCCAACTTTATAAAATAAGACTAATGTGTCAAGAATGGTGGTGGGGTTATAAATGCTTTTTAACTTTTTCTGATTTTCTGCAGCACACATGCCCTATATTTTAAATGGAGGGCAATGGAATAAAAGCACTTAGAAAAGAATGGCCTCTCTGGATAAAATCTGTGTGCTTCGGAAACAATGCCCTGTTCTCACTGTATTAGCTACTACACAAAGGGCCGGCCTGTCTAACCTGTGGAGCATGCTCCCACCTATGCAATGTTTAACGGCATTTGCTGCAACCAACAAGCCGTAGGTGCCGCGTAGTAGAGTTGACTCCACACTTTCCTTTTCTGTATCTGTGCATGTTGTAGAGATGGGGTTATCAATTCATCTTTTGAAACAGGGTTGCCCTGATTATGTACCCTAATGTTCAGGGCTCCAGCTTCAGAACTTGGACTCTCTTTGCGCAGGCTGGCTTCCTGCCCTTGGAAGAAATCCTGATGATTTCTGCCACTCCACTGGTAAGATGAGGTGGTAAATGCTTGCTTCACCGGAGTGGAGAAGAGAATGTATTAGATAAGATCTTCAACGCACTAAGAAACGAAAGGGTCCAGAAAAACAAAAGGTTATTCAACCCCTCTGGGGACTCGAATCACTGAAAAGTAGATGGAGGAGGAGAAAGAACTTACATAATGACTCCTCATCACCCAATAAATCAATAAATAAACAGATAGGATCTGGGGGGAAGGGGTTGGAAGGGGGATGTCACTGAGGTTTCTCTTAACCCTTGAATGGGTGGCATTTTTCATAGGCTCACAGGAATGATGGGATCTCGGCTGTGCTTGCTTAGTGATGTTTTGCTTAAATCTCACCTGATGTCTTATTCTTCCAATAACCCCATAGCAGGCAAATGAAAGAAAATTATTAGGATAAGGATAACATTGCACAGGTTTTGGTTGCCCGGAAGACCCCGTGCTTTTAAGATATTTGCTGAGTGGGCCTTAAGTCACTTCAGCTGTCCAGTTTGTTTTGACTGGGGTAGAACTTTGTAGACTGACAGGGAAGGGAGTCCCAGATGTAGGAAGTAAACAAACATGTCATGGGACGAGTTGCAGAGCATGATCCCATCTGTGTTTTGAAAATCTAAAATCTATATGTATCTATGTACCCTCTACCTACCTACCTACCTACCTAGCTGCCTTACCTACCTACCTACCTACCTAGCTGCCTATCATCTCTCTACCTTGGTGAATGGATAGAAAAGGCCCTATTATTACCACTGCTTACCCCTGAGAGTGAGAATGGAGTGTGGATTAGCAAAAGGCAAGGAAGGACTCTCACTTTCTACTTTGCACATTTCTGTACTATTATAAAATGTTAATAAGTTGTTTTGTAACAAAAAATAATAAAAATTACCAATTGTAATCACAACTAACACCCCCCACACACACACCACACACACACACACACACACACACACACACACACACACACAGTCCTCTCCAGCATCTCGCCACATACCTAGAAAGAGTTAACACAGAAAATTCCAGATGTTTGATGAGGACAAATTCCTGATTTGGTCCCTGGGGGTGGGAGGAGGGTTAGAGGTGAGAAGCGCCAAAAAGTGAAAAGGGGAGGAACGCAGAGGATTGGCTGCCCAGCTCTCCACCCAACCAATAGCACAAAAGTTCCAGGTCCAACGCCCACCTGTGGAGGGTATTTCAGGAGACAGGAGTTGCATCGGAGTTCACTGTCACCTGTCAGAGAAGAATTAAGACAGCTTTCTGGTTTGGCTCCCCGGAGGCTGCTTGCTACTCCCTCACTCAGAGGTAAAATTTAAAGCGTCAGCTGTTCTGCTGGTGGGGATGGGGGATGTATGCTTTTTCCTCTGTGGTGTATGGACTTCTTTTTCCACAGGGCAGACATGTGTTTAGAGGATAGTGCTCGATTTTGACAACACTATTAACACGAAATCCCTAACAACATGGAATGAGTCTTCCTGGGTCTTGCTTGCAGAAGGCAAGATACAGTCTGTTGATGTGTTAGGGAGACGTTTTGCTTGGACAGGCACTGCATGGGAAAGAGAAAACACCTATTCTTTGATTGTTTAAGAGTTATCGTGTTATTCCCCCTGTTTCATTGAGAGCCCGATGAAACTTTTATGAGGACGAGGATTGCAAACAGTGAATCTCCCCGTAGATAAGAATTCAACAGAATGCTAACATTACAGAATGGGCTCTTGATTTTCCATCTCAGCCAAAGGTCTTAAAACTCCCCTCATTCATAACACAGCTACTCTTCACGAGAGAGCAGCAAAACAAAGAAAAAGGTTTGAAAAGGGATGTCCAATGAAATCACCCCTATGTTTAGGTCCAAATATAGCCACCCAGGATGGTGCTCTGTGCTTAGTATCTCTGCGACTTCCGTTCCTCTCCCTTCTCCCCGACAGACCTTGCTAGTGATGGACCCATACGTGATCGAGATGAATGACAGTGGCGACCTCCCCTCCGTTCTGGATGTGCATGTCAACGTCGGTGGGAGAAGCTCCACGCCAGGAAAAGCGAAAGGCAGGAAGGCCCGGTGGTCTGTGAAGCCCTCGGACATGTCCAACAACACTTTCAATCCCATCCGGGCCATCGTGGACAGCATGAAGGTGAAGCCAAACCCGGACAAAACCATGATTTCTCTGTCAATTGGTGAGTTGGGGACACTCGACTGAGGGGTGGTCATTGTTCCCCTCTCCCCCATCCTCGTAGGCTGCTGGGAGGAGACGGGAGAGGAAGGTGAGTCTGAGCCCTCGGCGTGGAAGAGTAACCTCTTGGTGGCTTTTCTTTTTCCTCCCATGAAAAGGGGACCCTACTGTGTTTGGAAACCTGCCCACGGACCCAGAGGTTACCCAGGCGATGAAAGATGCCCTGGACTCCGGGAAGTATAACGGCTACGCCCCCTCCATTGGTAAGCTTCTCCTGAGACTCTAAGTGGCTTCTGAATCTTGGGTGCTCTTCCAATAGGAATACATTTCTAACAATTGTCCTTGCTTTCCCGACACACGGTTCCTCAGGAGAGGCTAAGATAAATGGCCACCTGGATTTGGGGAAAAGGGTCTAGGATGCTTAAACACAAGCTTCAAGCTCCAACTTCTTGCCTGGCTTTCTTGGGCGTACTGATACCTCCCTCTAGGCTCCCATCACATACTTCTTTCTCAGATAATGCTCCTATCCCAGCTGTGGGCAAACTATGGATCCGGCTTTGAAATGAATAAAACTTAAAAAAAAAGACCGTACCCTTTTATGTAATGATGTTTACTTTGAATTTATATTAGTTCGCACAAACACTCCATCCATGCTTTTGTTCCGGCCCTCCGGTCTAGTTTAAGAACCCATTGTGGCCCTCGAGTCAAAAAGTTTGCCCTCCCCTGTGACCTATCCTATCATGGCTAATTCTCAAATGAAGGTCTCGAACTTGGCTGCAGCTGCTTGTTTACTGAGCCCTCTGGGTCCTAAGTTAATTGGCTTGACTTTATTTCTCCTCCTCTGTGTATTCAAGACTTATTTTATTTACTAGAGGCCTGGTGCGCGAAATTTGTGCACCAGGGAGTGGGCCTACGCTGTCAGCCAGACACCTTAGTGCTGCCACGGAGGTGGGAGAGGCTGCTGTGGAGGTGGGAGAGACTCCCGCCACTGCCACTGCGCTCGCCAGTCGTGAGCCCAGCTTCTGGCTGAGTGGCACTCTCCCTGTGGGGGCGCACTGACTACCAGGGGGCAGCTCCTGCATTGAGCATCTAGCCCCTGGTGGTCAGTGTGCATCATAGCGAGCAGTTGAGTGGCCTTAGCATATCATTAGCATATTATGCTTTGATTGGTTGAACAGCTAACTGGATGACCAGACACTTATCATATTAGGCTTTTATTATATAAGACTAGAGGCCCAATGCATGAAATTCATGCAAGTGGCTCAGCCCTTGCAGCCATGGCGGCCTGCCTTGGCTCTCGCAGCCCCGGCTTCGTCCAGAAGGTTGTTCGGCTGTCTGGTCTAATTAGCATATTATGCTTTGATTGGTTGAACAGCTAACTGGATGACCAGACACTTATCATATTAGGCTTTTATTATATAGAATGGTCCTGATCACACTCCTAATGAAGTTGTAATTGTTTCATATTAAAGAGGAATAAATACCACCCACACCACCAACAAAGAATAGACTGTCTGCATATTATGCTTTTATTATTATAGATGGTCCTGATCACACTCCTAATGAAGTTGTTATTGTTTCATATTAAAGAGGAATAAATACCACCTACACCACCAACAAAGAATAGACTGTCCTATTGAAGAATAGAGGGTTGTTTCTGACAGAAAGAAATTATTCTTATTTATGTTTAACCCTCTCCATCTATGAAACATTTCTACACTACACATTTTGGTAAAATACGTGATTCCTTGGCTTTGTTTCAGTGTTGCACATTTTTCTCCTGTGTTTATGTGCACATAGAAATGTATTCTTAAGGCAGAATAAAAGTTAAGTTTCATGTTAAAATAGAATTTTAAAAATACTTCAAAGAGTTTTCAGGGCATGATTTTTAGGTTGCTTATTTACATTTTATAAAGCTTCATATAACAAAAATAAAGACAAATTAAGACCAAAAATTAGGTTATAAAAAAAGTTTGTAGTGATTTTTATAACCAAAGCTTAGAGAACTGACTCAACCTGAAAAACCAAAAACAAGTTTTGTAAATATTCAAAGGATATGAGCACTCAGGCCAAAGAAAACACAGATAAGAATAGACAGTATATCTTGGGAAATGCTCTTCCTTATTAGTAATTAAAGAAGTGCTGATATCTGTAACTTCAGGAGATCTTTCTCTACCTTTTAAGTTAACAAACATTGTAAAATATTGCCTCTGTTCCTGCCAATGAAAGGCAATCTCTTTGAAGAGCAGTTTTGCAAAACATGGTCATTTGCATGAAACTGTCTATACTTTCAGCTTATAAGCCAACATTTGGAAGTAATGTATAAGACTATGATTTTAAAGGTAAAAATTGTACAAAAACAGTAATGGGACTGAATGAATCACACTCTTTGATTATAACTTTTCAAGAAATATAGTCCCTGGGTGGGACTAGGGAATAATTGAAATCCTGTATTTTATGGAGAATTAACACATCATCATAGTAACCAAGACGGTGCAGAGTGTCCTACAGTTTGGTGAGCTCTTTCTTGTTATTATTTATATATATGTGCTTATTTCACAAATTTCAAATATAAACTTAATTTTCTTTGTCAACAGCGGCTGAGAGCTAACCTGAGTAGTATGTGCTCTGAGCAGGGGCAAAAGGATGCCTACAGCCCTGTGACTCCGGTAGAGCTGTCAGTCCTGGGATGGAAACTTCCAGCTTCCTCCTTCTGTTCCTTTCTTTCAGGTTACCTGTCCAGCCGGGAAGAGGTCGCGTCCTATTACCACTGTCCCGAGGCACCCCTGGAAGCTAAGGTGAGCCTGAGACAGGGTTCCAGCTCTGAAGCAACACTGGGCAAACTATACCCTTTCCATTGTTTCTGTTCTGCAAATAAAGGTTTCTAGGGGAACAAACGTCGGGGATCATTTCCCTTTAACAACTCGAGGACTTCTTATATAATGAGGACACTAATCAGTGATTACACTTAATGTTGTTACAGTATGATGATGACACTGCATACAATTTATATGGTGTCAATCTCAAGGAGGCTCAAATGACTCAGAGATCATTCTGTGTTTGATTCATAAATACCCAAGAGTTAAAACTTTCAATTTTACCAATAGGATCTTTTTATTCTGGTAATCCTCACTTGAGGATATGTTCCCATTGATTTTTAGGAAGAGTGGCAGAGAGAGGGAAAGACAGAGAGAAACATCGATGTGAGAGAAACACATCGATTGGTTGCCTTCTGCACGAGCTCTGACCAGGGTCCGGGCCTGGGAGGAGCCTGCAACCAAGGTACGTGCCCTTGACCGAAATCGAACCTGGGACCCTTTGGTCCGCAGGCCGACTGAAGTTCTATCCACTGAGCCAAACCAGCTAAGGCCCAATAGGATCCTTTTAAAGCTTCCCTCATTCACTTTAGGTCCCTCAAATAGGAAGACTGAGCTCCCATGACATATTGATTTGATGGCAGTGCCAAGTTTAAATACCACCCTCACCTCTATGGTTTACCCTTCACCTACATTTCAGAGGAGAGCTAGGCTTCACATCTCTGGTCAAAAGTAAATAAATAACCAGGTGAAAATACCCGAGGTTATAATGACCACTCCTGGAAGTTGGCTGAATCAGAGTTGACCTGTCCTTTTTTTTAAAAAATGATTTGTTTACTTCTTTTAAGTGGCCAGCATTTTAAACAATCTTTAGATCAGCGGTTCTCAACCTGTGGGTCACGACCCCTTTGGGGACCGAATGACCCTTTCACAGGGGTCGCCTAAGACCATCGGAAAAACACATATATAATTACATATTGTTTTTGTGATTAATCGCTATGCTTTCATTATGTTCAATTTGTAACAATGAAAATACATCCTGCATATCAGATATTTACATGACAATTCATAATAGTAGCAAAATTACAGTTATGAAGTAGCAACGAAAATAATTTTATGGTTGTGGGTCAGCACAACATGAGGATCTGTATTAAAGGGTCGCGGCGTTAGGAAGGTTGAGAACCACTGCTTTAGATAAAGACATATATATAAGGCTGTTAAATTCTTTCTGGCTTAGTACAATCCCTACTCCTTTATTTAGAATTTGTAAACGTCAGTTTATCTTTGTCCCCCACACACACATCTGACAATTTCCTTTCTCCTGTTGCTGGTGGAACTGCTAACAAAATGAATCTTTTATTTTTTTTCTTCACAGGATGTCATTCTGACAAGTGGCTGCAGTCAGGCTATTGAACTTTGTTTAGCCGTGTTGGCCAACCCAGGGCAAAACATCCTCGTTCCGAGACCCGGCTTCTCTCTCTACAGGACTTTGGCTGAATCTATGGGGATTGAGGTCAAACTCTACAACTTATTGGTAAATGACTTTTTAATTTTAGACACAAGTGCTCAATTACTACTAATGTTAGCAGGAAAAGATCTGGAAGTGGGTGGTTGAAACCACAGACACATTTTATTATTTATATTACACCACTGGTTTAAATGAGTTTTCTCCGGTCAATGCTCAACCACTGAGCAACACTGGCCAGCCTCAGAATCATCTTAACCTCACCCTTTCTTCCTCCCCAGCCAGAGAAGTCTTGGGAAATTGACCTGAAACAATTGGAATCTCTGATTGATGAAAAGACAGCTTGTCTCATTGTCAATAACCCATCAAACCCCTGTGGGTCAGTGTTCAGCAGAAGTCATCTTCAGAAGATTCTGGCCGGTGAGTCCAGCAGGGGAGAAGATGAGGATGCAATCCTTTAGTCATTGATCCAAATGAGAAAAGAGTCGGTCACTATGGAGTCCGTTCCAAGCCTAGGATGGAGGTTGGGGCGCTCCACTAGGGTTTCTAGTGTGCCATTGGAATGGTAGGACTTGCTTAAAAGAAGGAGAAAGAGAGGAAATACTTGATACATCACCACTACCATCATGTGGAAGAAAGGGTCTGAAATATCTAGTTAATTAAATGGCAAATTTAGGCCTTGTACCCTGCAAGAATATGTACCCATTTAGTTCTTAGTGAGCAAGACAAAGTACAACAACATGAAAAGCAAAGTACAAAAGCTCAGATAAATAATAAATATACAGGCAATTCACATTACTGATTTCTGCATGTTTCTTTTATTTCAGTGGCTGCAAGGCAGTGTGTCCCCATCTTAGCTGATGAGATCTATGGAGACATGGTGAGTCTTGGGCCGGAAATCTCACTGCAATAATCTCCATTCCAAATTATTTCGTTGGGCCTTCAGAGGTGGCATCCAAATCATCAGAAGCAACTCCTAGTCACTTCAGTACCGCCAATCAAGATCCCTGTACTCTTCACAGATACATAGATCTATCTATGACTCCTCAGCCAGTGTCTGAAATCCAGAAAAGCTATGAAAAGCCAAAGATTTTTTGCAATTCATTTGGTGGCAAACCCTGACTTGGCTGATATAAAGATATTTGTAGATTTCTATTTTTCTCACTTATGGATCTATATGAGCGTAGGGGAAGGGGCAGAGGCGTTAATATGCTTGATTAGGAGTGCTATCCCAGAGTGCTCTGGGACTGTTACCTAATAGGTGGTGGCACGTGCAATATAACCTTTCTAAAATCCAAATAATTCTGCAACATATCTGGGCCCAGGGATTTCAGCTAAGTGTCTGTGGACCCGCATTATATTTCTAAACCTATAGCTCCAAAAGCCATGCCTTCTCTAGAACTGGCTTCAAGGGGCTGTCCATACTTCAGGGCTAGGGCCAGTTTCCTCACTTTAGGCTTCCTTTAATCCAGACCAGACACCAGGTTCAATGTCTTTGGAGAGCCCCCTTGGGAGCCCCTTGGGGTCCCAATCATGCTTCAGCGTAGGCATGAGCCCCCAAATCCCAGTGATCTGAGGAAAAGGGGAGGAGGCATGGGATTTGGAGGAGAGTAAGCCAGAAGACAGCTACATTAAGCTCTTCTCCACAGGTGTTTTCGGGTTCCAAATTTGAGCCCCTGGCCACCCTCAGCACCAACGTCCCCATCCTGTCCTGCGGAGGGCTGGCCAAACGCTGGCTGGTTCCGGGCTGGAGGTTGGGCTGGATCCTCATCCACGACCGCAGGGACATTTTTGGCAATGAGGTGAGAGCCGCGTGGTGTGTCTGCTTTGGGATATAGACTGACTTTGGGTGTGCAGTGGGTGGGAGGTAGATTTGTTTTTTCCCCCTTTCTTCCCGGCCCTGTCGTTCTGGGTGCCTGGAAAGATGCTAGATAAAGATGGCACTGCTTCCTCTCCAAACTCAGTTTTTCTTTCTGTACCTGGCTCTGTGAAGAAGTTACATCTGTCTCCAATTTTTGGACCACCAAAAGGGAAACAATAGCAGTAATAACCCTAATACTGTTTGCAGGCATACAATGTGCCAGTACTTTATATGCATTATTTTAATTTAAATCTTCCCAACAACCCCATGAGGCCAGTATTAGTATTATCTCCATTTTACAGAGAGTTGAGAAAAACGAGGCACAGAGAAGTTGTATACTTTTCCTAGAGTCACACAGCAGGGTCGTGGCAGAGCTGGGCCACAAACACAAGTGGTCTCATCTAAGCATGACACTAGGCACCATCACTTCTCCAGAAATGTAAGAACCGATAGAATGAATGGTCAGCACCAGAGTTCCCAAGGCCAGAATGCTTAAGAGAAGCTAAATACTGTGTTTGCTGGGGGGGCTTTTAGATCCGAGATGGGCTGGTGAAGCTGAGTCAGCGGATCCTGGGACCCTGCACCATTGTCCAGGGAGCTTTGAAAAGCATCCTGCGTCGCACCCCTCAAGAGTTCTACCACGACACCCTAAGCTTCCTCAAGGTAAGGGCAGCCCGTGGCCTTTCACTGTGGGGGGTCAGGGAATGCCACCAGTGGAATTAGGAGTAATGGGTCCTCATTCCTGGAGCAGCGTTCCATGATGGTACGTCCAAATCCGGGGGTGGCATCCGAGCAGGTGTCTGTTCACCCAGACATTTCCGACTTCTGGCAGTTCACTCTGCTCCTGGCCAAAGGTTCATGGGGCAGGTTTTTGCCTCATTGACTCCTTATGCCTTACCTTTGATGTGGACTCTCCTTAAAAACAATGTTGTTTTAAATTGATTTCAGAGAGAGGAAGGGAGATGGAGAGAGATGAAAACATCGATGATGAGAATCATTGATCAGCTGCCTCCTGCATGCCCCCGACCGGGGATCGAGCCTCCAACCCAGGCATGAGCCCTGACCGGGAATCGCACTGTGACCTCCTGGTTCATAGGCAGAGGCTCAACCACTGAGTCACACAGGCTGCTTTGGGTTCTTCTTTTAATGACTTGTTTTTTCTTTTACTTAACTTTTAACCTGCCTTCTCTCGTAGTCCAATGCTGATCTGTGCTATGGGGCGTTGGCTGCCATCCCTGGACTGCGGCCAGTCCGCCCTTCTGGGGCCATGTACCTCATGGTAAGAGTGCGGGGGCAGTCACTTGTGGAGAGCCAGGGTGCAGGGCTCACAAAGAGCGAGTCTCCTGTGTCAGTCAGTTTGGGAATTACTGTGTTCCTAACTGTTCCACTGACATGACCTAAGCTCAGTGTTAGACAAAACAGAACCCTCGTAAGATGAGTTAATTCCTTCATATACTCACTTTATATATACACATAGAGAAGAATAAGACAGAAGAGGCTCTCTACACATTGTCGTTCTCAATTTGGAATGATACTGGTTCCCTAGGAATGTATGGGAATGTACCGGAATCTTGTTTTTAGAATGACTGGGGGGTGCTGTTGGCATTTTGTGGGCCAGGCCCGCTAAATATCTTGCAATGGGTGGGAACGTTCCATGCAATTCTGAATTGCCTGACCCATGAGGCTAATAGTTTACTTTTTGAGAAATACTGGCATTCTATTTCCAGCTGTCATTTATCAGCATACAGGAAGGAACCGCTCAATAAACTAAAATATTAATATAAATATATTCTCTCTTCGTTATGAAAAATTCCATGAGCTCGTAAGGGCTAGAACTTACTCATCAAGCTAGTTATCAGTTGCAGAGTTCCAAGGTATTTTTTAGAGCAGTCCCTACCTTACTTTCTGGCATAGGGAGTTGGCCCGTTTTCCCTCCTTCTGCTAAGTTTGCCTCTCCCTGTTATTGGTATAGGTTGAAATTGAGATGGAACATTTTCCAGAATTTGAGAATGATGTGGAGTTCACGGAGCGGTTAGTTGCTGAACAATCTGTCCACTGCCTCCCAGCAACGGTGAGTGTTTCCTTACCTCCCAGGACATTCTCCACGTTTGTGTGAACTAATATAAATTCAAAGTTAACATCATTACATAAAAGGGTACGGTCTTTTTTTTGTTTTTTAGTTTTATTCATTTCAAACGGGCCGGATCCGGCCCGTGGGCCGTAGTTTGCCCATGGCTGTTCTAGACTCTCAGGAGCTCTCCCTGAGCTGGTTTTTATCGCCACCTTTCCTCCCCCAACAAAGTGTATTCTCATTTGATAAGATCCAACCCAATGTGTCTTGTGGCCTCTATTTAAAAGTTGTTTCTCTCCATCATTATCCCATCAGTACTGGGAAGAAAAGGTGGGGTGGAACATTCCCGGGGAGGGGAAATCAAGCTTTTAAGATGAATTAACTCAGTGACTGACTTAGTGTCCCAACAATGCCCTGAGTCAATGGCATTGCTTCTTGCTGTTGGGGCCCTGGCCATTTTAGGGTGGTCCAGGACCAGGTTGCATTGCTCTGAGAATAACAGGCTCTTCTTTTTGCAGTGCTTCGAGTACCCGAATTTCTTCCGAGTGGTAATCACCGTCCCTGAAGTGATGATGCTGGAGGCCTGCAGCCGGATCCAGGAGTTCTGTGAGCAGCACTACCACTGTGCTGAAGGGAGCCCCGAGGAGTGTGACAAATAGGCCTGAGCCCATGCTCCCGACTACGTCCCCTCCAGGGAGGGCCGGACTGGGCCCTGCTGCTCCTCAGGGAGTCAGGCGCCCCCTGTTGGGAGAGGAGCCTCAAAAACACATCGAGGGTTCAGAATTGACCCTGCTTTACCCCAGCCATATCCATATGCACACTCTGAATCCCAGATTCTTCTCTCACTCTGCCCTGCTGGAGTGACTACTTCATTCACTTGCCCCACTTCCATGATGACTTCCTCCTTTTTTTCTGAGAGTAGCAGGTGAGCAAAATTCACCAGCAAGCAGTAGAGACAAGAAAATTCAGAGCTCCAGATAAGAGAAACAAAAGAGAGAGAGAGAACTTGGGCCCCCAACCATTTCCTCACGCTATAAGAACATAGTCTCTCTAGTCAGATCTAAAGCCCAATTCTGTTACTGCCTAACTTAAGGTATTCCTCACTTTATGCGCTAGAGTTATAATGAAAGAAGTTGAGGACATATGTATTTGGTTTATTATATTCTAAACCCATTAGGAAAATTTGCTAATTCAAAGCATCCTTTACAGAAACACTTTTTGGGGGGTAAAGAATTACTTTCGATACAAATAAATATCCTGTAATGATTGCCTTTCTAAATTTAGATATGTGTGCATCAAGCTTTCTTAAAATGAAGACACATCGATACTAAAAAATAAAAAAAAAGGGAGGAATCATTGGATCTTCCAGAAACACTGCTCTGTAAGGGTCACAAATATCCCTACTTGTCATTGTTATAGAATCATTGTTACTTTGCCTGTAATGTTATTGATTTATTAATATATATATTATATTATCTTTTCATATGTTTTCTAAGGAACATTTATATTGACAAGATCCTTTATTTTGGCAAAGGCATAAATTATTGTCTCTTTTTATACAAAAAATAAAATTTACTAAGTATGTTCTCTGGTTTTGTGGTTTTTTTTCCTCTTCTGTGGAAAATTTCTATCCCCAGGTGCTGCTCATTGCTCAGATTGATGCCTTCCCCATCAGGCTTCATTTATTTCTTTGTAGCTGTACTGATGTTTGGAGTTACTTAAGAAACACTATTCCTAAAATATTTTATTTGGGAACTCAACTTCTGGCTTCCTATTTACACACAAGGCAAACTAAGAAGCAACATTATTAGCTTCTGGCCTTAGACTTTACACTTTCAACCTTTTGGGTCCCCAATCTCTGGTCCCAATTTCCTACACTTGTCCAGATCCACTAACTCCCTGGGGAACGAAGGCGAACTGGTTCCGTTAACCCAGGGAATGAAGGTGCCCAGGTCTCCTTTCATTATGAGCTTTTCTTCTGCAATCCCTCTTCGGCACAGTTGCCTAACTTTTTGCCTCACCATGTCCTTTAGAGGAGGGAGTCTGAGGAGTCGAGTTATCTCGCAATTGTTGGGGGCAGAAATATATTATAATTCCGCACGGAGGGACATTTTCCTTATCTGAAAGAGGAACTTGGGTATCAACAGCTGGCAGTCACACCCAAGTAATTTCCTTTGCAAAAATAAACATCACATGTCCCCCGTTCAGGGAGCTCACACTACAATTTACCTTTCCATTTTCTTCAGCAAATCCAGAAGGAATATGCAATGATTGAGATGATAAAGATTGGTTTCCTGTATGGTGCCACTGCTGATAATTTTCCAAAAAGTTGTTCAGAAATAAACAGGAAGACTTGGTGGGTTACACAAGACATTTCTTCTTCAAACATACATATTCTATCAAGCATTACTCAATTCTACTCAGACTTCTTAAATTTCCGAATTTCCTTGGTGTCTACATTTTGATGGAGTCAAACATCCAAACATTTACAAAACAATCCATGCGCATTGGACAAACTTAAAACAATACGACCCTTCTCCCCTCTTTCCTCCCCCCCAACCCCCCACCCCCCCACTCTGATCAGTTAGCAGCTGCTGGTTCATTCTTTGAGATTACCCTGTGTATATGCATATGTAAACGTGTGTGTGTGTGGGGGGGGGAGATTTCCTCTTTTACTTCCTTTCTGCAAAGTATCACTCAACTTTATAATTCAGTTTCCTATTGAAGAAATGACATTTGAGGCGTCCCTCATGTCCGGGATGCTTCTGTAAACATTCTTTAAAAAATTGTGTTTTTTAAAAAATGTGTTGATCTGAGAGAGAGACACGGACTTGTTGCTCTAGTTATGCATTCGTCGTTGGTGGATTCCTCTTTGTGCCCTGACCGGGATCCAACTACAAACTTGGATGGGGAGGACCAACTGCGCTACCCGGCCAGGGCCGTCCTGGATGTTTCTAGATTAAAAAGAAAAAAAAAAAGGAACCCCGTGCCGAGGCTGCTTCCAAACAAGTTAAAAATTCCCCGAGAGACGACTTCCAGCTGCTTGGCGGATAACGGAGAAGACAATAGGAGAGGCGGCGGCGCCTGAGCGTCCCGGGGTTAAACAAAGGATGCGCGACAAGGCTGGAGACACCGGCTCCGGTCTGCAGGTTCCCCTTTCCCGCTGGGCCGGTGCACTGCCTGCGGGGGAGCTACCCACTGGGGGTACAACCAAGCAGCCCACTCGGGTCCGCGGCCGCCACCGGCCCCCGACCCTGGGGAAGAGGCGGGAGACCTGGCTGCGCATGCGCGGAGGCGAGCGCGGCCGGCGTTGCGCTGCGCGGGGCGCATGCGTCGTCGCGAGGCTGCGAGGCGCCGCTCGGGGATGCTGGCGCCGAACCGGAGGGGATGGCGAGGGTCAGTTCCTTTAAGCGGGCGCGGACTTTCCTCAGTGATGACTTTGGGTTTTATTTCCTCCTGGACCCGCGCACTCGCGCCCTGTGGAGTGATTCACTTCCTCTTCCGTGACCTGCTGTTTGGGCCGCGGCCAGCAGGCTTCCGGGAAGTCGGCAGGTCATCCCTAGGTAAACCCTTAACCTTGCCCAGTGCTGGGCCAGGCCCAGCAAGGCCGAGGTTTGTGAAACAGAAGCAGAAATTCCGTCCCAGGAGCGGTTTCCAAAAGTTTGGTCCCTGGAACTTTGCCCCCAAAGAACCGTGGACTTCACGCTCCCACGTGCCTGGTGAATGCCCGCATCTCGCAGCCAGAGCGTCCGCGGCCCCGCCCCGCCCCGCCCCGCCCACCAGTGAATCACCACGCGTCCGGGGCCATGCTTTAACCACGCCACAGCGCGAATTATTGCGTCCGTTGGAGGAGAACTGATTTCCGAGTACGAGTACATCTTACTGGTTTTCAGCCATGTTGGTGTATTTACAAACAAGTTCCAGACGGTATCGTGGCAGTGGCAAATATGGATGCTGCCATGGGTCAAATTGTTGCACAGCGCCTTCCATTCCATTGAGGTATGTGTGTAGGAGGCGATGCCAAGGCTGCAAAGAAAAGGATCAGAAGTCGCAAGTGTGTCTTCATTTTTGTTAATGCTCCAAGCCGGGGGGAAACGCTGCTTGCTCCGTGAGACATTTGCTCGTTGATAACTGAAATCCAACGTGTATTATAAAATTCAGAGTGCATTTTGCCCCGTTACAAAAATAAAGCCACTTGGAGTTTTTGCTTTGGCAGCCCACATACTAAAATTGAAACAATGTAGAGACGTTAGCAGTTTGAATGCAACAGCACATTAAGAGGATTATACATCCTGACTAAGTGGGATTTATTCCTGGGATGCGGGAATAAATATGAAAAATCAATGTGATATACCACAATAACAGAATGAATGACAAAAAGATGAGCACCTCTAGGAAAAAAACTTTTTAAAAAATCTCTATGAGATAATGGATATTAACTGAACTTCATGTGGGCATCACTTCATAATATACATGTTCATATACAATATACATAGTCAAGTCTAAGTAGGCTGTACGCCAAGCATGTCAAACTCAAAGGCTAACATGGGCCAATAAAATGAGGCATACGGCCCATGGGCTGCACGTTTGACATGCTTGCTATACACTTTAAACTTACACAGTTTTGTATGTCAATTATAGCTGGATAAAACTGGAAAAAATTTAAACCATGAAAATGTAAGTTTTATGGGGCAAGAATTTTTTGGTCTGTTGTAGTCTCTTCTATATGCTCAGTAACCAGAACAGCCTCTGGCATATAATAGGTACTCAGTCATAGTTGATGAATGAATGAATGAGAAAATACAAAGACTAATGTATGGCCATTACTTTTTATCTTTTAAGTGAACTACAACAAGGAGATACGAAGATTAAAGATAGTACTAACGTAGAAGGAAGATTCAGGGACAGAGGTATTTATTTATTTATTTATTTATTTATTTATGAGAGAGAGAAAGAGAAAGGGAGAAACATCAATTTGTTGTTCCACTTACTTATGCATTCATTAGTTGTTTCTTGTATGTGCCCTGACTAGGGATCAAACCCACAACCTTGTCATCCCAGATGATGCTATAACCAACTGAGCTCCACGGCCAGGGCAGAGACAAAGATATTTAGAAAATGTATTTTCAAAGAAGTGGTCAACAAGCATTAGCCATTAGGCAGATGCAAATCAAAATCACAGTGGGGTCATACCCACTGCAATGGCTTATATAAACATACACACACACACACACACACACACACACACCCAATAGCAAGTATTGGCCAGGATGTGAAGAAATTGGAATACTCATACATTGCTGATATGAATGTAAATGATTCAGCCACTTTGGAAGACAGTTTGGCAGTTTTTCAAAAGGATGAACACACAGTTACCATGTGACCCATCACTTCCACTCCTAGAGAAAATAAACCAAGTGAAATGAAAACCTGTGTGCACATAAAACTTTTACAAGACCGTTCATAGCAACATTATTCATAATAATAAAAAAATAGAAATAACCTAAATGTCCATCAGCTGATGAATGGATAAATAAAATGTAATATAGCCGTAAAATGGAATATTTTTTGGCAGTAAAAAGAAATGAGGTACTGATGTAGGCTGCAACATGATTGAACCTTGAAAATATTGTGCTAAGTCAGTGGTTCTCAACCTTCTGGCCCTTTAAATATAGTTCCTCATGTTGTGACCCAACCATAAAATTATTTTCGTTGCTACTTCATAACTGTAATGTTGCTACTCTTATGAATCGTAATGTAAATATCTGATATGCAGGATGGTCTTAGGCGACCCCTTGAAAGGGTCATTTGACCACCAAAGGGGTCGCGACGCACAGGTTGAGAACCGCTGTGCTAAGTGAAAGGAGCCAATCAAAAAGACTAGTTTGTGTGATTCCATTTATATTAAATGTCCAGAATAGGCAAATTCAGAGACAGAAAACAAGATTAGTGGTTGCCTAGAGTTCAGGGTGAGGGTGTATGTGGGTTTTGGGATGGACAATGACTGCGTACAGGTATAGGGTTTCTCTTTGGGGTGATGAAAGTGTTCTAAAATTGATTGTATTGATGGTTGCACAACTGAGAAAATACTAAAAATCATTGAATGGTACACTTAAATGGGTGAATTGTATGGTATGTATGGTTTCTCTAGACATATACAAGCCAGTTGAAATACAAATTTATATTCCTCCTCCAGTACAAAAGATAGCATGCAATCACAGTTTTGTACCTTGCTATTTTTCTTTAAATATATAAATATATATAGAAATTGTGGAGCTTTCCATATGTGCACACAGAAAAATTTTTCTCTTTCCTGCTACATGGTATTCCATAGTATGGTTATCACCATGACTTTTGCCCATAAATTCTGCCCATCGCCGCGGGATTGGTTAATAACGAAGTTAGCTGCTTAATAAATCATGGTATAATTTGGGGAATGCCAGGAGAGAAGCCCAGGGCCAGAGCAGCTTTCCCATGAAGCAGTGGCAGGCTGCCGGCAGAGGCTTGCCTGGAGGGTGAGTGATAGAGCCTGTCAGGTGGGAAAGCTTGGGAGCCGTCCTCCAACACTAGTGAGGACGGTGCCCCTGCTGGAGGGAATGCAGTGCTTCTGGAGGCAGTGGGAACGACACTAAGGCCCGCCACTTGTCCTCACATTCCTCACTCAGCCCCTCCACTTCTCCCTTCCAATATTTCTGCATCAACTCCTGCCTTTTCCTTAAGAACCATTGAATCCCAGAGGTTTCCACTGGCTAACTCCTCCCTTTCTGAGACGTCTTATCCCTGCCTCAGTAACCATAGGGTGATGATTCCCAATGTACATCACTACTCTAGACTTCTCTTTTGAACTTTGGACTCGCACATCTCTCTGCTCTCTCCCATCTCCATTTGGAGGTCTCAAAAGCACTACTAACTCTTCATTTCTAAGAGCTCACTCATATCTTCCCAAAACTGGCCTTCTCCCAGTGTCACTTCTCTCAAGGAATGGCACCTCTGTCCACCTGCACAAGCTAGAAACCTAAGAGTCATCCTCAGCCTCTCCTTTTTCTGCATTTTCCCATACTCAGTCCTCCCAAGTACGCCTTGGATCTGGCCTTTGCATCTCCACTGCTCACTCTATCCAAGTTCCAGTGGCTACCACAATCTCCTAACTGGCCTAACGGCATCTTTTCTGCTCAGTTATCCTCTCAACATGTTGGCTGAAATTTGTCTTTTTTTTTTTTAACATGAAATTTGATTTTGTCACCTGCTTACCCCCTTTAATAATGCGCCATTGCTTTAAAGATTGAACAAATCTCTAGCATAGCCTTCAAGGTCCATGATCTGGCCCTACCTGCTTTCCTCCATTCTCACTTTGTACACATCCTTGGGGCTTTCCTACTGGGAGGTCATGCTTCCTCCTCTTGCCATCGGCTTTTTGCTCACGCCCTTCCCTCTGTCCGTATCAGCTTCTATTCCTTCTTAGAAGCACAACTCAATGGAAGTCTCCTTGTGTCCCTCCACTTGGGACACTTCCTTTTCATCATTGCTATTATCGTCTTCTGTTACTATGCATTCCTTTGAGTGGTTCCAGCATCTGATGAATGTCTGTCTCCTTCACTAGGGCTGGAAACAACCTCAGTCCAGCGGCTGCCTGGTTTTGCTTGTCATTGTCACTCGACAATTTCAAATAAGTGAATGACTGCTGGTTCCATGACAACGGTGAATGGTACCTCTTTACCATCTTTAGCCACAACCATTCCCTTGGACGCACTGTAGACCACAGTCCTATTTCTTACTTCCTGGGGCTGCTGTGGAGGAAGAAGCATCCGCTAGCCAAGAACATGTGCTCTGGAGGCAGGGAGATACGGGCCCATTTCTGTGCTACCGTTTACCAGCTGTGGGCCACTGTCTCTCTGAACCTCCGTTTCCCAGTCTCTAAAAGAGGGTTACCACTTTCCTCATAAGGTTGTGTGTTTTTTAAGTCACACCCAATACATTTAAATTTTTTTTTCTCAAAAATATCTGGCACACTATTCATTTTCAAAGTTTTGAATTGTCCCCACAATGGTTTTTTCCCAGGCTTTTAAAAAAAAATCTAGTTCCAGTCAGAGTTTAACCCATTGCATGTAGATCATATCTCTTTAGTCTTCTTTAATTTAAAGCAGTATGCCTGATTTTAATTTTTTTTTTTTTTTTTGCCTTTCATGATAGTGACAGTTTTGAAGAGTTCAGGCTCATTGTCTGGTAAAATGTCCCAAATTCAGCTCCCTCATGATTAGATTCCAGGTAAACATTTTCAGCAATGATGTCGTGTTCTTCCCCATACCTTCCACCAGGAGGCAGACAAAACCAGTTTATCCCATGATTGGTGATACTAAATTCAGCCACTTGGTTAAGGTGCCCTTAATGTCACAGGGCTATGATGGGGCATTAAATGAAGGAATGTACCCACGGGGTCTGGTCCATAAACCTTACTTCTTGCCTATTTCCCTTCAACCTTCACTTTCGGGCAAATACACAACATTCCTGACTACACTTTCCCACCACAAGTACCTCTTGGTGGGACTGGTGGTTATCACTAACCTGAGACTACTTTAAAAAAAAGTCTTCTAATAAAATTTTCCATAAAAGTAGGGAAATTATTATAATGAATCTCAGTGTATTCATAACTCAGTTCCAAAAACTATCACCATTTTACTAATTTGTTTTCTTCCCCCCACTTTTTATTTTTCTGGTGCATTTTAAAGCAAACCCAAGATAGTATATGAATTCATACATAAATACTTTAATATGGTTCATCATTAACAAATAGGGACTTTTTTCCTTCTTTCTTTCCTTTCCTTCCTTCCTTCTCATCACCATTAACACCTAATCCTTCCTTCTTTCTTTCCTTCTTTCCTTCCTTCCCATCACCATTAACACCTAACGAAATTGAAGATAATGTCTTACTGTTACCTAAAAACCGAATCATAATGCTTTGCCATTGCTTTGGAGTTTTATCTTTTTACGCTTCTTTTCTTTTCCCTAATGCACAGGTCCAGGAAGTCTACAGCTGCCACTTGGGAAAACAGTTCACTTAGGAGTTCTCCTCATTCTGCGGGTCCAGTTTGGCAGGTAAGTGCTAATGGTCGATGCACATTTTTGGAGATAGTAGGCACTGGTTCAGTATGTCCAGAAATTGCTGTAGTTCTTCTCAAACCATACACAGATCACCTGGGGGTCATATGAAATTGTAAATTCTGATTTCACGGCTCTGGAATGGGGTCTGCAGTTCCGCATTCCCCATCAAGCTTCTAGGTAAGGCTGATGCTGCTGGTCGGCAGAAAATGCTTTGAATAGCACAGTGTTCGTGGAAGGGGAAATCTTGATGTTTTGGATGTAGGTGATAAGAAGGAAACAAGTTAAGTAAAGCCTTACATTTTTTGAGTCTTTGATTCTAATCTCTAGCAGTTTCCAAGCCCAGTCATTCCACTCCACATCTGGGAAGGAGAAAAGCAAACTTGAATTAACACGTTGAACGCCCCCCACCCCCCAAAAAATTGCTGTATGTTTGTTCCAATTTCTCCTATATAATCAACAATCCTAGTGTCTTGTTTGATGCATGGAAGCATTCCCCAGACTGTCACACAGACTTTCTTCTTATCCTTTTCGAACTGTTTGTTCTAAAGGCAGGCAGATGTGTAGTTAAAGAGCAGAGACAAACCAGTCTCTGCAGGTGTGGCCTAAGAATTTGTAGTTTTAATAAGCACCCAGGTGATGGAGACTAGGCTAGGTGAGGGAGAGATTATTTGTGCTCATGAGAAATGGGAAGAATGGTTGGAAAGTTTCAAATAATTTACTCGTGGATTTATCATGTTGGTGTGGGATTTGCATCACATACTTATTGAGCATCTTCTATGGCATTCGTGGGCAAACTACGGCCCGTTTGAAATGAATAAAACTAAAAAAAAAAACCGTACCCTTTTATGTAATGATGTTTACTTTGAATTTATATTAGTTCACACAAACACTCCATCCATGCTTTTGTTCCGGCCCTCCGGTCCAGTTTAAGAACCCATTGTGGCCCTCGAGTCAAAAAGTTTGCCCAACCCTGTTCTATGGGGACAAACAAGACAGAAATGTGCTAGCAGTAGGGGAGACAGAAAACAAACATGCACACGAATAACTAAGACAATTTCAGGCCCTGAAAGATGTTACAAAGAATTGTAAAAGGCCAAAACCGGTTTGGCTCAGTGGATAGAGTGTCGGCCTGCGGACTGAAAGGTCCCAGGTTCGATTCCGGTCGGGGGCATGTACCTGGGTTGCGGGCGCATCCCCGGTGGGGGATGTGCAGGAGGCGACTCATTGATGGTTCTCTCTCATCGATGTTTCTGACTCTCTATCTCTCTCCCTTCCTCTCTGTGAAAAATCAATAAAATATATTTAAAAAAAAAGAATTGTAAAAGAATTAAAACAGCCCTAGTTGGTGTTTCTCAGTGGTTAGAGCATCGGCCTGTGCACCAAAAATTTGTGGGTTCAGTCCCTGGCCCTGTTTGGAGCTCTTATGGAAGGCAACTAATCGATATGTCGCTCTCATATCAATGTTTCTTGCTCTCCCTTCCCTCCCTCCCTTCCACACTGTCTCTGAAAAACAATGGGGGGAGGGAGAGGAGGATCCTCTCGTGAGGATTAAAAAAAAAAAAGAAAACAGATCCTAGTTTTCCACGTTGTAATCTTTACCATCTTTCCTTTTTCTCTCTTTTCTTCTTTCCTCTTTCTCCCCTTTCTATTTCTTCCTCCCCTGAACCTAAATTAGCACCCAATGACAACAGGGCTGAGAAAAACCGCTCTCAAAATTAGCATGGAACCAGTGAGTGAACTGAGGTGGAGGCAGTTGGGACCCAACATGCTCAGCTTTCTGTGCCCAGGTAATGCTTGTGCCCTACAGGTGGAAATTGGGTTTTGGAAGGAAGTCCCAATCCAGTCCTCTGCCTGAGAAAGAGCTGGTGTGCTGGCCGTCTGCCTCCCCCGCCTTGC
>NW_006285234.1:2800140-2800593 GCF_000327345.1 Myotis davidii | reverse complement strand
AGATAAAACCATAATCCTAAACTAGAAGCTGAGGGGGGAGGGAGCCCTATCTTCTTGGCACCTGCCTGGAGTAAAGCTTCTGTCACATCGAGTTAGGAGGAGATGGGGTCAAGTGATGACTCAACTGCCACAAACTCTTACTGTTCTTATCAAGATTTACTGCCCAGCTGCTGTGGCTTAGTGGTTGAGTGTTGACCCATGGACCAGGAGGTCTAAGTTCCATTCCAGTCAGGGCACGTGCCCTGGTTGCTGGCTTGATCCCCAGTAGGGGACATGCAAGAGGCAGGTGATCAGTGATTCTCTCTCATCATTGATGTTTCTATCTCCCTTTCCCTTCCTCTCTCTGAAATAAATAAAAATGTATTTTTTTAAATTCACTAAATTTTCTTGAAAAAATGTTTCTCTGTTTGCTGCATACTCTTAGGACAATATCCAGAGACTTTAAATGGTTGC
>NW_006285234.1:2795852-2800107 GCF_000327345.1 Myotis davidii | reverse complement strand
GAGGAGGGCAGTTGGGGGCAACTGGGCCGGTAGGGGAGCCATTAGGCATCGATCAGGCTGGCAGGGGAGTGGTTAGGCCTGTGGGTTGTGACCCCTGAAAATACATCCTTCATATCCGATATTTACATTATAATTCATAACAGTAGCAAAATTACAGTTATGAAGTAGCAATGAAAATAATTTTATGGTTGGGGGTCACCACAACATGAGGAACAGTATTAAAGGGTCGCGGCATTAGGAAGGTTGAGAACCACTGCCTTAGAGGTTTTCATTTCCCCCATAACTTTAGTATGAAAATTTTTAAACAGCAAAACTGAAAGGTTTTCACAACCAATACCTATATTCTCCTTACCAATATTCTACCATTAACATTTTAGTATAGTTATTTTATCCATCTATCTATCATTCACTCTGATGTATTTTTGATGCATTGCAGAGTAAGTTTTAGATATCAGTAACTCCTAAATTTCTAAAATATGTGTCATTAACTAGAATTCAATATTTTCAATTGCAATTAGCATTCAACATTATATTAGGTGTATAGTATAGTGGTTCGACATTTCTATAACTTATGAAGTAGAATTCAATATTTGTTTGCATTTTTTATTTTGAGGTAAAATTTACATACAATGAAATATATAAATATATAAATATATAAATCTTAAGGATAGCCATTAAGTTCTGACAAATTCATGCACCTAGACACACCAAACTATCAGGATATGAAACATTTCCATCACCTCACAAAGTTCCCTCGTTTCTCTTCCTCAGTATATTACCACCTCTTCCCTGTGATGATTTCCCTCACCAGGTTAGTCTTTCCTGTTCTGGAACTGTATATGAAAGAAATCATGCAGTATAAACTCTTTCCTGGCATCCATGTTGGAGGAATCAGTTCATTCCTTTTATTGCTGAATGGTATTACATGGTAGGAATTTACCAATTCGTTTATCCAGTCTCCAGTTGACAGTCACCGGGGCTATTTACTGGAGGACTGTAGGCAGAAGGTTGACCTCTAATTACCCTTTAGATGGGTCACTGTGGTTAGTTAGTTAGAGGAAGCTGAGCTATAAGGACAGGGCAAGAAGAGACAATAGAGCAATCAGGAGGCTCCGTCCGTAGTTCCAGTGATAGTTGAGGTTGGCTTGGGTGCACATTGTGGCATTGGAGATGGTGAGAGGCGGTCTGATTCAGGGTGTACTTTGGAAGTCAAACTGATAGGAATTGCTGATGAATAGGATGTGGAAAGTGAAAGAAAAGAAAGAATCAAAGATGACTCTCTTCCCTCAAGCCATTCCTTTAACCATACTTTGCCAACATGATGGTGGAGAGGCAAGCCGGAAACTCTCTGCTTGGAAATTTGGCTAAAAACCAATTGGAAGGCAATCAGTAAGCAAATATTTGCCAAATGCTTCCAGGTGGCACTTAATTAGTTCATATGCTGTTCCCTGTGAACACATGCAGCTCTTCAGAAATCCAGCATAATTTGCAGTGTCTCTTGCCATGGTAATATCACTGTTAGAAATATAAGTCAACCTAATTTTTGAATCCCTACTTTATTCCCCCTTGCCACCTGCCACCCCACTCAGCCCAGCACTTCTGAGCTGTTGGCTTTAAGATTCAACTTCCCTTCTTTTAAACAGGAAACTTTTAAATGTCAGTTCTTTCTTATTTTAATCTTTAAACATGTCACTGTGTTTCTCATAATAGAAGATTCTGTGATTGACCTTTTGTCTAAGTGTTACATAACGAATCAGACCTTTACAAATAATACAGATGAGATCAAGTTAAACTCATTAAACAAGTATTTACTGAGTGCCTACTATGTGCTAGAAATCGTGCTCGGCATTGGTTATACCAGAGTGAATAAGACAGTGTCTGCCCTCAAAGAGCTCAAAGAATATGTATATTGGAGGGGTTTATTATAGCATGATCGTTTTTATGACAGCAGAAAGCCTGTACAATGGCACTCAAGAGAGACTTAAGAATAAGACCAGAAGAAGAAAAAAAACTCCCAGAGGATGTGTTTTCGTTGAGAACTGAGAGGTCAGAAAAAAACAAGCCAGAGAAATTGGAGTGGGACAGAATAGGGTATTCCAGATGGGAGAAGCATGACCTAGGATCCAGATGTGTACGTGGTTGGGTTCAGGTGAAATAAACGTTAGCAAATGACCACAGAGTGAATGAGCAACATGAAATTTAATTTTTACTGTTAGTTAGAGCTGTTTGAAAAGAGGGCAGAATCCAGAGTGGAGTGGGTTGAGGAGGAAGTAGAAGGTGAGGAAACAAAGCTAATGAACAGAGACAACTCTTCAGAGCAGTTGGGCTGCGAAGGTGAAGAGAGAGAGGCCAGTAGTTGGGTAAGGATATGGGGGTGACGGAGAGGTGGAGGTTTTTTCCCCCAAGAAGGAAGAGAATTGAGTAAGTTAAAATGCAAGAGGAGGCCTTTGGAGAGAAGTTGAGTTCAGAAGAGAGGGAGTGAATAATAAAAATATGTAGTTCTTGAAAAGGTGAGAGGGGATGTAATCCAAAACTGGGGAAACTGGCCTTAAACAGGAGATAGAACAACATCAGTATTGTAGCACAAAATAGGAGGGAAGACAGAATGGTAAGGGAGGTTTACATGCTTGCATTGAAGAGCTGAGAAGTCCATGTCTGATGGCTTTTCTTCTCTCTGGGAAGGAGGGCAAGGTATGTGGTCAGAAGATGGTTGGGGAAGGTTCTTGTGGAGAGGGGGAAGGGTTTGCAGATGACTGTTGAAGTGATCACAAACTGATGTAGGTGATCCTAAACTCCTTGTAAAGTAAGCTGCCTTCGTGTGATTTTCTCCATTTGACGTTTGCGCGCTTGGGCTTGGGAGAAAGCTAGGAGAAATCAATGTTGGGGCCTTTGGGGTTATGATTGCTGGACACAATTCAGCATTTCTCAACCGGTCTTTTTCAAAACATTCTCCTAACAGATGTAACTAGGCATATTGATTAAAAAAAAAAAGTTGTTAGTCCAAGAAGTTTGGGAGCACTGCTTTATACTCTATTCTTAATATGCACATGAACATATTTGAAGTTCTGAAGGTCTTAACCCAGTTAAATTTAGAATAGCCAACTTTTTCAAGCTTAGTTGCATCCAGAATGCTGTGTGTGTGTGTGTCTGTGTGTGTCTGTGTGTGTCTCTCTCTGTGTCTGTGTGTGTCTCTCTCTGTGTGTGTGTGTGTGTGTGTCCTCATCTGGTTAAAGCTCCGCCATCCTTGGAAGACAGGCGCTGGGATTCTGCGTTGACAGCTGAAGGGGTGGAGGCCCCACGGAGAGAGAAGTGTCCCTAACACTCGAGCGTCTGTGTGTGTCGCTCTCTGTGTGTCTGTGTGTGTGTCTCTGTGTGTGCATGTGTGTGTCTGTGTGTCTCTGTGTGTGTCTGTGTGCCTATGTGTGTCTCTCTGTGTGTGTCTGTATGTCTGTGTGTGTGTCTCTGTGTGTGTCTGTGTCTGTGTCTGTGTGTGTGTGTGTGTGTCTGTGTGTGACATATGTTAAGGTATCATAGTTTGGTTTATGATGGGTTAGAGAATCAAGAGTTTCCTCCATTTACCTTATCTTTACAGGAGCCTTTATTCCTTTCATTCAGCACGTTTACTTGGTCTGTAGTTAGCCATTTAAATCACATTGATTTGGGATGCAATCAATGAATCCCAAATGTTCTCCTGAAATGTACCTCATTCTTTAAAAAAATATATTTTTTTATTGATTTCAGAGAGGAAGGGGAAGGGAGAGAGAGAGACAGAAATATCAACGATGAGAGAGAATCATTGATCGGCTGCCTCCTGCACATCCCCTTCTGGGGATCCAGCACGCAACCCGGGCATGTGTTCTGACCAGCTGTCGAACCATGGCCTCCTGGTTCAACACTCAACCACTGAGCCACGCTGATCAGCCTGCTCTGTATTTTTATAATGTCTACTTTGCCACTCTCTTTGAGATGACTTGAGTGGGGACCAAAAGAGCCCTGGCTGTGGCATCTCCCCAGTCAGGACACTTGGCTGGTAGTGTGCTATTTGAGTGAGATTGAAGGTGATTGAATGATGATGGAAGAGAAATCTATTTGAATCGCCAGCCCTTCATCCTTCCTGTATTATTCTCTGATTAAAGTAGGGTTTCTCAGCAACTGCACCATTGACATTGTGGACCAGAGTGTTCTTTGTGGGGGAGGGAGGTTTAGCAGCATTCCTGGCTCCTCCTCCTAGATCCAGGAACACTGCTGTCCCCAG
>NW_006285234.1:2782215-2795740 GCF_000327345.1 Myotis davidii | reverse complement strand
GGGCGGCGGTGAGGGAAGGGATCGCCTCCAGTTAGAACTTCTGCTGAAGAGAAACTAGAAGATCAGGAAGCTATGGATCTCCTAATCACTATCAGTATGATCAGCAATGCCATAAAGGGCTCGCGATCTACTGTCAAGCATCACCTTAATGAGGATGTTACCAGAAATGATGGAAGACAGTCCTTGAGAGCCAAGACCAGGTGTTAGCATGATATTCACAGCTGACATTTAGTGAGTGCCTGCGTGTGTGCCAGACACTTGCTAAGTGCGTTCTATACTGCCATTATTGTACCCACCCCACAGCTGAAGGATCTGAGACATGGAGATGTTAAGGGACTTGCCTGAGCTCACCCAGCTGGTAATAAGAGTCAGCTGGGCAGCATAGTTCCAGAGCCCATGTGCTCATGAGCACATAACCCTCCTGTCATACTGTCCTTCCTAAACATCTGTACTTCTTCATTCTGTACAAATTCAGCATAGCACCGAGCACATGACAGGTTCTCACTAGACCCTTATTATTTCTGCCCATATTGACATTGGCATTTAATGGGGCACTTTGCTCCAGATGTCTGCTGCACAAGTGTCTATGCTCAAATATCACTTCCTCAGTAATAACGTGCCTTATCACCGTCTTTATAACATTACTGCCCTTCACCCCTAGGCTCCTTATCCTAATCTACTACTGCTTGTAATACATATGACCATATATTTATTGCTTGTTGTGCCACTCCCCAACTGAAATATAAGCTGCATGAAAGGAGGGGCTTTGCCTGTGCTTTGCTGCTGCATCCATAGCACCTAGGACATACCTTGGCATATAGTAGGTGCCCATTTAATGTATGAAATTAATGAAGACACCCTTTAATGGAAATGCTATATTCAAATCTCCTTACTCTTGTTATTTATCATTGCTTTTCCCTCAATACTGCATTTAAAAAGTAACCTTTCTCTCTCTCTCTTTTTAAATTTTTATTGATTTCAGAGAGGAAAGGAGAGGGAGAGAGAGATAGAAACATCAATGATAAGAGAGAATCATTGATTGGCTGCCTCCTGCATGCCCATTACTGGGGATTGAGCCCGCAACCCGGGCATGTGCCTTTGACTGGCATCGAACCCAGGACCTTTCAGTCTGCAGGCTGACGCTCTGTCCCAGAGATGGCGAGCTCAATTTTTGGTTGAATTTTCTTTGTTAAATGGACTTTAAATATATAAAATCAATATCAAAAATAAAATCTTGGTTTTGGTTGATTTTTCTTTGTCAAATGGCATTTAAATATATAAAATAAATATCAAAAATATAAATCTTGGTTTTACTATGGTTGCAAATATCAAAAAATTTGTATATGTGACACGGCACCAGAGTTAAGTTAGGGTTTTTCAAAATGCTGACACGCTGAGCTCAAAAGGTTCGCCATCACTGCTCTATCCACTGAGCCAAACCGGCCAGGGCAGTAACCTTTCTCTTAATGATCAGGAAAATTTGTGCAGAAGAGTGGCAAAACCCTTGACAGGTTATTGGGAATCCTAAACTAATGTCTATCAGAGATTTATTGTTATCTGGCCTTTGTCAGTCACATATATTCATTTTAAATTTTGCTTTGCTGGTCTGTGAAAGTAATTCAATAGAAGTCATGATAATGTACATAGTCTGTAAAATTATTTTATGTTTAGCTTGGGTTTAAATCACATAGTAAATTATAAACTGTATTTAAAAAGTTTTTAATTCATACCTGAGGATATGTTTATTGACTTTTAGAAGGAAGGAGGGAGGGAGGGAGAGAGAAAGAAACATTGATGTGAGAAACATTGTCTCCCATATGTGCCCGACTGGGGATTGAACCCATTACCTAGGTATTGACCAGCAATCAAGCCCCAAAAAACCATTTGGTATAGAGGACAACACTCCAACCAATGGAGCCACCTGGCCAGGGCTATAAACTATTTTTTGAGAAACATGTTACAGGCAATATAATGGAATATTTTTGCACAAAAATAATCAGAAGTTGATTCAACCTTCTCATCTCTCTCCATAACTACTATTCATAAGTTGAAAAGAGTAGTTTTAATTAACATTTACTAAAAACTTAGCAATTGTTCTCATTATATGGATAATGAAGTCATCTAGTAACATAGTTAAATGACAGTTAGTCGAAGCCCCTTTGTTTCAAAATGATCTCTTTCTCACCTTCCAAAAAACTATCTAAAATGTTTTGACTCCTTTCTCTCCCCAAAGTGGAGAGCTTAGGGTAGGTGCCCAGTATGGTTTTTGTAAAAACATCAATTGCTGACCTGAAATAAGGCAGTTCAACCCACTTTGTTTAATCTAGACAGGAGAGAGCTCATTCCCCAAACTTGCATACTAGCCCTGAGAAATTTAGATAAAATGCCCTCTCATCTGTGTTTAAACACCTCAGATCCCCTGCAGCTACATAAGCTGAGCAGGCAAATAGGTGCCTTTCTGTTGCTTGGATTTAGGGATGGAACAGATGTCTCCAAATTAGGAAGGATGTTCAGCAGAACACCATCTTCTAGACTCATCACAGGTTCTCAGCTCCTCAAACTCCTCCTATACCACAGTTAGTGTGCTGCCACCTTCATCACCGAATTCCAGTGTCAGCCACCTGAGCACACGGACAGGAGACTAAGTGCTCACTAAGATTTGCTCAACACTGGGTCCGATTTTTAAAGAGGTTATATAGCATGGCTTTATGCTCCAGCTACACTGCCTCATGTTTGTGGAAGCAAGAACATTTGCCTGGGAGATCCTAGGCTCTTGAGGTGTGTCTAGAGTGGCTTGGATTTGGATAATAGAATAAATTCACTCCTTTAAAGCCCCATCTAAATTAACTTCAAAGACACAGCTGGCAGAGGTAGCTACTTCAGCATGTTGAAGCATAAAGATGAAATGACGTTACCTTCCAAGCTCGGACAAAATGAAATACTTTAAAAGTTAGGACTCAGAGGTCCATGGAATTCCCAGACAGACTTAGACCTTCTTCCAGTGCCTTCCAACCTGAGGACAGCGGCAGTGTCAGGAGTGAGTGGTATAGACACTGGCGTGCCATGGAAAGTCACCTGTCTTGGAGCAAGAAGGCCAGCAGCGCTGGTGCCCATTGCCAGGCTGGCCATGAAAGAGTCACCTGGTCACTTGTTTTATATAATCCCATCCCCTGTCCTGGGAGATTCCAATTCCAGCAAAATGCACTTTTAACTGATGATTCTGATACAGAGCTAGATCTGGGGAATCTCGCAAAGACTGAGAGAAACAACTTTTCTTGTTAGGAGAGGTGACCAGGAAGGGCTCAGTATCACCAGTCATACTGGGACTGAGGTCCGTGGCTGAGGGGTCAGATTTAAAGAACTCCTTGCCCAGACTCTAGAGCAGCGGTTCTCAACCTGTGGGTCGCGACCCCTTTGGGGATCGAACGACCCTTTACAGGGGTCACCTAAGACCATCAGAAAACACATATATAATTACATATTGTTTTTGTGATTAATCACTATGCTTTCATTATGTTCAATTTGTAACAATGAAAAGACATCCTGCATATCAGATATTTACATTACGATTCATAACAGTAGCAAAATTACAGTTATGAAGTAGCAACAAAAATAATTTTATGGTTGGGGGTCACTACAACATGAGGAACTGTTTTAAAGGGTCGTGGCATTGGGAAGGTTGAGAACCACTGCTCTAGAGTGATGCATAAGGTATCATTACAATTTATGCCTCAGACAAGAAAGAAAGGGCTTGGTTGCTGGTTTTCTACTTTCTACAAATTCTTAAGAGGGCAATGTATCAGTTAGTATTGATCAGTTTAGACTTTATCATCTGACATTGGACATCTTGGTAACTTTTCTATGTGTGGGTGATCCTATATAATAAAAGGCTAATATGCAAATCGACTGAATGGTGGAATGACCGGTTGCTATGATGCACCCTGACCACCAGGGGGAAGACGCTGAATGCAAGAGCTTCCCCCGGGTGGTCAGTGCGCTCCCATAGGGGGAGCGGTGCTCAGCCAGAAGCCGGGCTCACAGCCGGGGAGCCCAGCAGCAGTGGCAGGAGCCTCTCCCACCTCCGTGGCAGTGCTAAGGACCCCTTGGGGAATGTCCGACAGCCAGCTTAGGCCTCCTCCTGCTAAGCTGGAGATGATTATGCTCTTAGTTTGGGATCCTCTAAGGAGCATTTATTCTTAAGAAAATTAGAAAACAGCCGAAACCGGTTTGGCTCAGTGGATAGAGCGTTGGCCTGCAGACTGAAAGGTTCCAGGTTCGATTCCGGTCAAGGGCATGTACCTGGGTTGCGGGCACATCCCCAGTCTGAGATGTGTAGGAGGCAGCTGATCGATGTTTCTCTCTCATCGATGTTTCTAACTCTCTATCTCTCTCCCTTCCTCTCTGTAAAAAATCAATAAAATATATTTTTTTTAAAAGAAAATTAGAAAACATAAAGAGGACATCCCAAACAGAATCTTATTTTGGAATTTTAATGTTAACAGATGGTAGCTTCCCAGGTCAAAATCTATTAGGAAAACACTGAGGAGAAATGACATGGAAATCAGGCCCAGCCACCTCATAAACTTAAGAGCTTGCTCTATTGTGCAGAGATTTTGTTTTATATTTGTGATAACAGATAATGGATAACTGATGTCCAACCTCATGGGTAAGTGTCCAATCCTGTTCCTCACCCCCTCTTTGAATCTACTGGGAACTCTGAGAGCTCAGAGTTCACATCCCTGTGGAATGGACTGATGGGCTCTTTACTGGAAGACCCATTTCCTTTCTCCCTCCTTTCCCATTGGGCAGGATATGGACAGAGAAGTTAATGGATTTACTTCGCTGATATTGTGTGGTACCAAATAGGACCCCAGCCACAAAGTCTCTGAGGTATACACAGATAGGGAGGCTAAGGAGAGATGGCAGTATTCCTTCTCCAGTGGTGGAATGTGCCACACACACATACACACAGTTACTGAGTCTCTTTTCTAGACCTGAATAGAGCTATGAAGCTTTCTTGGCTTGAGCATGTGTGGGCACAGCTTGTGCTCAGGTGTACATACCAGCAGAGAATAAGCAATGTTCAGACAAGCAGCCTTCAGTTAACGTGGCTGAGGCTCGTGCCAATGGGGACAGAGGCTCCTCAAGGGGTCCAAGTAGACAGAAGACCCAGCGATAGGTTTCTCTGCTCTTGCTCAGATCTGACGAGGCGGTAGCCCAGCAAGTTCATGGTATCACCACAGACTTTCTGAAGTCGAGAAACCTTTTCATAAGGCAAGGACTGGCGCCAGGCCTGGGAGATACTGCGGGCATCCCTGGAATCTGTTTTGAAGGAGTGGCTACCCGTGCCCTTGCCTCGCGTGATGTTGTGCACCCAGGCCTGGAGGTGTGGCAAGAATTTCAACCCTGCATATTCATACATTCGGGCAGTCTGGGCCAGGGGGTCCTGGACCATGTCCTCATAGCGCATGAGCAGGTAGCGCTGCTTGAGGGCTTTGGGCAAGGTCTGAGCAGCCTTATAGATCTCCAGCTGGCTTTGACAGATAACCTGCATCACATAGTAGGGTTTGTCATCCTCCTTGAGTTTCTGCTGCTCCTGTCCCATCACAATTTGGCTGTCAATCATGAGTTCATTTGTGGTGTGTTCTCTGGAACGGAACACCGCCCGGGGGTCACGAACCAGGTGCACGATGTGCAGATTGAGGGAAGGGTCCCTCAGCAGTGGGTAGAGCACCTGCAGGTTGAAGAAGCGCACCTCCTTGAGCACCACGTGGCTGTAGTTGCGGCAGGCCTTCTCCACCATCTCAAAGGGCTCTTTGCTGCATAGGGTCTTGCAGAGAGCCCTCGGTATGATGGTATCCCGTGGGAAGGCTTTGCAGGCAGGCGGGGAACACAGAGCCCGGCTGGTTTCCCACTGGAACAGGCTGGACTGTATTCGGGGACCAGGTTTCATGTAGGCATCAAAGACGCTCATGTCACACAGAAAGATGGACCGTATCAGATCCCGCACCGCCATTTGCAAGTTCCTGGAGGTGCTTTGTGTGAAGGTCATCCAGACATGCCAGGCAGGCTCCATCAGGTAGAAGACATCCGGGTGCTGTCCAAAAAGCTGCCCCACAAAAGAAGAGCCAGAGCGCCAGGAAGACAGGACCAGTACATGCATGGGCTTGGGCTCCTCCCTCGTAGACAGGGAGTTGAAGTTGTGGTTGTACAAATGGATGTATAGAATGAAGATGGCCATCTGGGAAGCCAGGAACAACAGCAGTGGCCTCATTTTGGAGGGCAGTACCATCGTGTTGAAGTGGAAGACCTTTAAGGAACAAGCAGAGGGGCTGTGATGGGTTGTTGTTTTGGTGTCTGCCTTCTCTTCCCTCCTCAGCCAAAGCCACCTTCTCCCCGGCCCCTACCAGTGAACAATGCAGAGAGCTGGAGCCTTCTTGCAACCGTTTGCACAAATCCTCCTCAGAATCAATTCCTGACTCTTGCAATTTGTGTGTCAATAAGTTCTATTTATTTTAGGCTCTTTACCTTCTCTCTCCTTGTCTTTCTTTCCTTTTGTGCTATCAAAAATGTCTAAACTCTGCCATATTTCATCATTGTAGGGGAACAGCTCCACCCTGGTGCCCTGGTGACATGCACGTTTTCACTCAGGCCACTAGGCGAAGCTTAGCTGCAGTCTGGCCCAAATTGTGGTTGGAAGCCCTAAGATTCCTTCGGAAACTAAGGAAGATAAGCTGGCTTATGAAGAACTACCATGAGGCCACCCTCGTTTCTTGAGATTGCCACATTCTCTTTCTTTATCTCAATGAAGCACAGTACTCTCAGTCCACTGAAGGTTATGGCTGCAAGCTACAAAGCTGCTTGGCTTTAGTTTGGAGTAATCTCCTCAGTGTCACGTGGTCCCCCTGATTTGGCCTCATCCTATGGGACTAGGAACATGGGGAGCTGACCCAGTGCTGACCTCACATTATGTGGAGGTAATAAATTATCTGAAGCTATTTAGGTAGAATTGTCTCTTTACAGCCAACTCTGTAAAGTGTGGTGAGCCAACCTGAGCTGCAGTCATGGTACTGTGGCCTCTTAGGGACGGTGCTGCCACTTGGGGGATGCTGGGCCACTTAACACAACCTACTCAGGGCTGCCCGGTATGGTTGGGCATGTTGTGTGCTGGACAACCCTAGGGGATGCTATCTCATCAAGAATTTAAGATATTTATTATTTAAAAAAATGTTCTGGTAGGTAACAGTAAACTAATTTTGTCTGACAGAATAAGTATATTAGATTGATTTGCTAGTTGTTAGATCCTATATATAAAAGGGTAATATGCAAATTGACCAAACAGTGGAATGACCTGTTACTATGACGCACACTGACCACCAGGGGGCAGATGCTCAATGCAGGAGCTACCCCCTGGTGGTCAGTGCGCTCCCATAGGGTGAGCACCGCTGAGCCAGAAGCCAGGCTCAGCCTCTGTGGTGGCAGGAGCCTCTCCTGTTTCCATGGAAGCACTAAAGATGCCCGACAGACGGCTTAGGCCTGCTCCTGTGGGACATCCCCTGTGGGCTCCCAGAATACGAGAGGGCACAGGCTGGGCTGAGGGATCCCCTCCCACCCCCCACCCCACCCGAGTGCATGAATTTCGTGCACTAGGCCTCTAGTGTTAAATATTTAGAGAAGTGAATTTCAATTTGTGATTCTCTGTAAGACTCACACAATCCTGAGCTACTCCTGTCACAGTGAGGGCTCGCTTTGTGTGAAAAGACCATGGTTCTTAGCGTCATGTTAGAATACTATTCCAAGGGAGATCTTAACCCTCTTCAGGGGTTAAGATGATTCTGGATCATTTTGAGTGACTTACTAACTATTAAGAGATAAGATAGCCTTGGCTGGTGTGACTCAGTTGGTTGGGTGTCATTCCATGCACCAAAAGGTTGCTAGTTTGATTCCCAGTCAGGGTGCATGCCAGGGATGCAGGCTTGATCCCCGGTGCGGGGTGTGCAGGAGGTAACCGATTGACGTTCTGCTCTCACATTGATGTTTCTCTTTCTCCCTCTCCCTTCCTATCTCTCTAAAAATCAATATTTTTAAAAAGAGCTAAAATAGCTTATTTCACAAAGGATAAAATATTAATAGTAGCAAGGTGCTAATTTGCATATCACTATATAACCCAGAAGTTCTTCCTTCAAGCTTTAATAAAGAGAGAAAATATATTTCTAGACAGTAATTGGAGTTGGATTCAGGGTTGCTATTTTCCTGGTGACAGGTCTTATCACAATTTTAAAAGTTTTTACTAGGTAATAGTCACATGGTTCAAATTGTTTTTAAAAATATCATTAAGTATTGGGGGATCACTTCATGAATTATATAAATGTCAAAGCACTATGCTGAACACCTGAAACAAAAATAAAATCATACTGAATGTCAACTGTAATTGAAAATTTTAAAAAACCCCACAATCAAATAAAAAACACACACCAGTATACAAGAAAGTATCATTATCATGGACATTAAACCCACAGATTTAGAATTTAAAAGAAGGCTTCCTAAGATTCTGCAGGCCGAAAGGAACTAAGGGGATACTTGCCAGCCCACAGCTTGCCCGTCACTCGGTCTGCCACATACTGCACGGTAGGCAAGGGGAAATCCTGTGACAAGGAGCTGTGTCTGTGGAGGAGGCCTGGTCATAAATTAGCAAACTTCTAGAGCTACTTGTAAACACAGGTAAAGACATACTTTTTAAAGAGGCCACAGTATTTTCCTGGGGGAAAGAACACCTAAAACATTGATCTGTTTCTGAAGCAGTAATCTCTTCTCTATTTACTAACAGCTAGTATTTACCTATTAGCTGGTGTTTTGTCATCACTGTCAGTGAAAAGTCTACTAACACTGTGCTCCATCTGCCCATTTCTAAACTTGCTCCCAGATAGCAACTGAGTTCATTTATTAAGTCCTTTCAGTTGCCTTTTTTTAATACATAAGAAAATTCAAATGTATATGTGCTCTTCATTTTTCCTTCTTTATAATGCAAAAAGTAGCAAGTTAATCCACCCTTGCTACACCTCACTTTTTTAGCTTAACAGTATGTCTTGGAGAGCTTTCATGGCCATGTGTAAAGTGTTTCCTCTTTCTGTTTTACCACTAGAATAGAATACTATTGTGTGGATATACCACAATTTAACCAGTTTCCTCATTGATGGACTTTTGGGTTATTTGCCATTTCAAAAGCCTCAATAATGACCTTTATATTCACACATCATTACTCATGTATGTAAGCTAATTCCCCAGCAACAGAATTGCTAAGCCAAAGAGTACTGATGTAAGTATCTTTGATATCTATTGCTCCTGAAGCCTTCATACTGGTCACAAACCATGCTGTAGGTCCTGAGTTCAGAGATTCTAGGGAATGGAGTTCAGAGGAAGAATTGGGCAGCCACAGAGGTGATATTGGGAGTTTATAGTAGAGCGTTCTTGGCCAGTTCATGGGCTTCCCATGGAAGTCCCCTGAACCTTCTGGGAAGTGTGCAATGACCCAAGCCACGCCTTGTGTGTCGGTGGCACAGAAACCCTTCTCTATCATTCATTACAACAATGCGTTTCCTCCCTGTGTGCCAGAAGGAGCCAGCAAGGATCATCTCTCCTTGGTGGCCAAAAAGTGCTTTGCTATGTGCGAGGGAAAAATGCCGATGGGTGGTAATCCCTGGCTTGGCTCTTACGGTTAGAACAGCAACAGCGAAGGTGTGCTCCTAGTTCTTTCCAATTGAGCCCAAGTGGAAATGATTAGACACCAGGTCATTATTGATAATGCTCCTACCCCTCAAAGACTCAAGAGGTAACTCTAGCAAGAGATGTTTTCCCAAAGGCCATGTGAGCATGAGGAAAAGTTTGAAACAATGGAGCAAAAGAGAGGAAAGTGAAGAAGAGAAGAACTTGAGCTGTGCACAGTTATAAGGAAACAGATAGAATTTTATAAGCAGGGCCTGTCATCATCTCAGGAAAAAGCTGACCTTTCCATGGGATTAGACAAGTAAACGTTTCAAGTTACCCCTTTCCTCTCCATAATCCCAGCTTTGAGCCAACTCGGTGTCCTGAGCAGGGTCTTCTGACTCTGTCCCCAGTTGACCTCAGAAGTTAGTCGTTCTTGCTTCTCAGGAATTCCCATGGAAACCCTTTGGCTTCTTTCTCTGTTTGTTTGTTTGTTTGTTTTTCCCATGGGCACTCTCCCTGGCCAGAAAGAAAGTATGCTTTTGTCAAGTGAGTTCCATCTTTTATCTCTGGTGGGATCGAGGCACATCCTGGATCTAGGCAACATGGTGGGCTGACCAGAACTGCTAGGGAATGCTTTAAGGTGCATCTTGGGCAAAGCTCATCTCTGCAGAGACTAATAAGTGGTAGAGATGGACATTCTTTTTTTTTAACCCGGGGATATGTTTTTTTCTAGATGTGAGAGAGAGAGGAAGGGGGACAGAGAGAAACATCGATGTGAGAGAGAAACATTGGTCCGTTGCCTCCAGTACGCACCCTGACCAGGATCAACCCACAACCTGGGTATGTGCCCTGACCAGGAGGTGAACCCTCAGCCTTTTGGTGTACTGATGACGCTCCAACCCACTGAGCCACCTGGTCAGGCGAGAAGGACATTCTTGAGACCCTGGGAGAAGCGAGGTGATGTGGTTCCGGAAGAAAAGGGAACCGGCAATCTCTTCTAACCTAGCCACTACCTTTCCCCGATTGTTCTGCACTCATCTCCTCTGTAGTCCTTGACATTAAAAATCATTTTTAGGTAGTCTGTGGCCTGCCTCCATCTCAGAGTCCCTGCTCCACCTTCCCAAGTATTCTTTTCTGCCTGTTCAATTGCATGCTCAAATCCGGCCCTGCCTGTTATCTGAATCCTAAATCTGCTCATCTCTAGCTTGGCTTTGCCAGTAAGTACTAGTAGCCTCTCTCTTCTGTTCCTCAGCTCTCCACATCAGCCACTGCTGCCCCAAACTACCTTTTTAACGTGCAAACCGGTCACTCCCCTCCTTAAAATTCTTCAAAACATTTGGGAGGAAGCAGAGTTTACCACCCCAAATTATGCCTTTTGGAATCTTGATTATTTTAAGTTGGTTATTATTTTTTTAAGAAACAGAGACTCAGAAAGAACTTTTAGCCTTTGCCCTAAATGAATAAAATCATTCAGCCAGAAGACCTGCTTCAGGCCGGGGGCCTCTTACTGACAGATAACTGTAGATTGCTATAAACTAAGTATGATCAAAGTCCTCTCTGTGTCCCATTGTTAAAGATGTCCCAGCAAACACTTCTTTACTAAATGTTTGCTTTTACATCTTTTTTTTTTATAGTGCTGTACGTATTTATTTAAGAAAAAAGACACACCCATGTGTATAATTGGACCTGTGCCGTTCAATTCCATTTTAAGGGTCAACTGTATTTGTCTTTTTCAACTGGCTTATTTGCTTAGCATAATGTTCTCAAGGTTCATACATGTTGTCAGGATTTCATTCCTTTTATTTAGTTTTATTTTTTAAAATATATTTTTTATTGTCGATAATATTACAGATATCTCTCATTCCCGCCCTTTCTCACCTTCCTCTCAGCCCCTACCCACGCTCACCCTCCCACCCCCCAGGTCTTCACTACCCTATTGCCCATGTGCATGGGCTATGCATGTAAGTATGTAAGTTATTTGGTTTATCTCTTCTGGTCCCCCCAACCCCACATAGAGGTATGTCAGTCTGTTCCATACCTCCATGCTTTGGGTCTTATTTTGTTGGTCAGTTCATTCTGCTCATTAGAGTCCACAAATAAGTGAGATCATGTGGTATTTGTCTTTTTCAGACTGGCTTATTTCACTTAGCATAATATTTTCCAGGTCCATCCATGCTGTCCCAAAGGGTAAGACAGCCCTCTTTTTTATAGCTGCATAGCATTCCATTAGTGTAAATGTCCCGCAGCTTTTTTATCCATTCATCTACTGATGGGCACGTGGGCTATTTCCAAATCTTAGCTATTGTAAATAACGCTGCTATGAACATATATTCTTTCTGATTGGTGTTTCTGATTTTTTGAGATATATTCCCAGAAGTGGATCACTGGGTCAAATGGAAGTTCCATTTTTTTATTTTTTGAGGAAACACCATACTGTTTTTCATAGTGGCTGCATCAGTCTGCATTCCCACCAGCAGTGCCCTAGTGCTCCCTTTTCTGCACATCCTGGCCAGCACTTGTTTGTTTTTCCATCTTTATGTGAATTACCTTCCTGCCTTTTGAAGTCCTAACCACCACCCCTCCAGCTCCCTTCTCCTTAGCTCAAGATGGCGTATAAGCTTTAACTGCCCGATCTGTCTGTGGGCCTGGTACTCTTTTGGAACCCCCTATGAACGTGTGGCCATTTTCTCCTGTTAATCTCCCTCATGTTAACTTGATTATTAGTTCAGCCAAAATTTAAAAGTGTAGAAGGAAAAATTGTTTTTCCTCCCCCACACTTTCTAACCCATACAGTATTATGTCAAAATCCCCAAGTCGTGTACCCAGGGTCCTTCGTGATCTGATCTTTGGGTTCCTCCCCTCCTTTTGGTGCCATAGGCCCCAGACTTTACTTTCAGTTCTTCCCAACTTGCCCTGTTGTTTAGAAGCCCCGAGACATTTGCAAGACTACTCCTCCCTCAAAATTGCCCACATAGCTGCTTTCTCCCCCTTCCTCTAAGATTACTTGTTCCCCAAACTTTCCATTAGCATCCACCTCTCACTCTATAGTAAACAGCTGTAGGGGAATGTCTCCCTGCTGGTGGTTGTAACTTAAGGGTAAAGTTTATGTCTCACGTTATTTACAGGTACATAAAACTTACAAGTGATTAGGGCTCAATAAATACTTGTTAAATAAATAAATAGTTGACTGTGGAAAGAAGCAGATAACTGAACAAGATGCATCAGAGACAGAAACTTGTCCTTTTCTAAAATGTACACGAATGTCTCTAGTACCAGTTACTAAAATTTAGGCAAGTCCATTGAGTATAGAGCACAGAACCAATAATGTCTTAATTGCATGAAGCAAGATACTAATATATACATCAGAGGCATAGGTTCAATCCAATATGGCACAGTTAACCTCACTCCAAAAACATAGTTACTACACTGAGCATGTATTAATTAAAACTAGGGGGAAATGAACATTATGTTAAGAAACATTTATTAACAAGAAATAAAAGCCCCCTTGCAGAGCAACAGAGTACTCAGATCACTTCCCTTGCCGTAACCAGCTCTGTTAGTAAAAGAAGAAAAAACCCACAGCCTATCCCATCATCACTGCCCCCCCCGCTAAAAAAATAATTTTTTTTCAATATTTATTTATTTATTTATTTATTTATTTATTACAAAGGGTATTACATATGTGTCCATTTCCCCCCCCCGCCCAAGACAGCCCCCTAGCCTTCCCTATCCCCCAGCGTCTTATGTCCATTGGTTATGCTTATATGCATGCATACACGTCCTTTGGTTGATCTCTTCCCTTTCCCCCGACCCTCCCCTG
>NW_006285234.1:2766799-2782052 GCF_000327345.1 Myotis davidii | reverse complement strand
AGTGTGCAGGAGGCAGCTGATCGATGTTTCTTTGTCATTGATGTTTCTAACTGTCTATCCCTCTCCCTTCCTCTCTGTAAAAAAATCAATAAAATATATTTTAAAAAAATAAAATAAAATAAAAACATGTTGCCTCAGTGATGGGCAAGTGATATCATCTTGGCACACAAAGGACACCCCATCATTGTAGTGTCATGAGAACTTTAGGATCTTGACATAAGGGTGGCGCCTATGTCAGGCACAGGGACTGTGAGGCACCAAATTGGCGACCCCATTGAGCAGCCTGATTACAGAGGGCTGAATTATAGATGTCCCCCAAATCGGTATCATGTAGCCTTTTAGAAACAATAAATCTGAGAGAAAAACAGACATCAATTTTTGAGTCCTGTATCCAGCCCCTGACACATTCCTAACTTAGATTCCCCAGTGAGATTATGCCTCAACAACCAGGAATTCTAGATGGCAGAAGATATGTGTACAAATAGAGAAGAGAGAGAACAGATAGAGCAGAGCTGGGTTGAGGAAACCAACACCCACACATATAGCTGTAGGCCTGGGAAACCTGTGGAGATAAGCACCCAGCACAGGAGGAGCACAGGGTGTCCATATGGTAACAGACTGTAACTAGACTGAAAGGACCAGGAAGACAGGACCTGGGTCCTGGCCACTGCTATGTCTCTAGTGCCAACAACAGTGCCTGGGACATAGAAGGTGCTCAAGAAACATCTGTTGAATGAATGAATGAATGAACGAACATTTGTAAAGCATTTTTTACTGCTTAAAGTGCCCTCATTGACCTGGTTAGTAAGGAAGACAGAGGCCAGATATTTTTATTTTGCACATATAAAATATTTCAATTCTAGTTAGAAGTTCCAGACTTGTCCAAGGCTGTACAAGATAGAGATCTCTTCTACCTTGGCTGATGTGCTGGTCTCATGACTTGGTCTTATTTTCCATGCTAATGGCGCTCCACAACTTTGAAAACTCTTTTAGCCACAGACATAACACTAATCCAATGAGATATATAGTATAGACACACCATTTTATTGCACTTTGCTTTATTGCACGTCACAAATACTGTTTTTTTTATTGTTTTTCTTAATCCTCACCCAAGAATATCTTTTCCTCATCAATTTTTAGAGAGAGTGAAACGGAGGGAGGGAGGAAGAGAAAGAGAGAGAGAGAGGAGAGAGGAGAGAGAAAGAGAGGGAGGGAGAGGAGAGAGAGATACGTCTATGTGAGACACATGGATTGTTTGTGTCCTTCCCCCCCACCGTACATTCCTCGACTCTGGGATCTGAGCCAAGATCCAACCTGCAATCTAGGTATGTGCTCTTGACTTGGAATCAAACCTACAATAAGTGCATGGACCAATGCTCTAACCTCTTATCAACACCAGCCAGGGGACAGATGCTGCATTTTTTAAAAATCTAAGGCAAGACCTCCACCAGTACAAAGATTACAGCTTGCTTTATTATGAGACTCTTGATTGCTGTGATCTGGAACAGAGCCCCAAATGTCTCTGAGGTATGACTGTATGGGACTGTGGTGGTCCACGTCCCCATTTTTTTACAATAAATAAACTGAACTTTGATGGATTGATTCAGTGGTGAAAATGCCCTGCCAGAGCCAGAACCCAGGTCTGTTAGGTTCCAGGTCCCAGAATGTTCAATTATCACACTACCCTTCAAGGAAGTTAGGGGAAACCTGCAGCTCCCTGCACCTCTGGTCTGCCACTCCCCAGCACCTGCACAGCGAAGCCGCAGGAGGTACGGAGACTTGACCTCCGAAGCAGGATCTGAACAAGTTAGATGCTTCAGGGGACTGGCTACAAAATACACATCCAAACAGCCCTGCTGGCATTCTGGGCTCTTTCAGACCCTGTTAGGGATGGAGCCATGTGGACGGAGGAGCTACTGGCAGGAGCTTGCGTTTTCTCTGGGTGATTCTCCAGGTGAGTCTTTGTCAGCCGCCCTCCCTTTACGTTATCACTGAACTCCCAGTTTAGCTGTCCCGGTGACCTGATACCCACTCCTGTGGCCCTGGGATAAGGGCCCTGCTTTGGAGGTGTATACAGAAAAAACTGTTCTTACCTTGTTACTGGCTTAAGCTTCCCCACTGCTTTAGAGGTTCGCTGCTAGCCAAGCCCCGCAGCTTTTCTCCTCTGACTCACTCTCTTCTCAGCTTCCTCCTCCTCTTCCTCCTCCTCCTTGTATTTTGCATACCCAGCCCGTCTCAAAGGAAATTCCACTGCCCTCTCCTTCTGCCAAAGAAATGACCCACCTTCCAAGGCAGGGTTGAGAAAGCCTTCACTCCCAGGGAGTCTTGTGAGGCTCGAGGGGTGGGGAGACTGAGGTGGGCTGGCCATGGTCCTGGAATGTTCACTCCTGTAAGCAGCTGAAAGGTTAACGCCCTTAGGGCAGAGTGAAAACCAGAGGGCAACCCTGGAAAACTGGGAGCGGAGGTTGATAAGCAAATCACCTGATAGTTGCAACCAAACCGCTGCAGAATATGAAACCTGTCTTCTATCTTAACCTTATCTCTTGCAAAAACAGAGGGTGGGGGGTGATGAGAAAGCGATGTCTGGATTGCATCTGACTGCTCACTCCATATTATTAAGAGGGTTAACTTTTTTTTTTTTTACTTCTATATCATATTTAACATTTCTGTCCTTCTTGCAGGAGGTAATAACTAGGTGTATTACCTAAATGTAAAAACTGCATGTATGGGAGGACATGGGAGCATTGGCATTTAGGCGGGGCATAGGAAAAAAAATTTTCCCCCAAGAAAAAAAAGAAAGGAATTAACATCAAAGAATATAGCTTTTCACTAGCTGCATGTTGTTGGGCAAATCACACAGCTACTCTGAACTATTTTACACAGATTGTTGGGAGTGTAAAACAATAGATGAGAAAACTTTACAACATGTACACAAATACATGTAAATTGTGGTGGAGTGTATAAAAGTCACTGACTTTGGATTCAGACATCTGGGCAAGTCATTCCACCTCTTTCAAGCCCTGGAATATCAGTAAAACAAGGTGTAAAATATCAGTGTGAAATATATATTCACCTTACAGAATTTTTTGTGAACAATTATGATTGGATTAATGTATATAATGTCCCAATGTGATATTATGACAATAATGAGTTAAAAAGTGATAGTTATTATTGAATCAAATAACACTTCTTTCTTCTTACACAGCTGTTGCTCATTTTCCAGGCCTTGAAAGAGAGGGCAGGCAGAGATGTCTGAGTTCTGGGGTTATCTAGGAAGTATCTTTACTGGTTTCCATCAGCTGAGCCCCTGAAGGTTTTATCTCTGGCACAGATGACCAGCCATGTGGCGGTTCCTTGTTTTGATTGCAATTGTGTGTCCCTTCCTCCCTCCCTATTTCTCTCTGGCGGGGAGGAGAGAAATGTCTCTTTCTTTGTACTCTGTGCAGAGATATAACTTGAAGAGCCAGAACTGGGCAGTTGGTGGTTTTGCTTGTATTCTTATTATCAAAGTAATACTTGCTAATTATTAAAAACTTTGAAAACTACAAAATGTATAAGGGAGACAATATAAATTTCTTTATATTTTGTTAACCAGAGAAAGTGATAGTTGATCCACCCTCCCACACACACCCTCTCCCCCACTCCACGAATATAGAAATCTGTATACTTGAGATCACACTCAAAAATGTAAGCTTGTACTTGTTTTCCCTTGGTCTTTATTTTAAAACATTTACATTATGAAAGTAGGGCATAAAGGTACAATTTATTAATATAAAGGTACGACCACTTTTTAAAAAACTTTATTTGTTTTTGTTAAAACTCACCCAAGGATATTTTTTCCATTGATTTTTAGAGAGAGTGGAAGGGAGGGAGAAAGAGAGAGAGACAGACTGGTTGTCACAGGGGTTGGGGGACAGGAGATTCAAACTCCTGTCCAGGTATGTGTCCTTGACCAGGAATCTGCCCATGACTCTTCGATATGCAGGCTGACGCGCCAATCACTGAGCAACACCAGCTGTGGCAATTCCTCGTTTTTTCTTTATAGTTTATCACCTTAAGCAATACAATTAAAATTTCCCCAGTTTGACCTTTATTACATAGAATCATGCCCCATGTATTCTTTTGTGCTTTGCTTTTTAAAATTTCACATTATCTTTATAAGATTCATCATATTGTTACATATAGTTATAGCTTTTTTTTGTTTTTATTACTGGACTAGAGGCCAGGGGCACAAAATTCATGCATGGGTAGGGTCCCTAGGCCTGGCCGGCGATCAGGGCTGATCCCGGCCTTCTGGCTGCTGGCTGGGTCTTTTCCCCAGCTGCTGGTCACCGTCAGGGACCTTCCTTCGTTCTGCACCACCCCCTGGTGGTCAGTGCATGTCATTGTGAGCAATAGACCTCCTGGTCTCCCGGTCGAACTCCTGTGGGGACACTTAGCATATTAGCCTTTTACATATATAGATAATATTCCCTGTGTGAATATACTACGATTTGTCCATAATGTTGTTAATGGACAGACATTTAAATTGTTTAAGGTTAAGAGCTATGACTACACATCCTAGCCATGTCTCCTGACATGTTTCCATAGGGACATGGGAGGGGGTTGGCTTTGATTTTTCAGTTCACACTGTATCAGAATCATGTACCCATGTCAGCAAATATTTATGGAAAACATTACTTTGAGAGGATTTACCACATGCCAGTATTCTAGTGCTCTATTGTTAGACATTTAGATTGTTTCCAATTTTTCCCCTATTACATATAAGTCTGTGAGGAATACAGTGATCTCAATAATTTTCGAAGCAACTAGCACAATCCTCATTACAAGTAACTGCCCCATCTCTTACCTTCCATGTAATACCACATATCTTAGCCCCATGAGTCTGTGATTTATAAATCAGGAAGAACTATTGGAAAGGTTGGGCTGGAAGCAGCCTTTAGAAATAGGTGTTCATAGTAATTAAAAATCCAGGGTATCCAAAACAAAGGGTATTCCCAGTAAGTAAGACGGAGCATGAAGACCGTGAAAGAAGACAATCATGGCTGCTGTTTGTTCAGAGCTTGCTATAAGTGAGGTATTGTACTTCACACGTAGGTAGATATCGTATTCAGTCTTTCCCAGGACCTTATGGTGTATGACCCACATTTTCCAGATGATGGAATGGAGGCTTAGAGATGCTAAATAGTATATCCAATTTTATGGTGTAAAGTCTGGACTGAGCCCCAGGTTTGGGATAAAAGTCCAGGCCTATTCATCAAGCAGTGCTATGTCCCTACATTATCATGGAGCAGGACTATTGAGTCTCTTTCCTTTTATTGTGCTACTGAGAACTGTCAACATGCAGAGCAGAACTCTTTCTAATTATAGGAATAGAAATTTAACATTCATAAAGAGCAAAGAATTGCCAAAATTCCCTGTCCCACCATGTAATCCCAGCCCTTGCTGACCTCACCGGGGTGTCTACTAACCTCTGTAAAAGTAAAAGAGAGAAACACCATCTTTGTAATAGCTGATGAATACTGATAGTCTTTTTTCTTTTTCTAAATCTCACCTGAGGACATTTTCCCATTGATTTTTAGAGAGGGTGGAAGGGGGAGAGGAGGGGCGGGGGAGAGAGAGAGAGAAACATTGATATAAGAGAAAATCATCATTTGGTTGCCTCCTGCACATGCCCTGACTGGGGTCAGGGATTGAACCTGCAACACAGATATGTGAATCCTTGGTGTGCGGGCCAACACTCTAACCACTGAGAAACACCAGCCAGTGCGTTAGTGGTCGTTTTAATCCAGACCTTTCTAATGTTCTCTTCATGCTTTTTTGAAGCCTGCCCAAATCTGAGGTCACTCAAACACAGCATAATCCCTAAATAATTCCTATCACCTAAGTAATTGATTCCATCTTTTCCTTGATAGGAATTCATGCTGATAGAATGCCCAGCAGCCAAAGAAAAGCACCTTCTGGTCACTACTAGGTGGTAGTCAGCAGGTTTAGATATTGGGCTCCCAAGGACCTACAGTATTCCACAGCACCAGGAAGAAATTTGAGTGCCAGTGTCTGATATCCAAGCTTTCTCATGGAAATTTCACAGAGAAAACACCATTTCTCTAAGGCAGCACTGTCCAATGGAACTTTCTGTGATGGGGAAATGTTATATATTGGACTGTCTAATTCAGTAGCCACTGCCCCATGTGGTCATTGAACACTTGAAATGTGGCTAATGCCACCATATTGGAAAGTACAGTTAAGGTCGCACAGATCCAATCTCTTTATTTTTGAGTCTCAGAAAATCTGATGAAAGGTGAAGACCTTCTCTCCAGAAAAATGCATCTTTGCTCATCATACAAACACAAAATCATGTCCAGTTTCAAGGTGTTCCAAGTTAAGAATGCCTACAAAAGGTGGCATGTATTTCATGTGCTGTTCAGCAGAGCCTTGTGCTCCCCCCTTTGTCCTTGGATCCTTACCATCTAAGTGTGGGTAGAGGGACCCTGGGTCAGCCACTGAGCCAGAGGCTGATTTTCTCGGGGGGCAAGGAGGGTCTTCTGTGGGAGGGCATGTGCGGGAGACCTCCTTTGCCCAGACCATAGCTCCTTGTGTACTAGGATCAGAGTTCCTTCATTGCTATACTTGGCTACGCGTCTTTCCTGTCCCCTGTGACACTAAAAGAATAGCCGGCTTTCCTTGAGTCCTTTTCATGTGGCACTCTAGCCTGCCTCACGTAACTCAGTATGCATCAGCCTGCAATGTGGATGTCCAGGCTGAAACCTGAGTGGCATTATGCTCTCTACGTTGGTCACCAGCCCTGTGCTGTGACCAGAGCCTGGTATCAGGCCTGACTAGGGTACTGGCTAAGTTTGCCGGGTTGAGAGAATGGATTCTGGAGGACTGGGACTTTCCGCTTTGGCTAAGCATATGCAGGCTGTAGAGGTTGGACCCTCTGCATTCTAGGGAGCTAGTATCTTCTGAAGAAATGTGTCAGGAAGGCAGTCTTGATTGCAATAAATCCTATTATCAAATGGACAGTTGCCTTCAGTAGAACCTGCTTCCTTGAGTTGGGCCGTGGAGGTGGACACCTATATAGAGATCCCCTGGCAATAGGATGGATCGCTGTATCAGAAGTATTTGTTCCAACAGTGGAAGAGTAAGTTGGATTAAGGTAGGTCAGGATTAGGGAAAAGGTGAACACAGTTTTAAGTTTCTTGGTTCTTGCTTTCTTGAGGCCCCTTAACAGGGCAGAGAAGGTGAGAAAAAATGGGGAATAAAGACCCAGGAGTTCCTTATAAAGTCCAATCTTGTATGTCTTTGATGGTTCAGGAACTTGAACCATCATTTCCTTACCTGGAATAAGGCCAGGACGTGACCTGAGAATTCTACATCCAAGCTTTCAAAGACTTCCAAAGACTAGAGGTAATCTATGATGCAGTTTGGGAAGGATAAAGGGTGTCTTTTGGTGGACTGTAAATCTGTGTGTCACATGATCCTCAAGGTCTGTCTACTCCTAAATGTCTAATTTGCTTCCCTTCTCTTTATGACCACAGCCATTGTCTTTGCTCAAGTTCTCAATTTTTTCTTGCTTGAGTTTCTGTCAACTCAACTATCCCCTCTAGCTCCAGTCCGGCCCCCTCCAGTCTCTGCTGCACCTGTAGCTAGAGTGATCTTTCATTGTGTGGATCTGATTCCTATTCCTTCTCTGATGAAAACTCTGCAATGGAGCTCATTCTAGACAAGCTCATCCTTGGCGTGTCATTTAAGAGCTGGTGTCTCTCTACTCTCCATCATAATCTCCTTTATGCAATAAATTCCAAAAATATTTTGGGGTACCTTTACATATCAGGGTCTGCTCTAGGCCCTGAAAATTACAGTGAACAAAAACACAATTCTCTGCCTTCCTCTGGCTGGTATGGCTCAGTTAGTTGGAGCATCGTCCTTTATAATGAAAGGTCATTGGTTCGATTCCTGGTCAGGGCACATACCAAGGTTGCGGGTTTGATCCTCGGTCGGGGTGTGTACAGGAGGCAAATGATTGAGTTTCTCTCCCACATTGATATTTCTCTCTCTTCTCTCTCTAAAATCAATGAAAACATACCCCAGGGTGAGGATTTAAAAAAAATTCTCTGCCTTTATGGAACTTGCATTCTATTGGGTAGGGGACAAACACATCAATAAAATGTGTAGCATATCAGCTTGTGGTAAGTGCAATGAAGAAACATAAGGGAAGAAGAAAACAGAGATTGTGACTGGGGGTGGGTTTTCCCCATTTTAAATAGAGGGGTCAAAGAAGGCAACATTTTTGGGAGGACTTGAAGGAAGTGAGAAGAACAAAAAAGAAAATATCTGAGGAAAGACCATTCCAGGCAAGGGAACAACAGGTGCAGAGGTGATAAGGCAGGCATCACAAGGAAAACAGTGTGTGTGACCGGTCAGAGTTAGGGGTGGGCTGGGATATTTAAAAAGGAAGTTGAGAGGTAATGGTGGGCAGGGTGGGACAAATTGTGTAGGAATTCAGTAGTCCTTATTAGTGGGAATTTGACTCTTATTTATAGTGAAATGAGAAGCTACTGGAAGGTATTTGTTTAGGAATGACTTGTATTCTAAAGAAATCATTTTGGATATAGTGAGGACAATAAACCATAAGAGAGAGTCACAGACAGAAGCTGAAAGATCAGCTAGGACAGTGGTCGGCAAACTGCGGCCCCTTGAGTGTGGCTCTTCCACAAAATACCACGTGCGGGCGCACATGTACAGTACGATTGAAACTTTGTGGCCACACTCAAGGAGTCAAGAGCCGCATGTGGCTCGCGAGCCGCGGTTTGCTGACCATGGAGCTAGGAGGCTAGGCAAGAGACCAGTGGCTTGGATTAGGGTAGAAGTTTAGGTAGTGGATTCTGATATATATTAAAACATTTTTTTAAAAAAGGTAGAGTCAAATAATTCACCAATGGATCAGCTGTAAGGAAGAGAGTAAGAGAAGAGTCAAGCTGACGGAAGAATGTGGTTGCCATTTTAAAAAATGTGAAAAATTGGGTTTGGGGTTGAAGATCAGGAGTTTAATTTTGGATGTATTAAGTTCAAGATGGCTGTTGGATATTTAAATGGAATATTGAGGAGGCAGTTGGATATATAAGTCTAGAGTTCAGAGCAAAGGTCCAGGTTGGGGATATACATTTAAGAGTCATCAACCTAGAATGGTATGTAGAGCAATGAAGCTGGATGAGAACACTCGAGAAGAATGAGAAGATAGAGAAGGGGACAGGGAAAACCAAGAATGAGTCATCCGCAAGTTAAGAGGAAAATAGGTGAGTGTGGTGTTCTGGAAAGCAAGAAAATGTTTCAAGGAGAAAGAAATAATCAGTTATGTTAAAAGCTTCTGAAAGATTAAGAATATAAAGACTGTATATTGACCATTGGTTAAAGCAACATGGATATCATTAATGACCTTTGCAAGAGGATATTCTGTGGAGTCCTAAGCATGAAAACACGATGAGAGGAAAGGAATTGTAGATAGGGAAGATAGCCAACTCTCCAGTTTAAAGGGGAGGAGAAATGGGACAATAGTTGGAAGGGAAAGTAAAGTCAAGAGACAGTTTTTTAGAAAGGAGAAATAACAGCTTGTTTATTTGCTGGTGGAAAATGATCCAGGAGAGAGAAGAGAATGGTTATAGTGACGGAAAGGTGTACACAAGTGGAGAAGTTGGCCAAAATTTGGAGCAATACAATTTCATCCTTATGCAGATAGGTGCAGGATGCTATTCTGGGACTTTGTGGATATTGTCCTATTTTCATTTTCTAGGATGGGGGAAGAGTTATGGAAAGTTTGAAGAGAGTGGTGAAGATAAGGAATAGCCATCTATGAGGATGGTTTAGAGTAATGTAAGGAGGATTGATGAGTGACATCGATGGCCTTTTCAAAGTGAGTGCCCACAGTTTAGATGTGCGAGTTCTCCAGCCATGTCCAGTGGCTGCACTGTGCTGGCATTGGTGGGGAGTTGGATTTCGTCAAGGCTTGTGTTCTGTCAGGAAAGTACACTGAAGTATGAGAGGGGAAAGGGAACCAAGGGTACATTCAAAGGAGTGATTATAATAATGGGCATGGAATCTCAGGTGGGTGAGAGGTGAAACAAGGGCACGAGAGGAATAACAGATAAGGAGGACACGCTTTTGGGAGGAAAGGAGGTCAAGATTTTAGAACTTAGCATTTTGGGAGGACCATCAGTAATAGCAATGAGAACAGGTGGGAGCAAGGTTGGAGAGTGACAGTGGCCTTATGACTTGGATGAGGTTAGCATAGTCTGTTTAACATCAGAATCAAACATAAACTAGGAAGGAGGGAGGCAGAGTGGTCTGGAAATAGCAGTGAGGAGCAAGGAGGACACCTACTCCACTGTGGGATGGGGGAGAAAAACAGCCAACTCTTTCAAGGGCTGCAGAGGAAGCAGTGCCCTCAAAGGAGTCCTAGGTTTCCCTTAGAGCGGGAAGGTGAAGAAAAAAAATTCAGACTTTGTAAAAAGAGATTTTGTTGATACTGATAGTGAATTCTTGGGGGTTTCAGGAGGCGGAGGTAGGAAATGGGGTCAGAAAAAGGATGTACAGGGCCCTTTGGGGTGAAATGCAAGAGATAAGGAACTGACCTGGTGTCCTGGGCTACTTGTGTGACTCACATAAACCAGGATAAAAGGAATTATGATAATGATACTGGATAATGATGACTTCAAAGTAGATGTTGGTGGCTAAACTGTGAATACCTGGGGTTGTGAAGGATTTGCCAGGAGAGTCTAAGGTGCCCGTCTTTACTCATAGCAATGACGATGTGGAGGCCAGGGCAGGGGTGCTGCCTTATCCAGAGCACCTGAAATTCTAGACCTTGAGAAGCCATCCTGGAGATAGATAGTATCACCACTTCTGCTAAGGATGTGAAGCCTTTGGAATCAGCTTGGCCAAAGAAACAGTTTTGATTGAAGGAAGAAAGGAAGGTAGTGGTGGAGCCCGAAACACTGAAGGGCAGGGTGGTTCTGCAGAGGATTTTGCAGGGATTCCTGGATGCTGACCCAGATGACAAGAAGGCTGCAGGTGCTCGGTTGGAGTTGTTGCTGTGACTCAAGGATGCTGTTAGATGCCATCTTTCTGTAGAACTTCAATCTGCTGTCTATTGCCTCATGGCCATAAGAAGGCTGCTGCATATCTAGGACTCACACCCAAATTCCAGATAGGAAATGGGGGGAAAGTTTATAGGTGGAGGGTATATACATCGTATGAAGCAAAAATGCAGGAGTACTTACAATCTTCTAAATTATTAGGTCTCGTGGGTTGATCTGAGAAAAGCACCTCCCCTTCTTTATGATTTAGCTAACTACCAACTCTTTCAAGGTTCAGCTCAAATCAGCATGAATTAGGTGCCCCAGGTCTAATTATTTAGAGCCTGTGATAAATTGCAGTGACCTCCCCAATTCTCCTGTTTTTGTATTCATGCCCTGTGCCATGAGTCTGATTCCGGTCTTAGCCATGAAACTCGCTTTGATCAATAGGACATTTTTAAGCAGAGGCATAAAAATCCCTTGTGCGGTTAGGCGTGCTCGTCCTCTTGTGTCTAAGCCACTGCCACGAGGGTGAGAGACACATAAAGCAGAGTTGAGTCATCATAATGAGGCTATCCTAGATCAGTGCAGCCACCCCCCAAGGCACCCAACTAAAATCAGCAGAACTGTCTAGGCAACCACCCCAGATACCTGAGAAATTAACAGTTATTGTATAACACTGAAGCTATGTGGTTGGTTGTTATTCAGCATTGCTGTAGCTTTAGATAATTAATACAGAGTCCCTTGGGCATAGCTCTGTCACAAGTCTTAGCCCTGTCTCTCCCACTAATGGTGGGGAGTCCTTTTAGGAAGGGCCACCTTTTTTCACAGTGCCTGGCACATGGAAGATGCTAAGTGAAAGCTTGGGAAAGGAATGAATGAATGAACCTTTGTTCAGTCTTTAAGAAGGAACTTTGATGCTTTGCTCACAGCAGGTGCAAAATTCCTAACCACACAGTGTAATCAAATGAACCCACCCCCAGAAAACCTGGCTCAACAAGATACGTGAAGCTACAATATAAATAAATTCTCATCACAGATTAAGTGCTTTTCTTCCTCAAGTACAATGGTCATTTCTTAAACATGGGGTACTCTTTTATATTTTATTAATACTGCATAGATTAGTTCACAGGTAATCTAAATCCTATAAGTACACTTTAAAGGGTAGAATGTAAATAAGTGGATATGACTCAGTCTAGATAGCCTTACTATTATCTTCAGTACACAATACCAAACCATTATTACTGTTATTTCCTAATAAAGTCAGGAAACTTGAATTGCTTTTAAAAATGATATTATTTATATTAACATAAAAAATAAAAAGAGAGGTCTGCAGAGGAAAATATATCTCGTAGCCTAGCCATGTATGGGGTGGGATCATGAGAACATCATCTTTATAAAAGGTCAGCAGTTGGTTCTCCGCTTCTCCTGTTCGTCAGCCACATCTTCCTGTGCAGTGCCAGCTGTAACCCTCAGATATGATGGTGAAGATCAGAGTGAATGGATTTGGTCATACTGGGTGCCTGGTCACCAGGGCTGCTTTGAACTCTGACAAAGTGGATATTGTCACCATCGGTGACCCCTTCATTGACCTCAAACACATGGTGTGCATGTTCCAGTATGATTCTACTCATGGCAAGTTCAAAGGCACAGTCAAGGCTGAGACAGGAAGCTTGTCCTCAATGGAAAGTCCATCTCCATCTTCCAGGAGCAAGTCCCGTCAACATCAAATGGGTGATGCTGGTGCTGAGTATGTTGTGGAGTCCACCGGTGTCTTCACTACCACGGAGAAGGCTGGGGCTCACTTGGAGGGTGGATCCAAGAGGGTCATCATCTCTGCCCCTTCTGTGATGCCCCCATGTTTGTGATGGGTGTGAACCATGACAAGTATGGCAACTCCCTCAAGATTGTCAGCACTGTCTCCTGCACCACCAACTGCTTGGCCCCCCTGGCCAAGGTCATCCATGACAACTTTGGCATCGTGGAGGGACTCAGGCCACAGTCCATGCCATCGCTGCCACCCAGAAGTTCGTGGATGGGCCATGTGGCATGATGGCTGAAGGGCTGCCCAGTACATCATCCCTGCTTCTACTGGCGCTGCCAAGGCTGTGAGCAAGATTAGATGAATGGGAAGCTCACTGGGATGGCCTTTGTTGTCCCCACCCTCACTGTGTCAGTGTGGATCTGATCTGCCACCTGGAGAAAGCTGCCAAATACAATGACATCAAGAAGGTAGTGAAGCAGGCGTCAGATGGTCCCCTTAAGGCAGTGGTTCTCAGTCTTCTAGCCCTTTAAATACAGTTCCTCATGTTGTGACCCAACCATAAAATTATTTTCGTTGCTACTTCATAACTGTAACGTTGCTACCGTTATGAACCGTAATGTAAATCTCTGATATGCAGGATGGTCTTAGGAGACCCCTATGAAAGGGTCGTTCGACCGCCAAAGGCGTCGCGACCCACAGGTTGAGAACCACTGCCTTAAGGGCATTCTGGGCTATACTGAGGACCAGGTTGTCCCCTGCGACTTTAACAGGGACCCAGTGGATCCGCCTTCAATGCTGGAGCTGGTATTGCCCTCAAGGACCACTTGCCAAACTCATTTCCTGGTATGACAGTGAATTTGGCTACAGCAGCAGGGTGGTGGACCTTATGGTCCTCATGGCCTCCAAGGAGTAAGAGCCCCTGGATCACCAGCCCCAGCAAGAGGAAGAGACCCTCAGCTGCTGGAGAGTCCATGCCTCCGATCGGTCCTTGTGCACACTGATTATCTCCTGACCGCCACAGTTTCCCTCCCAGACCCCCTGAGGAGGGGGGGGACTTGGGGAGCCCTATCTTGTCATGCACCATCACTAAAGTTCACTGTACCCCCTCCCAAAAAAGGTCACTGATCACATAGTATAGCATGTTTTGGGGATACTGAGCAAATTAATTTTGCTAAAGAAGAGGGTTTCTGCAGAGAAATAGTAAAAAAGGCTGAGAGTAACTAATATGTGCCAATTACATCTAATTTTTTTTTCAAAAGGCAGGGTATGGCAGGGCATTATGAAGCCAAATATATGGAAATCTGAATATAGATCAGGGGCATTTTAAAATTATATTTTACTCAGTAGGAATGCTATAACTTTTGATGAAGGGAATGGCATAATTCTAGCAGTATGGTATGGGAAGGTTTTTGCAGAAACATGCTTAATAGTCATATTAAATAATTTAATATCAAAAACTATTATGCAGATACTATCCCCATTTATTTCTAAATCACATGTCTCATTAAAATCTAGATTTATGCTGGATGCAAATGACCAAGGAATTATTTTGAGATCATAGGTTTGCTCCTCTCTTCCTGACAGTCATTTAGCTTATTGTCCATTGGGAGTCCATGAATTATTCCCCGCACATCCTGCTGGCCCAGTTCTGTGAAAAACTAATTATAGCTAGGGGTCAAGGTCAGGAGTAAGAATGAATGAGACTCCATGTAGCCAAAACCAGAATCAACATTGGGATAAACTGTTCCAAGTGCCTTTTCTAAGAGCACATCTCACCTGAGTGTGGTAGCATTTACCTTCTGGGTGTGAAGGTGTCATATTTTCCTTGAAAGGCGTTTCATAACCCATTAATTTTATTTGCCACATGGGTGTCACTATTTGTTCTTATTTGAGTTGAACTTAGAGTCAGGAAGTGTAAATATCTTAGCAAAATTTTATGTCCTGTTAGTGATAGAAGAATGTCTTTTCATACTCCATTCCTCTATACCTGTTTTCTCTAGAATGTTCTCCTCTCCACCTTACCCCCATTCCACCTTAAAAACTTCAATTCAGCCTTCTAAACCCCATTCAAACATGCCCCCATAAACAAAAACTCTTTGAGACTAAATAGCTTGAGAATAAATGTACTGATAATATTTAAGTTTCTTCCCAGCTCTAAAATGTAAGGGTTCTCTGCTTGGAAAGCAGTTTAGGTCATATATAACTTTTGGAGGTCAGAGGCTCAGCAGTGAGCATCGACCCATGAACTAGGAGGTCACAGTTCGATTCCCAGTCAGGGCACATGCCCGGGTTGTGGGCTCGATCCCCAGTAGGGGGCCTGCAGAAGACAGCCAGTCAATGATTCTTTCTCTTTGACGTTTCTCCCTCTCTATCCCTCGCCTCTTCCTTACTCTCTAAAATTAATAAAGACATG
>NW_006285234.1:2743231-2766777 GCF_000327345.1 Myotis davidii | reverse complement strand
GAAATGCTAAAACTTTTAATGAAGGGAATGGCATAATTCTAGCAGTATGGTATGGGAAGGTTTTTGCAGAAACATGCTTAATAGTCATATTAAATAATTTAATATCAAAAACTATTATGCAGATACTATCCCCATTTATTTCTAAATCACATGTCTCATTAAAATCTAGATTTATGCTGGATGCAAATGACCAAGGAATTATTTTGAGATCATAGGTTTGCTCCTCTCTTCCTGACAGTCATTTAGCTTATTGTCCATTGGGAGTCCATGAATTATTCCCCGCACATCCTGCTGGCCCAGTTCTGTGAAAAACTAATTATAGCTAGGGGTCAAGGTCAGGAGTAAGAATGAATGAGACTCCATGTAGCCAAAACCAGAATCAACATTGGGATAAACTGTTCCAAGTGCCTTTTCTAAGAGCACATCTCACCTGAGTGTGGTAGCATTTACCTTCTGGGTGTGAAGGTGTCATATTTTCCTTGAAAGGCGTTTCATAACCCATTAATTTTATTTGCCACATGGGTGTCACTATTTGTTCTTATTTGAGTTGAACTTAGAGTCAGGAAGTGTAAATATCTTAGCAAAATTTTATGTCCTGTTAGTGATAGAAGAATGTCTTTTCATACTCCATTCCTCTATACCTGTTTTCTCTAGAATGTTCTCCTCTCCACCTTACCCCCATTCCACCTTAAAAACTTCAATTCAGCCTTCTAAACCCCATTCAAACATGCCCCCATAAACAAAAACTCTTTGAGACTAAATAGCTTGAGAATAAATGTACTGATAATATTTAAGTTTCTTCCCAGCTCTAAAATGTAAGGGTTCTCTGCTTGGAAAGCAGTTTAGGTCATATATAACTTTTGGAGGTCAGAGGCTCAGCAGTGAGCATCGACCCATGAACTAGGAGGTCACAGTTCGATTCCCAGTCAGGGCACATGCCCGGGTTGTGGGCTCGATCCCCAGTAGGGGGCCTGCAGAAGACAGCCAGTCAATGATTCTCTCTCATCATTGATGTTCCTATTTCTCTCCCTCCTTCTCCTTTCCTCTCTTTGAAATCAATAACAAATATTTTTTAAAAAGAAAATCATTTTAAGAAAAATCTGGACATACTAAAAACTTAGATATACTCGATGTTGTATATACTATATATACTGGATAAACTTTGTATTTTCTGTTCATTTGCTGGTGTTTAAATTTGCTGGTGATTTCTTCATGCTCTTGCATTGTCTTCCTGGTATTTTCCCAGTCTGATGCATGTGGAGAAAGAGGTCAGTGTAGGTGCTATTCTGGCCCAGGTCACTTATTTGCTGTCAGATCTTTGGCAAGTCTTGCCATAGGTCTCCGTGACCCACAGCTGTTGCAGAAGAGTAACACTTGCCTTTGTGAGACAGTGAGGAGGGAAACACAAGACTCATACAACAAAGCCTTTTAAAAAGTTGCCAAACCGGTTTGGCTCAGTGCATAGAGCATCGGCCTGCGGACTGAAAGGTCCCAGGTTCGATTCCGGTCGCGGGCACATCCCCAGTGGGGAGGTGTGCAGGAGGCAGCTGGTTGATGTTTCTCTCTCATCGATGTTTCTAACTCTCTATCCTTCTCCCTTCCTCTCTGTAAAAAATCAATAAAATATATTTAAAAAAATAAAAATAAAAAGTTAAAAGTCCTACTTGGGGCCCTGGCTGGTGTGGGTCAGTTGGTTGGAGCATCGTCAACTTCTTTTTATTTATATTACATTCAGGCTACCCATAGGCATGGCCACACTCGAGACCTTAGATTCACACCCAGTCCTTTGTAGTAAAGAAGACTGTTGGCGACTGGCATGGTTTAGTGGTTGAGCATCCACCCATGAACCAGGAGGTCTCGGTTCGATTCCTGGTCAGGGCACGTGCCCGGGGCTGTGGGCTCAGACCCCAGTGTGGGGTGTGCAGGAGGCAGCCGATCGATGATTTTCCACCACCACTGATGTTTCTCTCTCTTCCTCTCTGAAATCAATAAAAATATATTTAAAAAAATAAGGTTGTTGGATTTTAATTGATAGATCTCTACCCCAGATGTCTGTAGGTTTACCTGGGGTTATTTGTTGCCTCTCAAGAAGGGTCTTCCAGGCTTCCATGCAGAGAGTATAAAGCCTGGTTGATAGTGTTTGAGAGCCAGGTGGGAGAATAGGGCTGGGCAGTGGTGAGGCACTGGTCCTTCTCTGTTCAGTGTGCAGACTTTCATTCATCTTCTTGTTTTACTATACATAAATTCTCTGCTTTAATCTGGCCCTTTGCTATTTTCTCCCAGAGAATAAACCTCCTGTGTTACAGGGCTTGGGAGAAGTCTCTGGGCTATGCTTGTGGGGATGGGATCTGCAAGTCTAATTGCTCCTTATATCTCCCCCTTTGGCTGTCTCCGCCTTGCAGAGTACTGTATCTGACACCTAGTTCCTGAGCCTTTCCTGGAGGCCCCCACAAAGTGAGTCTACTTACTTCCTGGTATTAGACATGAGTCCTAACCACCGTCCTCCCTACTCCACTCCCATGCAAGGCTTCCAGTTTTCCCTGGTTACCATCTCTATCCCTTTCCATCTTCCCAAACTGTATTGACATCTCTCATCTGTTTTCATCTTTCTCATGCTCTTATTCTTGTAGATTCTCATCCATTTTGTGCTTTTAGTGTGTCATGTTCCAGAAATGCCTGTGTTCACTCCACTCGTATTCAATAAGCAGTTGTTCTTTAAGTCCACCAGTGCCGTGCAATGTAACACTCTGCAGTTGCTAAATGGAATAACAGCGACATGTCTGGACCTGTGAAGTGGGCAATATAGAAAATTAAATGAAAAAAGACAGCTGCAGGTTGGTATGTATGATACCATTTTCATAAAAATTTTATATATATAAACACACATATACATGTTATATATATAATATAAAACATATTCTCCTTAGCATTATCTGAGACAATATAAATAACTATATCACAATAAATATACTTTTAGAGCTAGTTGGATATATTCATTTGGCAAAAATATTTCCAAGGGTCTGATTTAAAGTCTAGTCAATCTGGTGAATGTAGACATTTACTTTGGGGGCCATGGACCAGGAAGTAGCATTCACATTGTGTTCTATACGAACAGTGCCCCCTGCAGTTGTGCAACTGTGGCGGCCCTTCCTGGAGGTCCCCCCAAAGAAGAACCTGACCTCTACAGAGTAGCAGCAGGGGTTCACTTGCAAAGGAGGTGCTTCTCTCACGTGCAACTCCTAGTGTTACCTTAAGCTGTCAGTTGGAGTGTAGGCCTGGCTGGCAACTTTGGAGGGGCAAGCCAGGCACGGGGGCTGGGCAGAGGATGTGGCCACACCTAGATCTAGGGGTGCCCTGTGGACTCCAAAAGGCTCTTCCAGATGTGTGGGTTCTATGTCCAGCTCTGGAGGAGGGCTGAGGGCTGTTGGCATCCCCCACCCCACTACCAGAGACAGTCAGGGAGCTCTGGGAGTCTCCTCTATTGACCAATAGTGTGTGTGTGTGTGTGTTCGTTCTTACACTTAGTGGCCAAAAGCTAGAAAGATGAATGGACAGGGCTCAAGGGCCCCCCAAAAGCTGGCAAGGTAATTGTATAGAAAAAAAGCCCCCCCCTCCCTATCCCTGGACGAGTAGCTCTGTTAATTAGAGCACTGTCCAGATACACCAATGAATGCATAAATAAATGGAACAACAAATTGATGTTTCTCTCCCTTCCTCTCTCTCTCTAAAATCAATCAATAAAAAGTTTTTTTAAAAAAGAACCACAGGTTTGAGCAGGAAGGGGGATGGTCTTTGAGACGGGAGTCCACCATTCTCTCAGGTCTGTGGCACCTGAATTAACCTTTCATTTTGCACCAGCACCTGTCTCAGTTTCGTTTTCCTTGCGGCAGGCAGACAAACCGATTCCTGGCCAAGGCATGTGCCCAGGTTTCGGGCTCAATCCCCAGTCTGGGTGTGTGCGGGAGGCAACCGATTGGTGTTTCTCTCTCACAATGATGTTTCTCTCTCACGCTCCTCTCTCCTTTCTTCCTCTCTCTCTAAAATCAATAAAAATATATTAAAAATAGAGATAAATAAAAATCCGATGCTGAGGCCGAACCTTTAGAGAGTTGAATCTTTAACAGGGTTTCTCAACCATGGCCCTACTGACCTTTGAGACTAGACAATCCTTTGCCATGGGGGGGCTTTCCTCTGCATTGTGGGATTTTAGCACCGTCCCTGGGCCCTTACACACTAGATGCCAGTTGAACCCTCTCCCAATTGTAATGACCAAAAGACATGGCCAAGTGTTACCTGGTGGGAGGAGCAAATCGCCCAATTGAGAATCACTGCTGTAGGGGCCAGGATCCAGGCGTCATATTTTTAAAAAATCTTCCCAGGCCGAAACCGGTTTGGCTCAGTGGATAGAGCGTCAGCCTGCAGACTGAAAGGTCCCAGGTTCGATTCCGGTCAAGGGCATGTACCTGGGTTGCGGGCACATCCCCAGTGGGAGATGTGCAGGAGGCAGCTGATCGATGTTTCTCTCTCATCGATGTTTCTAACTCTCTATCTCTCTCCCTTCCTCTCTGTAAAAAATCAATAAAATATATTTAAAAAAAAAAATCTTCCCAGGTGATTCCGATGTGCAGTCGAGTTTGAGAGTCAGTGCTCGGACGGAGTTTCCTCTGGGAAGTGAACCCTGATGGAAAGTCCCGGGAATTTTAGAGAGGTTTCTGTAAACTGTGATTTGCTACTGACTCAGCATGAATGATTCTATTCTGGGCCAGACGAGCAGTTGCCTCTATCTTATCTAGTAAGACTATTTTTTTTTTTTTTTCTAACAAGGGGACTTTGGAAAACAAAGAGCTCTAGCATCTCGAGAAGCTAGCAAAGCCAGCTGAGCTAGAAACACAGAGAACCTTTACAGCAAGCCAATGAAAGAGACCCAAACTAATGAATGGTCTAACCAAGCATGTCACACTCGAGGCCGGTGGAGTTTAACATGCTTGGTAAGCAATACTTGAGGACCCACAGGGTGTACCTTATTGATGCCAAGATAATATTGACTGGAGATGCCCTGTGGGCCAGGGTCTTGTGCTGGGGGATCTCTTTACATGCCACCAAATAAGACATCTAAGTTATAAACAATATGTTAATAAATTAATCCTATATAATAAAAGGCTAATATGCAAATTGACCAAAGGGCAGAATGACATGCACTGACCACCAGGGGGCAGACGCTCAACACAGGAGCTGCCCCCTGGTGGTCAGTGTATTTCCACAGGGGGAGCACAGCTCAGCCAGAAGCCAGCCTCACAGCTGGCAGTGGTGGTGGCTGGAGCCTCTCCTGCCTCCGTGGCAGTGCTAAGGATGTCTGACTGCTGGCTTAGGCCCGCTCCCTGCCAGTCAGATATCCCCAAGGGCTCCCAGACTGCGAGATGGCACAGGCTGAGCTGAGGGACCCCTTCTCCACCGCCCCCCCCCCAGTGCACGAATTTCATGCACTGGGCCTCTAGTATTAATAATAAATAGGTCTAGTTAAAGGAATAGACATGTCGATACTTCTGAAACATGTTTTAACCCTAACTGTGTACAAAAACATTTATACATTTTGAGTCTGCTCCCCAGTATCATTGTGGCAGAAACTACAGTTTGGCTCTTTCTACACTCTTCCATCCTCTTTTCTACTAAGGACACCACCAGAAAGCTAAACACTGCCTTCCAGATTTCTCTGCTGGTGGGAGTAGCCATGTGACATAATTTTGGCCACTAAGAATGCAAGCTCTATGAAGACAGATTTTTGTCTATTTTGTTCTCTGCTGGTTAAAACTCACCAAATCTTACACTCTTAAAAATGTCCACTCCAGGTGGGGGGAAAAGACAGATGTTGTTGAAGGGCACAAATTTGCAACCAATAGTAAAGAAATCCTAGAGATCTATATGCATAGCATAGTGATTGTAGAAAACAATATTGTATTACAATCCTTAAACTTGCCAAGAGACTAGAACTTAATTATTCCAACACTAAAAAAATGATAATTATGTAATGTGGTAGAGGTGTTAATTATTGTCACAATAGCAGTCATATTATAATATATAAATGCATCAAATTAACATGTACACCTTAAATTTACACAATGTTATATGTCAACTGTTTCAATGAAAAAAATTAAAATGTCCAGTTTATGTATATCAGTTATTTCAAAAGTATGAAAAATAAAAGAGCAATTGTTAATAAATTACAAATTGGGGGGAAAAATTGGCCCTTCAGAGAGAATCCTGAGAGGAATTAAGACACCAAGACCCTGTTTCTCTAAAGTTCAGGTAAATTGCAGTGCTGAGATTGATCTTGCTAACACTAGATGTCACCATTGTGCTGTGCAAAAGTAGCTGACCCTCAGGAGTGCTGTTTATTACTCACCACAGGGTCAGGCTGTTCAAGTGTTAGAAGATTGTTCATCCTCATTCCACCCATGCTGGACTATGATTGCTGTGGCCTTATTAAAACTCCCTAAACGTTGATTTTTTTCTTGGTTATAATTCATTCTACATTCCTGTGCCCAGTACTGCTTGGGGCCAAGTTAGAAGGAGAGGAGGGTGCCAGCCTCCATGCTCTGTGCCGTGGTTCCCATCTCCAGGTCTCTGTCTGGGACCCGTGCTTGCATCTCTCTGGAGGCCTCTGGGGGCTAAATTTTAAGAATGGACTTACGATTCTGCAGACACCAAAGTGATTCAGATAAAGAATCAGTGGAAGTTGCTGGAATCAAGTGTCTTTAGTTCCAGTTGTTGCTTCCTCAACAAGATATTAGTCTTTAATTTTCCACAGCGGTTCTTTAATGAATACTAATAACCAGTACATTTTGTGATGTTTATTTATCAAAGATTCAAACCCAGGTGGCCTGGCTTCAGAGCCCGTGCTCTAACCATCACACAATATAGCCCTCCTTTTTCCACTGCTGTTTTGGGGTGGTTTTTGGTTGTTTTTTTTTCAGCTTCATTGTATGATTGATATACAATCAGCTTGTTGATTTCTACAAAAGGTCTTGCTGGGATTTGATTGGATTGCTTTGAATATATAGATCAATTTGGGGAGAACAACATTGAGTAGTTCAGTCAATGAACATAGTATCCATGTATTAGATATTTTTGCATTTCGCTTGTTATTTTTTAAAACTTTTCTTTTAACTCTCACCCAAGGATATGTTTACAGTATTGATTTTGAGAGAGAGAGAGAGAGAGAGAGAGAGAGAGAGAGAGAGAGAGAGTGTGAGTTTGGAAGGGAGAAACAGCAAAACATGGATCAGTTGCCTCCTGTATATGCCCTGACGGGGAATCAAACCTGCAACCTTTTGGTGTACTATTTATTCAATCTCAGATTTCCCCACTTGGCTTTCTCCTGTCTCCCTAATCTACCCTGCCCCCTCCCCCTTCTCTGATTCTAGTGTATAAAATAAGGTGCAAAACTGCCATTTCTCAATCCGTTGAGATTTTGCTTCCCGGCAAACTGTTCTGTTGTTGGTTTGGCTCAAGTAAACTCATAGGAATTCTTACAGATTTGGAAATTTCTTATGTCGGCAAATTATTGATAAGAATAACCTTGATAAGAATGACCCGTATTTTGAGATACTGCATCTACATCAACTGTAATGCGATGAAAATATCTGTGATTTTCTGACAAAAATCACAGGTACTACTGATACTACCGTGGTTTGTTGCCAACACGTAATGGAAGGAAATGCTGTTTCGGTTAGAGATGAGCGAAAAGGACCATAAACTTGCTCACCTACTCAAGGTCCCTGAGGGTCCCAGCTTAAGAAGCCCCGCGCTGGGAGCGGCGCCAGAGAACCACCGAGCTGCGCGCTCTGACATCCTAGAGAGGAAGCACGTGCGGCCTCGGCGGCGCGCTCGGGGTGACGCACTTCCGGTCACGCCGGCCTCGGCGCCTTATCGGAGGTGAGTGTTGGGTTTGTCACCTGGGAGTCCCTGCTAGGAGCGCTCCTTTCACCCTTAGAGAAGGCAGTCGCCTTTGCCCCTGCTGCCGCGGCGGAAGGAGTCGGAGGCGGCCTGCGAGCCAGGCCCGCTCGCCCCGGGTGCCCTCGCTCCCAGCGGCTTTGGGGAATGGAGGCTGTGGATGGAAGGAGACGCGCTGCGTGCCGGGCACAGCCACAGAGTCCCTCTGCGCATTGCGCGAACTAATGGTTGAGCAGCTAAATGCCCAGTCGCTGTTCGAGGTTGAGGTTCCTGGGATGCAGCTAGGAATAAGACGGGTGTGGGTCCCGGCCTCAGGGAGCTTTCAGTTTAATGGGAAGTTAGATAATAATCACCTCTGATCATCTCACCCCTCTGGTCCTAACCGCCTCGCTGCAGCCGGTTGCTTTTAGGTCGAAGACCAAGTCCTCAACGTGCACGAGGCCTGCGTGGCTTGGTCCCTTGCGCTGCTTCCCCTCGTGTTGCAGCACACTCCCCCTGGCTCAGCTGCACTTTCACTTCTAGGACGAGCTTTTGCACTTGCTGTCACTTTTGTAAAGATTTTCCTTTTAATCAAGCCAATTCCTGCTCAGTCTTATTTAGAATAGATTCTCCTGGGCACTAGTTACAAATGTGAACTTAAAGTTATTTATGATCATCTTGGATTAATATGTGTGTGCCCTTTAGCCCTAGACCAAGCCCAGCGAGGAAAGGGATCACCTTTTTTTCTCTCTCCACTGTCTCACACTTGGGCTGGAATGTATGCAGTAGATGTTTGTTGAACGAAGAAAGCACACGTCAGTGTGTCATCCCAAACATGGGCGACATGGTACACGGGAGGGAATGCAGTGCTAGTGGAGTGTGGAACAGGGGACCTGACCTGGTCTGGAGAGGGTGACCTGAAGGGTGAGTCGGCATTACCTAGCTGAAGAGGGGTTCGGCTGCTGGGGAGTATGGCAGGTGGACGAGTCCGTTATACAGGTACAGACGTCCTGAATTAGCATCGCAGAAGAAACTGACAGAAGGCTAGAATGGCTAGACCAGGAATAAGGGTGGTACCGATGAGCTTAGCAGGAAGTTACACCTTGCAATGAGTTTTCTTAAGGAAGATGCTGGCCTTTTGGTAGAATATGACTACTTAACGAGAATACACAATGTTCGTAGGGGATATAATTAACAACTATTACATTTTGGAATGTTGAGTTGGCCTTTCAAGGTCCTTTGAATGGGACGATGAGCCAAAAAGATGCCTGCCTCGAGACCCAAGAAAAAGAAGACTTACTCAGACTCTTATTCTGAATTTCTTGGCTACTCATTTATTTCCCATATTTACCTTAGAGTCACGTTACCAGGTTCTAAGAGAAATCCTATTGGGATTAGATTGGAAGCTACTGAATGTGGTTATTAAAAGCATGACTTTTGGGATTGGCAGATGGGAGTTCTGCCTCCAGCTCATCATCCACTGACCAAGTGACCTTGGTAGAGAAAATCATTTAGCCTTGTTTTCTCATCTGGGAAAAAGGAAAGGTTCAGAAGATTATTGTGGCTATTGAGTGAGAGGGTGCCTCTATTTCACCCCAAAAGCATGGTATTTGTTTCTATTTCCTTTAACCTTTTATGTTTCCCAGTAAAATAGTTTTTAAAATGAAGGTCTGAGTTTCCTCTTGTTAGGAGTTGCTGCTAGTTTTTTTGCTCTTTGTGTACTCAAGTTCCCCCTGTATTCATGTCCTACCTAGGATAGAGCATTGCTTGATGTTGGGGAGTATAGGTTTTGATGCCCAAGGGCATCAGAAATATTTATATACCACCTACCCAGTGGGCGTTTAGTAAACGATTGCTGCGGTTATTGGCAGGTTTGTTGGTGTTAAGGAGAGCCTTTGACTGGGCAAGGCTTACTCTGGTTCTCTTTGCTTCTTCCCTCAGCCCCTGCCCTTCACTGAGAAGGAGCCCAGGTGATGGCAGCCATGCCCCTGAAAGCCTGGTACCAGGTGAGCTGTTAATTCCTCAGGTCGACCTTCAAGAGATGTGATTTGAAGGAAACGATGAGAGGGATGATTCTGGCAAAATTCTTGGAGCCAAAGCAGTAGGAAGATCCCCCGTTGATTCTCTCCAACTGGATGCTGGGGGAAAAGCCAGTGATGGTGAGGGGCTGAGCAGCTAGAAGCCCACCAAGCAATGGCTGGAGAGAGTGTCCTGGCAAGTGGAATTGTAGCCTGTTCCACACTGGAGGGTCCCCAGGTTTAGAGGGATCTGTGAGAATGAGGGACTCGGGCTAGTGGTGTAGGTATCTGGTTGCAAGGTTCTTGGGAAGTGGTGACAGAATGGTGGCAGGAAGAAGACAAGGATGAAGGGGCTTATATCATTTATCCTCCTAACGAGAGAAGTTAGGGCTTCAGAATCAAGGGTACTATATCCTCCTTGAGGTCTGTATTGGCTAAGGCAAGGCTGTGGGCTCTGACAGGAAAACTGCACTAGGACAGGGCACCTGAAGTTAGGAATCCCATCAGGCCTCAGTGGCCTTGACCAGTCACTTAACCTCTTTGCATCTTAATTGACTTCATTTGTAACGTGAACATTCAGGACCTTACATTTGTGGGACAAGGACATTTTTGTTTTGACTCGTATTTCACTCTGAGACTGATGAGTTGCTGGGGACTGCTTTACTTACCATGTTTTTCTCGGGACTTATTTACCCAATAACTTAGCATGAACCATATCCCAAGTGCCAGTCCTGGATTTCTGACATCTGGCAGGTGCCTCTGCCTGACTGTTTCACTGATACACATTGTCTTCCTTGTAGCTCACCCCCCTTCTGATCTTCCGTAAGTACTGGAGAGTCACTGGTCCACCATCTGCAAGTCCTGACCACTCACTGTTTAGATAGCTGCTTGCTTATTGACCCTTCTTCCTGGGTACCGCTTCCAGAACGTCACCAGGTCCGGTTGCTTCTGCCTGCTACCCCTTCCACTTGTCCCACATTTTATATTGCCTTCCTTCAAGGTTTGTTCTTCTCTGGGATTTTGTTTGAGGACCTTCCCAGGTAGTTTCTCTGTGTAGTCTTGTGCCTCCCCCTCACTGTCCACTGGTCACCTGATACATCTCAATTTCCTGAGCTTGGACTTTATCTTCTGGTCCAGGTTCCTCAGATGTAGTGTGCATCACAGTCACCTGGAGGGTCCATTGATGGAACATTTGCTCTTGGATGGGGCCTGCCAGTGTGCCTTTCCAGTAAGTTACCAGGTGCTGCTGCCCTGGGGAACATACTTTGAGAACCACTGTTGTAGTTAGTGGTGACTTATTAAATCAGTTGAGTGGGTCAGGTTGTCATTTAAAGTAGATCATTGTATGTGCTGGCAGAGGATGGACTCAGTGTGGGCCAGCTGGAATTGGAGCTGTTGAAGGTCCCCATCTGTTGAACTGTTGTACGGATTGTACAATAGTGGAGTCGGTTCCAGAAGTATTTTGGCAATAAAATGGGCAGAATTTGATTACCAACTGTCAGAAGTGAGCAGTGATGGGGGCAAGTTAGTCTAGGATGAATCTTAGGGAAAGCAAATTGTCACTTACTGTGTGAATTAGTTTATGTGAATTAGAGAGGGAACCAGTTTAGGGGGGCAGATGATTAGTGTTAGCTGGTGGGTCAGACATGTTGGGTCAGGAGAGAGTGTGAGGCATGGGGACTAGTGGAAGGGGCAGATCTGCACATCAGTCAAGGTGTTAGAAAGTGGGAGGATATTCACCACATGTTCAGGTAACCACATTTGATACTAAAGTCTAAGGTGTGAATAGAGGGCCTAACCAGATGCTGGAGCTTTCTGGGAAGGTAGACTTGGGGCCAGCTGGAAGGGGCAAGGATGGCTACTGAAAAAACCCGGAGGCTTGGTTGGCAAGAGCCATTGCAGATTGTGTCGGGGCTGTAAAGACACAAGGCTAAAAGCGCTACCCAGCAGCAGTTTGATTCCAGAAGCATATTCTCCCAGGAAGACACATCAGGGAGCAGAATGCTAGGCTGCCCAGGCAGCACGGCCCCCTCTGCTGGATGGTCTTGAGCACAGACAGCACAGCAATCAAGCAACAGATGGGGCTGGATGCAAAGGGCTCATCGTGGCAAACCATGACTCTGTTCTTGTTGTGTGGGCTTGAGGTTTGGGGCGCAGTGAGCACTGGGGCAGTGAAGGGGGAGCAGGTAGTCCTGAGATGCCACCTGGAGTGAGTGTCTGGACATTCTGAAGCTAATGGCCCACCCGTAGGTGTAACAGTGAAAGACGGACAGTATTTACAAAGTCAGAGATTTTGCTCTGAGAAGGTGAATAATGGGAGACTGTCCAGGCTTTCTGAAATGTTTTATCATGTTTTATAACAGTGCATTTTATGTTCCACTGGAAGCTCTTCTGAGAAAGAAGTTCCAGGTTGTTGGTTGTAGAAATAGCCATTTAATGGTCTAACACCTGTTCTTTCACCTTTGCTCATTAGCCATCTCCGATAGGACTCCTCCCTCAGACTGTCCCCTGGGTCCCACACTCTGGCTCTGAGGCAGAGGATTGGTTCTGGGACAGCAGGAACCTCTTGTTTCAGGAGGCGGTGACCTTCGAGGACGTGGCTGTGCACTTTACCCAGGCAGAATGGGCTGGCCTCTCTTCCACACAGAGGGCCCTGTACAGAAGTGTGATGCTGGAGAATTGTGGGAACTTGACATCCCTGGGTAAGGCTACTTCCTCCTGGGACTCAGATCTATGCTTTCCTGCTTCCTTCTTTTTCCTTACGGGCTGGGGGTACAGCGTGGAGAAGGAGGGGTTGTCTCTGGTATCCCCGCTGCCTGGTTCAACCCCTGAGCCACACCGGCTGGGCAGTTTTCCTTCTTTTGACATGGCAGACTCAGGGCTGAAAGGTGCCATTTCTCTCCCCTTTTCAGGATACACAGTTCCCAGCTCTGCCCTCATCTCACTTCTGGAGGGAAGGGACTTGCCTTGGGGCCTGGAGGCACAGGATGACCCACCTGCAGAGAGGAGCACACACGTCTGTCAAGGTAAGCGGGGCCAGTTTAAAATGGGCAGCTGTGGGGCTTTGCAGAGTGTATACTTTAAAGTGAACCATGCTCGCAAGGATTTAAATAGGTGGTCTTTCCTAATAGGTAAAATATGAAACCCTTCCCACCAGTTTTAACTCTTACCAAGATAACTATTTCGTCATGCATCTCTTATGCAATTCTTGAATCCCTTGTTGCCTACCTCAGTGGCCCTTCTTCTTTGGACAGGATGGATTTACGTAGGAGCAGGTTTTCAGTACTTGAGTGTGCCAGGCTTTGTTTAAGACTCTAGAGCAGCAGTTGCCAAACTTTTGGACCTCACGACCACCAGTGGTCCGCGGATACCGCTGCTCTAGAGGATACAAGTTGTGGAGACCGAAGTCAAAGCTTTTTAAAAATGTGTATATAGGCAGTGGGCTGGGAGCTCATTTTTAGCAGGAAAGCTTAGAGGAATTACCATTTAGAAGCTCAAGTAATGCGTCTTCAGGGGTAGTGCCATTTGTTCTGAATTTGACCGGTTACAGTGGGTAGCATGTGGAGAAAAAGAAGGTAGACTCTCTGGCCCGAGGAAGGGAATAAAGGGTCCAGTAAATCAGTGTGAAGGACTTTGCAGCATAATGTGCAGGCGAATCACCTGGGGAGCATATTTTAAAACGGGGTTCTTTCTGGAGCCCACCTGCAAGTATTCCTCTGTCCTTTCTAGTAAGTAGTGTAAAAGGACTCAGAACCCAAGCAAGGCTTCCTAGCATCGGGGGCTGGCACAGGGTGTGCCGTGCATCCTGACCCCCTTCCTCAGCTGATGGTGTGGTGAATGCAGTTGGTCTGTCTTACCCACACAGCATTGTGTGGAACATCCAGATGCAGACTTTGTGGTGGACCGGAGGGCTCCATCCTGCATTTACAGCTCAGGAATAGGATATGGGAGAGCAGGCAAAACAACGTGCAGCAGTAGCAGTGACACTGACTTTACCAGCCTCAGTGTCACTACTTAATCTTTGAGCCTGCACCTTCTTTGGTATTTTGTAGGCCTATAAGTGCCTGAGGTCAAAAGATACTAGAACATACGAGGGACAAGTCATTCAAATACAGAGTCTGGAAAAGCTTAGGAAGCAGTCTGGCGTGTCGTGTGTACGTTGACACCCTATTCCACCTCGACAGTTCTCTGCCGAGTGATACTTGGCACTTTTATTGCTAGGAGGCCGATGTGGAGGTTGAACTAGTAATCTCTAAAAGCTCTGTGTTATTTGATGCTTTTTTGTTTCTAGTATAATTCTCAGGTGGCACTTGTGCTTTCTGTTTGTGTCAGATACCGAGACCAACATTGGCAGTGAGCCCACATCAGGACAGGGAATTTCTGAAAGCAGAGCCGCGGTGTTGTCTTGTGGTCTGCAGAAGATTGCTCCTCAGAGAAGCAACTTCCTAGGAACATGTAAACTGGAGAAGCACCAGGGAATCTCCACAAGGAAACATGGTAGAGGAAAGGTTCCCAGAATCCACTGTGATGGGAAACCCTTCCCGTGTGAGGAATGTGGGAAGTGTTTCAGCTATTTTTCTCACTATGTTAGACACCAGAGAATCCACACCGGGGAGAAACCCTTTGAGTGTAATGAGTGTGGAAAAGCCTTCAATGGCAATTCCTCATTGATTCGGCATCAGAGGATCCACACTGGAGAGAAACCCTATCAGTGTGAGGAGTGTGGGAGAGCCTTCAATGATAACGCAAACCTGATGAGGCATCAGAGAATCCACAGTGGGGACCGGCCCTATCACTGCCAGGAGTGTGGGAAAGGCTTCACCAGTAGCTCTGAGTTTGTTATACATCAGAGAATCCACACTGGAGAGAAACCTTACGCGTGTAATGAGTGTGGAAAAGCTTTTGTTGGTAACTCACCGCTACTTCGGCATCAGAAAATTCACAATGGAGAGAAACCCTATGAATGTAATGAATGTGGCAAAAGCTTCGGAAGGACTTCCTATCTTATCCAACATCAGCGTATTCACACAGGGGAAAAGCCTTATTCTTGTAAAATATGTGGGCAAGCCTTCAATTTGCATAAAAAATTAACTCAACACCAGAGAGTCCACAGCGATAAGAAACCCTTTGACTGTGTAGCTTGTGGAAAAGCCTTCAGTGCTCAGGAACAACTAAAAAGGCATCTGAAGACCCATATTCAAGAGTCTTCCTACGTATGTGATGAGTGTGGAAAAGTCTACACTAGCAAAAGGAGTCTTCTACAGCATCAAAGAGCCCATACTGGAAAGAAACCCAGTGGGTGTGTCAAGTATGAAAAGACCTTTAGGACTTCTTCCCAGCTAGGTGACCTTGAGCATGTCCACCCCGGAGAGAAACCTGCCCTGGACATTTGTCGTTTTGGCCTCCCAGAGTTTTTTACCCCCTTTGACTGGTAGTATATTCAATTCCCTTTGGGACTCCATCTTCTACTCAAGAGTAGAATGTGTGACACAGACCTGCCTTAGCCATCGTTGTTGGTCAGTAGGTGACCCAAGATGGTCCAATTAGAGTTCCAGGATGTGGCCAGACTTAACAGGAAGAAATACTGTTCTTCCTTAGTCTTAAAGCTCAGAGGAATTCCTGGATTATTGTGGAAGCTGAAAATAGAGTCAATACAACAGGAAAAAAAAAGAGTTGGGGAGTAATCAGCCTTGACAATTCCATTTGAACAACTACATTAAACTATGTCTGAAGCTAGAAATGCATCTGGGCTTTTGAATTCTAGTAACCAATAAATTCAGTTTTGTTTTTCTCAAGCAAGTTTGAGTTAAGTTTTCTTTCCTTGGAACGGTGCCTTAACAGTCTAACAATTATCCTATATAATAAAAGGCTAACATGCAAATCGACCAAACGGTTGAACAACCATTCGCTATGATGCACACTGACCACCAGGGAGCAGATGCTCAATGCAGGAGCTGCCCCCTGGTGGTCAGTGTGCTCCCACAGGGGAGCGCCGTTCAGCCAGAAGCAGGGCTCAGGGCTAGCAAGCACAGTGGTGGTGGCGAGCCGCGGCAGTTGGATATACACCAAGGACTCCCAGACTGTGAGAGGGCACAGGCAGGGCTGAGGGACCTCCTGGAGTTAACGAATTTCGTGCACCGGGCCTCTAGTTTTTAATAATTGTTATTAAAGGAGAAATGTTTTGTGTGTATGATGTATGGGAAAGTCTTCAGCTATGTCCCAGCAGCCCTGGTAACTGTAAGAAGAACAGGAAACCCATTGGAACATGGGATCCCAGGGTGCATCAGGACAGCACCAGGGGATGGAAGTTCTAACAGCTCAAGCTCTGTGTCAGACGTTTAGTCTTCTTATAAAACTCTCAGTGAGTCCATTCTCAAGAAAAGTCTTAACTATGTAACCAAATGCTATCAAAACAAAAGACTTCAATTTTGTTTTCTCAGTTTTTATTTGGAATGGATACTATTCTAGGCACCAGACTGGTAAATGCCAGGCTATTGTAGCTTTTCCAGCTGGGTGTTTGTCTTGAACAGCATGCCCATCCTTCCCTTTGATCTAGAGCAGTGGTTCTCAACCTTCCCAATGCCGCAACCCTTTAATACAGTTCCTCATGTTGTGGTGACCCCCAACCATAAAATTATTTTTGTGACTACTTCATAACTGTAATTTTGTGACTGTTATGAATCGTCATGTAAATATTTGATACGCAGGATGTATTTTCATTGTTACAAATTGAACATAATTAAAGCATAGTGATTAATCACAAAAACAATATGTAATTATATATGTGTTTTCCGATGGTCTTAGGCGACCCCTATGAAAGGGTCGTTTGACCCCCAAAGGGGTCGCGACCCACGGGTTGAGAACCGCTGATCGAGACTCTGTTACCGGATAAAAAGGAAAGAACAGAGGTTGGCAGGCGGTGGTCTCTGCTTCTGCATGCCTTCTGTAGAACTTCTGTAACCTGGTGTGTACCTATCTTAGGAATCGGGGCTTCATGATTACTGAGGAGGTCTTATTTTCTTACCTACAAAATTAGGTGACTTTTTTGCAATCCACCATTTGGGGTCAGCATTTCTGTGACACTGATCTGCTAATTTCTTCCTTAGACAAGCCTTTATTCCTAGCTAAAGCTCTATTTTCTGAGCCTAGGAAGAAGTGGAAATCTTCATTGCCAAGAGCAACATAGTCCCCAGCAATCACTGCCCAATTGTGGGACCATTTTCCTATCTGAATGAGAGAAGCCATGTAAATTGCACAGGATCAGGGCAAAGCAGAGAGGGCTCCTAGCAATGGTCAGAGATCCCAGGTATAGGACATATCCTCACTCCAGTGCCAGAAATAAAGAAGGGTCTTGCCCTGGAGTTGGAGTTGGACCTGGGGTCTTTGGATTACGTCAACAACAAACTACATACCTCCTTGGTGCCAGGCCTTGTACTTTATCTGAGGGTAATGGTGTTGAACGAGGCAGCTATAGTCCCTGCTCTCTGGAGTGATCAGAGAAAACATGTTTAAATAAACTGTCACCGTTAAATAAGCACAAATGTACTAAGCACTGAAGTACAGAACGTTACAATGCCTCATAACTGACCAGTCTCCCTTTTACTAGATGATCAGGGAAGGCTTGCTTTCCAAGGGAAATGGGATTTAGCTGATACCAAGTAACAGTCAAGACCGAGGTGGGAATGGGAAGGGAAAGGCATGGTAGGTATAGAAAACAGCATGTTCAGCAAGTGGGGCTGAAGTGGAGATGGGGAGAATGGGAGTGCTAAGAGGCTGGAGAAGTGAGTGCAGGCCTCCAACCACCTTCCAGTGCAGGAAAGGAAGGGATCAGAGCTGGAACGAGAAAGGCCAACACTGTCAGACTTGGGAGGGACCCTGCGGGTGAGTGGTGCAATCCAAGGGCTTATTTTGGAATTTTATGGGGGTGTTTTTGTTACAGTGTTTGGTGGTAACCAGGAGTGTCACAAATCCTGCAATGCACAGGATGGTTCTCCCTACTGAAAAAGTTTTCACAGCCCTAGTCAGTTTGGCTCAATGGATAAAGCCTCAGCCTGCAGACGGAAGGGTTCTGGGTTCAATTCCAGTCAAGGGCCTGTCCCTTGGCTGCAGGCTCCATCCTGGGGCCTGGCCCTGGTCAGGTGAACGTGGAAGGTAATGAGTCCATGTTTCTCTGTCTATCCCAAAGCTTCCACACTATATCTATATCTATATCTATATCTCTATCTCAATGGAAAAATAACCTTGGGTGAGGATTAACAAAACAAAAAAAAGTTTTCACAGACATTGGTCTTGCTGGACATTCATGGAGGTAAAAACTGCTTCTAAAATACCTGAATAGAATTTGTTTTTAAGGTAAACACAACGTGGTTTTGCACAGTTTTAACATTTGCTGATTCTCTAGGAATATGATCAAGACAAGATTGTCCTGTGTTTTGTTTAAACTTGACCAAAAGGGTTCACCATTTTGGATCCCACCTTGTGATTTCTGAGACATCAGTATAAGACACAGCATGTGGCTGTGGCATTCAGGCATCCTAAGTGCGAAGGCAAATATCTGGCCACTTCCTTAGGTCTCCTACACCAGCAGTCATGACCAAACCTTTACATATCGAAATGTGTTTGCAATTACAAATCATTTTCCTTTTATTTCTCCTTTATCTCAGTTAAGACATGACATTAGTTTTTAAAATGTAAATTGTTTATATTGTCTATGCTTTTCTAAGTGTTATCTATGATTTTCATGACAAGAGAATAAACTGGTCACCAGGAAATGCTTGTTACAAAAAGAGTGGCCTTGGTTTTGATACCGTGTCACCCACTGAAACCAGTCCGTAGACTCCCAAACCTGGTTGCACCGCAGCTTTACTAAGACACAGATCCCCGGCATCACCCCGAAGAGCAAACGCTCCGGGAACGAGACCCAAGGGGAAAGGGACAAAGAGCGCCCGACTCCGGGGCTCTGAGGTTTGGAGCGCAGGGGGCGGGGCCGGGGCACCACCGAGAGGGAGCGACGGCAGTCCTAGAGGGGCTCGGCCGCAGCCTAGTGACGCACTTCCGGTCTCCCCGCGGAGCCGCGAGCAGCGGAGCTGAGTCCGCGAGCAGCGGAGGTGAGTGGCACTGTGGATGGTGGTTGGTACCCCGGCTCTTTGTGCGTTAGGGGTGCCCTTCCGCCCGGGTAGGAGCTGGGTTGCCCACCCCTGGAGCAGGGAGCCGGTCGGCGGCCCCTCCCTGACTCCCGCTTTGAACCTGGCGGCCGAAGACGTTCCGTCCCGTGGGCAGCGAAGCCCCAAACAGTTGGGGAGAGACGCTGCTGACTTTCGGGAAGGTGTGTCGGAGCAGCCGGCGGGGGGGATGTTTGCCGGGGCGAAGCGGCCCGAAGGGTAGTCACGAGTCCTTTGACACGTTGAAGTCACGCAGGCGCCTTCACCAAGGGTGGGTTGCGTGCGCTCCGGCTCCTGACATGGGGTCGTGCAGCAAAGCCCCGGGGAGGAGCAGAAGAGGCAGGGCCCCTCCGCCCGCCCGAGAGCAGAAGAAGCCGGCGTTTGGAAGGCGCAGTCCGCTTACCGGAGCGGTGTCCGTTCCCAGAGGTAACCGCGCCTTACGCTCCATCTGGGGATGACAGCGGCCCGGGAAGGATTGCTACAATGTAACTAGCGACTTGTTCAGGCCTAGAAGACACTTAATTCCGGCATTGTAATTCATACCCGTATGGGAAGCAAGTTTGCTGATGTCAACGAATAAAGATCTGAGGCCATGAAGCAAGTTTATTTGGGGTCTTCAAGGACTCGAATCCAAGAGAAGCGGGTTCAGGTAACAGCCCAAACTAAGCTCTGGAGAGAACGAAGAAAGGCAGGGTCTATAAAGGCGCAAATCACAAAATGTAATTCTTTCATGCAATTGAGGTATTGCCGGCGAGGTTAACAGGGTTTGGTTAGTTCCAACGTGGAAACGAGGGAGGTGAGAACCAAGGAAGTAAATTCCATGTATGTCCATGTAGCAGTTGTTCTAAGATGTGTATGATTCCCGCATGTTTATGTCTCTGCCTTGAGCGGAGTTTAGCACCAGGTTTTGTGTTTTGTTTGTTGTAGTGTAACAACAGGACTAGCAACAGTAAAAGGAGCTCTGGAAACAGAGGCACAACGTGTGCGTAGGCCCCACTTCCTTAATAGCCTCCTGACGCTATTAAGGTGACTCAGGAATGTTTATTACATTTTAGTTTTCCCCATAGTCACTAGAGGGCGGCATTCGAGTGCAGGTCTTTATAGCCTTAGAGCATCTAGTTAAAATACTGTTTTCCAAAGTTACCTAGTTCTTGTCTTTCCCACCATTTCAGTGTGGGCAGGTGACTCGATTGCAGGATAATTAGGCTCATTTGATGTTGTTTGTGTTCCTTTTTTGGATCATCACCACCGTCCCATCCTGGTTGGTTGATTTTAAATATTTATGTGTATTTATTTATTTGTTTATGTGAAACATGACTCTGGTTATAAAAGAACAAAAGGCACACTCAGAGACAGGACACTCCCTCCTCCTCCCTCCTACCCAGTTTCCTTCCATCCTGTTCCCATTCCAGGGTTCCTTTCACCCACTTCCCACCCACACCTGGTGTAACCACTCTCCTTTGTTTCTGGTTTATTCTTCCATTTCTTTTTGTATAAATGACCAGACACATATTTTCTTATAGTCCTGTTTTTGCACTTTGTTTTTTTTTTAAATTTTATTTGACAAAATACTTTGAAAATCACCCATATCATAGAGATAATTATCTTTTTTTAAAAATGCCATTCACGTATACACAAGACTGCTTCTACTATGACGGTTAAGAAGCATAGAAAATGAGCAGCCATGAACACACCACCCCATTGAGGAGGAGAACATTACCAGTACTGCTGCATCTGTCTGTGTGCTCAGCCCCAACCCAACTCCCAGCATCCCACCCCTAGAAGTAACAACTGTTTTAAATTTTGTGTTAATGTAGCCTTGCCTGTTTTTAAAAAACATTTTGTCACATATGCGTGTATATGTAAATAATGTGTTTAGTTTGCTTTTGAGCTTTGTGAAAACGACAGCATAGAGTCTATAGTCATATGTTCCTAAATTCGTCCATGTTGTTGTGAGTCATTCATTTTTGCTGCTGGGCAGTTGTGTTAACGCTACCCAACTCAAGGGGTTCACTGCTTAGGGCAGGGGTGGGCAAACTTTTTGACTCGAGGGCCACAATGGGTTCTTAAACTGGACCAGAGGGCTGGAACAAAAGCATGGATGGAGTGTTTGTGTGAAGTAATATAAATTCAAAGTAAACATCATTACATAAAAGGGTACGGTCTTTTGTTTTTTAGTTTTATTCATTTCAAACGGGCCGGATTCCGGCCTGCGGGCCATAGTTTGCCCACGGCTGGCTTAGGGGGTTCTAGTCAAGGAGACATGGTTGTTGTTAGGTAGTTTTATTTACTCACAGCAAGTAAAGGAGACCACAGAGTCACATCCAAATCTGCTTCCTGGAAGAGAGGCTTAGCCATTGCTTTATGCACTGTTTGGTCAATTACATGTTGATTTCTTTGCAGTTGGCTAAACTTACCTGGATTTGGTTAATTGCATGTTGAGTTCTTTCTTTTTGGGGGGGAGGGGGTGGAGTTGGCTAAACTCTTGGATTGAGTGGTCAAGCTCATCCTGAGTGGATAAGCCGCATCTGCAAAATACTGTGCTACATTTTCACACTTAACAAGATCTGCCCAGACCTTGAGACTCTTGTCCCATCTAACATTGGCGTGATCAAAAGATTGGGAAACTTATTTTGCTCTTCTCTGCTACAGTTTAAATAGTGTTAGAATTACTCATTTCTTCAAGATTTGAAAAGATTTACCTATGATATATATGGGCACAGTACTTAATGAGTACACTCTTTACTGGCTATCTCAGTTTGATTAGGTAAAAGTAATCATGGATTACAGAGAAAAACCTATATAATAAAATTGGTAGAGTTGATTCATTAAATTCATATAGAATTATATGTTCTTCCATCATATACTCTTTTAAGCATCTATAGACTATTTTTTAAATGGGCATTTCAGCTATTAATCCTCAAACATTTGTAAAGCAGAAATAAGTGTATTGGACTATTCAGACACCATCAGTAAAGCCAGAAATTATGAACAGAGAAGAAATTAACAACATACTATCCTAAACAATTCTTTGGTCAGAGACTAAACACCAGCTATCAAATAGTAATTAAAACATGACATAAAACCTCTGGTATGTGGCTAATTGTGTATTCAGAGGAAAATTTATGGCCTTATAGGTTTTAGTTGCCAAATAGGAAAGTATGGAAATAAATGAATAAGCCATGCTCCCCTAAGAAGTTTGAAAAAGCCTTTATAGTCTAGTTTTCCCCAAAAGCAGAACAAAAGGCAAAGATTTGTGTGCCGGTGATTCATCTGGGAATGTAGTCCCGGGGCAGAGTGAAAGATGGCCTGGCACAGAGGGGAAGGAGAGCGGTACCAGGGTGCTCTGTCAGTGTGGCCCTTCTCCATCTGATTGCTGCTCTGTCTTACAGGATCTTGGAGGAGCTTTGGAATCTCGTTTGGGGGTCTAAAGGGGAAAACATTTATCCATTGACCTCTGTCCCCTATTGGTCAAGGGTGGCACCACAGGCATTAACTCTTCTGCACTTTACGGACCAGCAAGTGTCCGCAGGTTTCCGCAGGGGCCCGTACAGGACAGCAGAGAAGCCCAGGGCAGGAGCCAGGCATCGGTGGTGTAGATCCTTGCAGAGGCATTGGCAGGCTGCACTTGCACAAAGCTGAATAAGCTTCTGGAACAGGACTAAGTGTGAGACAAGGAATGGAGTGGTGCGTAAGGTATCTCTTACAGAGCCTAAGAAACAGAGCTTAATGAATTAAAATCAATTAGGGGAAAAACAAAAACAAACAGCGTTCTAAATAAATTAAAAAGCTGGTTCACTGAAAATAAAACAACATTCAAATAAATAAACCACTGCTCAGCCTTCTTTATTAATCTGTTTGGGATGCCATAACAAAATGCCATCGACTGTGTGGCTTTAACAACAGGAACCTAATCTTATAGTTCTGGAGACTGCAAGTCCAAGATGAAGGAGCTGCTGATTTGTTCTTAGTGAGGGCTCTCTCCTGGGGTTTCAGGTGGCTGCCTTCTCACTGTGTGCTCACATGGCAAAGATGGTGAGCTTTGGAGTCTGTCCTTCCCTCCCTCCCTCCCTCCCTCCCTCCCTCCGTAGCAGTATGGTTTATTGAGCTTAATACAGGCGCTGGGACTTGCCCCTGGTGCTCTTCATGTACAAAGCCCGAACATTCTGCCAGTTCTTTTTGAGCAGTGACACCAAGAAATGGACAGCTAAGTGGATGTCGCACACATCTCATCACCTGTCATCTTCACGTGGCCAACAGCCGCTGCCAGACACGGCACCTCCTGCATCTGGAACTTGATTGCGGATTTTACCTCCTCAGCTTTGGCCACCATGTCCTCATTGTGGGTCAACAAGGACGGGAACTTGCCAGCCTTATTCAGGCCCAGGCCCAGGATTCATGGGATTTGCTTGATCAGAGACTCTGAAGCCAGAAAGGC
>NW_006285234.1:2740344-2743145 GCF_000327345.1 Myotis davidii | reverse complement strand
GTCCATGTGCGGGATGTCCACGGCCTTGGCCTCATCACAGCGCTGCTGGTCGCCCAGAACACGCCTGGAGAACTTGGGGCGGGGCCTGGACTTAAGCCTGATGGTGCCCGAGAAGCGTTTGTCCCCTGAGGGTCATAGTTCTTCAGGCCAATCTGCAGCTCCACTGTCTCCATAAACTTCCGGCGCTTGCCTGGTTCCTTTGCAGCACCTCCCGCACTGCCCAGAAGAGGGTGTCGTGGGAGACTTTGCTGCTCATGGGTCCTCGTGCTGCAAAAACCAGAAAAGAGCTCTTCCTTTTCTTGTAAGTGCATCAGCCCTATTAGATTTGGCCCCGCCCTTATGACCGCATTTAATCTTATTACTGCCTCAGGGGTTAGAACTTTAACATAGGAATTTTGTGGGGACACAAAATTTACCGAGGGAAGAGGTCTAAAAGCATATATATTCAAAAGAAGTGGAAAAAGCAAAGTAGCTCCAGATATGGAGGAAGTGAAGAAAGTCATAGACCAGTTTTTCCCACACCTGTGCCAAAGTTGAAATCCTGGAAGACGTAGATGAAATTTTAGGAAAGCATACATTTTCAAGACTGAATTTAGGATCGGTGAGAATCAGAAAATAACCACTCCGTGTGTTTTTGAACATGGTGAGCACGGGGCTTTGGGTCATGGGGCCCTACATGCCACAGCGATCCCCTCTGCCCGGTCGCTGAGATCTCGGCTTCTTTGCTCTCAGCAGGCTGGGAAGTGTGAGGAGGCAGCCTGGTACCTCACTTTTGGCCCAGCTTCCGGAAGGTAAGGCTGGGCCATGGGGGAGGCTGGCCTCCCAAGGTCTCTACAGAGACATCAGACCCTTGAGGACTCTCATCTGTGTGAGGAGAGAGGCAAGATGTGGGGGAGCAGCTGTCCCTTCCAGCTGCTGCCTCCCTGGGCCTGACCCGGGGCTCTGTGCTGGGGCTGCAGCACCTCCTGCCTGTCTTCTCTTTCAGGGGGACCGAGGGTGATACTTGTTTAGAGAGAGAAATAAATCAAAGATCTTGGTATTGTCTGTCTCTTGAGCTGAAGCACTGCTCCTCGAGTCTTTGTTTTATTCTCTAGGCTCTGCATACATTTTTATGTACACTCGTGTGTGTGTGTGTGTGTGTGTGTGTGTGTGTGTGTGTGATGTGTGTCAGAGTTGTAAAATCCTAGGGTTCCTGGCAGTGAGCATCAGCGTCATGGCTGGGAGGAGTCCGGGGTTCTGAGCGATTGAACAGATCAGCCCCATCTTCCTGTGGCAGCTCCTGCTCACACTCCTGTGTGGACACAGGCTGCCTGCATCTTAGATCTTCTCTTCTTGGGCGGGGTGGCTTACCTCACGCTTGTCTCCCTCTGTGCTTTTCCTTAGCTCCAGCCCTTCTCTGAGAGGGAGCAGAAGCAATGGCGGCCATGCTCCTGACAGCCTGGCCTCAGGTGAGCTGTGGGTCTTCGGGTCTTGCTCTGAGCAGTTTCACATTGAGAAACCGAGAAGGGAAGCTGGTGAGCTGGTGATGAGAGCTGGAGAGGGCCTCCATGCTCACACCTGCCTGACTGGACCTGTGGGAAGAGTGGTGAGGTAGAGGGACGGAAGCAGCGGGGAGCGGCCCGAAGGCAGGGGTGTCGTGTTGGGCACATGGAGGTTCTTGGCTTCCCTCAGCAGAGGGCTCTGGGGATAGGAGATGTGGGAACTGACCAGGTGGGATGCTCCGTGTGTGGGTGTGAATGGGGGAGGCAGCAGGGGACTGGGATTCCCAGGGACCAGGTACAGGTGGAGCAGGGCTGTGCTTCTAATTGAGGGGAAGAGGAGGGTAGTGGGGGCAAGGGAGGAAGGAAACTGGAAGCCTGTGGGACAGGCTGTCTCACTCTGTCCTCAGGCTTTCAGGGCTTGGGGTGCAGTGGCTCAAACTGTAGGTCTCTGATAGGAGCTCTGGACCCTCTCCCCCGGAAAAATACATGTGCAGACAAAGTTTTCCATGCAATTTCAGGGACTTCATGGACCCCCTGAGGCTCATCCATGGACCTCCATGGACTGCAGGTTGGGAAAGTCATAGTCACAGTAACTCCAGTGACATCGCTTAAGGCTTCCTGTGCTGCAGGCACCACACTAAGCACTTTGCATGGAGCGCTCATTCCTGACAACTGACCTCTGAGCTAGGTGCCGTGTCGGACTCATTACACCACAAGACACGCAGGCAAAGGAGATAGGGGGACTTGCCCAAGGTCTCACAGCCATTGTGTGATTCTTCACTGCCAGCCTTGGGGCGCGTGTGGGGCCAGGGGAGTTAACTTGGTCAGACTTGTGATGGCCGCGTAGGGAATAACTTTCAGGGAGATTCAAAAGCAGGGTGTCCACTTCAGAAAGAAGTCCCCTGGTCCAGGCGATGGGGCTTCTTCAGGAAAGTAGTTGTTAAAACGGGGGATCTAATTCCAGTAATGCTTCACATAAAAACCGTTAGGAGATGTGGGTAAGGGAGAGGAGGAGTCAAGAATGAATCCCCAGGATTCTAGCTGAGGTTTCCTGCACAGATAGTGGTGGGTGACACCAACTGAGGTTTGAATTCAGGAGGAGGCACCAGCTTACCTGGGGAAAGGGCAGTGGCAGTGGGCAGTGAAGGCATTTAATTTTGTGTGGAGAAGTTATTTGACCTGTCCAAGGTCACACAGCGAGTGACTCACAATAGCTCCCAGAAGCTGACTAGATTATTTGCTGGGTGGAGGTTGGTAGAGTCAACCAAGACAGATCCTGGCAGATAGTTGAGGGCAAATCCCTGCCAATGTGTCCCCAAG
>NW_006285234.1:2732275-2740051 GCF_000327345.1 Myotis davidii | reverse complement strand
GGGGGGGGGGGGGCAGAGAGCAGCCAGAGTCCGCAACTGCAGGAGGGAGGAGCCGGGCCTGCGAGCATGCAGCGTCAGCCTGAGTGGCAGAGCCGGTGCTGACTGCAGAGGGTATTGATGCAAAGAGGAGCAGCCAAAGGGTGTTTGAGGAGCTCGCCAACAGGAAAGCTGAGCTCCCCTCTCGTCCAAACCTTGGATGAAGGTGCAAAGGATGAGGCTTGAATGGGAGGGGGTAACAAAACGTCAGGTTTTCAGCAAGACCCATCTGGAAGCGGAATGGCTGTTGCTGCCACCCCCTCACCCCTGGTCCCCGAGCTGATCTGGGCAGCACTGAATGTCCTCTGCTGGAGGTTCTGAAGCAGAGGCGGCACAGCCCCTTGCTGGGAAGTTGGTGACGCGGGTCGGGCTGCAGATGGGGCTGGATGCGATGGAAGCCGTGGCCATTCTTTGGGAGCAGGATGGAGAAGCCCAGACCTCAAGGAGAAGAAGTGGGAATGCTGGTGGGTGGGTCCTGGGCCGTGTCCATCAGGGAGGGAGTGGCTATACTGTCTTTGAGAAGTATAAAAACGGCATGAGGTTTCTCTGCCACGAGAGAAGTCAGATGTGCCCTAGCTTGCTTTTCAGGTATTTTTCTCACATTTTTTGCCGTGTTATTACTTTCATGCTCTTCACAAGCTCCCTCCCCGAGCCCTTACACTGCCCTCTGCCCCCCACTTAGGGCCTGAGCCATGGAATTGGCCCTAGGGCAGCAGGAACCTGTTGTTTCAGAAGTCGGTGACCTTTGAGGATGTGGCTGTGTACTTCACCCCGACGGAGTGGGATGGCCTGTCCCCTGCACAAAGGGCTCTGTACAGGGACGTGATGCTGGAGAATTATGGGAATGTGGCCTCCCTGGGTAAGGCCTCCCCTGGACCCAGACTTGTCGGGGTTTCCTGACTTCCCTTACATGTTGCAGGTGGGGTCTCTGGTGAACCCTTTACTGAGTGGGATCTCCAGAGGCTGAGATTCCTAATTCCCTAGACCCAGGGATTGCTGGGAAGGGCAAACCCCAAGCCCTTTTTGGGTCAATATAGGATTTTGCCGGGACTAGTGTGCACTCTTTATGAACCCGATAGAAGCTGTGTTTTAGACAGTGTGGAAAAGCAGCTTACAGCGTTATCTGTAGTTCCCCCTCACCTGCATCTTCGGTCTTTCCAAGGATGTCAGTGCACTCTGAATATCTCAGGCCAAGGTCAAAAACTGGTGTCCCTTTAGGCAGATTCTGTTTGCATGAAGTCCCCTGGGCCCGTGGTCTGGGCCCTTGTCGACTTCTCCCTCACCTCCTCAAGCCCTCTCCTCCCCACCTCACCTCACAGACACCTTGGGGCTCTTACCCCCCACCCCAACTCCCCCCCGTTGCCAAGACAGTTGGAGGAGAGGCTTAGGTATCACCCAGTGGCAGACTATTCACCCTTCTCTCCTATTTCCTTTTCCCCAAAACAGGATTTCCACTTGTCAAACCTGCTGTGATCTCACAACTGGAGGGAGGAGGTGAGCTGGGGGGCCCATCTCCACTGGCTGCTGAAACAGGCACAGACCCTCCAGGCCTCTGGACTGGTAAGGGAAGCACACATTGTCTATTATGCTGGAAAGTTTAACTCTTTAGGAAGAGTTAGCGTGTAAGCATGAGTTAGCATGTTAGCAACATATAACCGTGCCACGCTTATTGGCCAGCTGTACAAAGTAAAATTTAAATAAATTTTGATGATCTATATAGAGATAGATTCAATTACGATCTTTTCTATTTTCACAATTTTCTCTTTCTTTGTACTAAGAACAGATCATTTTCAAATGCCTCATTCTAACTTTTTTTAATCCTAATTTTAGAATTTTACCTTACTTAGAAAAAAAGGAACGGATTAAGTAATTTGGGTGCAGGGAGAGGCTTCTTGCTAGTTTTCTAAATATTGTCTATTTAACACTTTACACAGAACCGGAAAATAGCCCTGTGGTTAGAAGTATAGTTTTGGGGGCAGATTTTCTGAGGTTCAGTCCTAACTGTGCAACTTCCTAGTTGTGTGACTTTGAGCAAGTCCGTTATTTAGTTCTCTGAGAGTCGGTGTTCTCATCCCTGAAAATGAGATAATAATAATAAAAGTAGGTTTTTAGTGCTAGTCTTACAGTTTGAGGATGGAATGAGATAACATGTATCATGTGCCTGGCTAAGAGTGTGTGCTCAATGATACATTAGTTATTTTTGGTTTTTTGGAGGAGACAGCTTTATATAGTAAGCTATAGGGAATAAGGCAATAGGAAGGAAGTGCTGTAATTCATTGCTTCTCAAACCATCTGCAAATGAATTACCTGAGAGTCTTACAAATATGCAGATTGTTATTCAGTAAGTCCGGTGCATTTTTGTTAAGTTTCCAGGTGATGCCGTGTTTTTGGTTCCCAGACCACACTTGAAGTAGTAAGGCTCTCATTGGCTCAAGCAGAGTAGCTGCCAGATGACTTCTCATTTCCCATGAGGCCTAGCTTTACCTCCTGCATTTGGGTTCCATAAGATTCTCTTACATCCCTTCAATGAATCCTCTTTTTTTAAAAGATGGTTTCAGCCAGATGATCTCTGACCAACAAAGACATGTTTTATGTGCCTGCAACCCAGGTACATGCCCTTAACCGGAATCGAACCTGGGACCTTTCAGTCCGCAGACCGACGCTCTATCCACTGAGCCAAACCAGTTTCGGCTGGACATGGAGAGTTTGAAGTGCTTGGCATTTGGGGCGGGGAGGGGGGGGGAGGTGATATTGTGGAGACCCTTAATCAAAGGTGTCTGGAAAAATCTATAGACAGTAGATAGTCCTGAAGTTTTTGAACATCCCATCATGATCTGAGCTAATAGTAGAAACATTGATCTAATCCATGAATATAGTTTTATTGGGGTGAGGACTCAAATGGGTTTTAGGCAAGCAGAAGGGGAAGGTGTAAGGTATAAGACTCATGTCAGCAGAGTTGACTTTCTTTTAAAAATTATTTCCTGATGTCATCCCATACACCAAAAAGGTTGTGGGTTTGATTTCTGGTCAGGGTACATATCTAGGTTGTAGGTTTGATAACTGGGCAACCAATTAATATTTCTCCCTCACATAGATGTTTCTCACTTTTAACCTTTATGTTATTGGTTATTATTGGTTTAGAGACAGGTAGTCTTTTCAAAATCATTACTTTAAAATTATACTATTGGCACATGCTCAAAACAGTAAAAAAGGTATATAAAATGGTGGGGAATTATATTAAACTTCCTGTTATTTTGCTCAGTTTCTTTTGTCTTCTTCCAGAAGTTTTCTAGGCATAGTACAAAAACATATGTCTATGTCTGCCCTTTTTATTTACTTTTACACAAATGGAATCTACTCTACATACCATTTCTCAACTTGTTTTTCTACTTAACAGTATATCTTTATATCTTTTCCTATTAGCACATATGGATTTAACATTTCCTGTTTTATGTTTTTTATACTAGATATTGATACCCAGTCTGACAATAATATGACAAAGGAAATGAACAAAGAAAAACATAATACATCATTTGTACTTCAGGGGGACTTTTCCCAGGAAACAGACTTCTCAGAAGCCTATATTCTAGAAAAACAACAGCAGGAAGTCCACCTAGCAGTAAGTATGAAGAAAGAAAACAGTGTGATTGACGGAACAGTGAAAGATGACGCAAGCCTCATGGAGGAGTGTTTGTTTAGTCAGAGTCTAAACTTGAATCAGTGTAATACCATCACCACCACTGGAGAGGAGCCCCCTGAGTGTACAGGACTGGAGAAATCCTTAAGCTTTGACACAAAACTTATCCATCATGAAATAAGTAATTCCAGGGAAAGACCATTTGAATGTGAAGAATTAGTGGAAACCTTTAAGTATAACTCTCAACTTCATCATCAAAACAGCTACCTTGGGGAGAAGCCCTATCAGTGTAAGGATTGTGGCAAAGCCTTTAGTGTTAATGCAAAATTAATTTGTCATCAAAGACTTCATAGTGGGGAGAAACCCTTCAAGTGTGTGGAGTGTGGGAAAAGCTTCAGTTACAGTTCCCATTACATTACACATCAGACAGTCCACAGTGGGGAGAAGCCCTATCAGTGTAAGGTGTGTGGGAAAGCCTTCAGTGTTAATGGGAGTCTAAGCAGGCATCAGAGAATCCATACAGGAGAGAAGCCTTATCAGTGCAAGGAGTGTGGAAATGGCTTCAGCTGCAGTTCTGCATATATCACACACCAGAGAGTCCACACTGGGGAGAAACCTTATGAGTGTAATGACTGTGGGAAAGCTTTCAATGTTAATGCAAAATTAATTCAACACCAGAGAATCCACACTGGAGAGAAACCTTATCAATGTAATGAGTGTGGGAAAGGTTTCAGGTGCAGTTCCCAGCTTAGGCAGCATCAGAGCATCCACACTGGAGAGAGGCCCTGTCAGTGTAAGGAGTGTGGGAAAGCCTTCAGTAATAATACAAAACTCTCTCAGCATCAGAGAATCCACACTGGTGAGAAGCCTTATGAGTGTACTGAATGTGGAAAAGCCTTTAGTGTCAAAGGGAAGTTAATCCAGCACCAGAGAATCCACACTGGTGAGAAGCCCTATGAGTGTAATGAATGTGGAAAAGCTTTCAGGTGTAACTCCCAGCTTCGACAGCATCTGCGAATCCACACTGGAGAGAAGCCCTATGAGTGTAATGAGTGTGGAAAGGCCTTCAGCGTCAATGCAAAACTAATGCAGCATCAGAGGATTCACACTGGGGAGAAACCCTTTGAATGTAATGAGTGTGGAAAATGCTTTACTTCTAAAAGAAACCTACTTGATCATCACCGAATACATACTGGAGAAAAACCTTATCAATGTAAAGAATGTGGGAAAGCCTTTAGTATCAATGCCAAACTAACTAGGCATCAGAGGATTCACACTGGGGAGAAACCTTTCAAATGTAAGGAATGTGAGAAAGCGTTTAGCTGTAGTTCTGATTATATTGTACATCAGAGAATCCATACTGGAGAAAAACCCTTTCAGTGTAAGGAGTGTGGAAAAGCCTTCCATGTTAATGCCCATTTAATTCGGCATCAGAGAAGCCACACTGGGGAGAAACCCTTCCGATGTGTGGAGTGTGGCAAAGGCTTTAGCTACAGTTCTGACTGTATTATACATCAGACTGTCCACACTTGGAAGAAACCCTATGTGTGTAATGTGTGTGGGAAAGCCTTCAGGTTTAGCTTCCAACTTAGTCAACATCAGAGTGTTCACAGTGAAGGAAAATCCTGATGAGAAGGATGTAGAAAACTCTCGAAATTAATGTTGAACTGAATCAGGTACCATGAGACTTACCCTGGTGGAAAACCCTGAGAGAGAAATGAATGTATAGCAATCTTTACATGGCAACAAATCTTTCTCATTTTACTTATTACATTTTTAAATCAGAAATGAAGACCAGTTAAAAAGTAACATTCAAAAACAAATAGGTCATTGGGTAGCAGAGAGAGGCTTGCCTACACCCAGCATCCTGGTCATGGACATATGGATAGTTGATAGCCTGACACTCGGAAAACAAACAAAAACAAATAGGTTTTTTTATACCAACAACCAATTAGAAAATATAATGGAAGAAAATATCCCATTCCCAACACCATCAAGAAAAGTAGATTTCCTAGGAATAAAATTATATGGATCACCACTGAGGGTCACAAATGGAAACAAATGGGGAGAGAGAAGCCTTGTTCTTGGATAGGAAAACTCAGATATTCACTGTACCTAAATTATTTCCCTTTCATTTTTGACAATAAGCATGCATCACTTTTGTAAAGAGGAAAAACAATAAATATTTCTTTAGAAAAGGAAAACTGTGAGTAATTTTTATTTTCATGGAATAGAGCTAACCTTTAGAAGTTTAATGAAATCATCAGATGAAACCCCACCCATGCTCAGCAAGCCCAGCCTCCAGAAACCAAATATAAGGGAAAATATAAACTGACTTCAAAAGTAAATATTTGTTTTAAATCCAAATAAAGTTAAAAGATAAAGCACAAAACTAGAACCCTTGTAAAATTGGTTATGTAAAAGTAATATGCAGAGAGGTCTTACCATTAAGAGAAACATCCTATATAATAAAAGCCTAATATGCAAATCTACTGAACAATGGAATGACTGGTCGCTATGACGTGCAGTGACCACCAGGGGGTGGTCAATGCAGCAGCTGCCCCCAGCCTGTAGGCCCCAGGCAGCCAAGGCAGGTGCCAGCGACCCCTGCTTCCCATTGCCCCACCAGTCGCCCCACAGATCAGCCCTGATTGCTGGCCAGGCCTGGGGACCCTACCCATGATGCATGTTTGTGCATCAGGCCTCTAATAATCTCAGAAAACCCAGTAAATCACACTAGCAGGCAGCTTAAAAAAGATTAAATTGATAAAGTAAGATGTTCAATCTTGGTAGTATTCCACGGAGTGGAAACTAAAACGGGTGCAAACAACCACGCACAGGAAGCCCCTGAAGCTCTCGCACAGACACGAGATGTACACACAGACCCTCCCATGGAGGCACCGATCCCTGCAGACAGACACACAGGCCACCTCCCTGCCCAGACCTCCCTCCTGCGCTCTCCAGCATGAGTGACCAGTGTTGGCTGGGCGTGCCGTCGAGGGCTTCACAGGAACTGCTCCGGTAGGAGAGCTAATGACGCGCTCCAGGACTTGAGCTGGAGTGTCCAGAAGATGCCATGCACACGTCCTCCCCTGCCCCCATGCACCTTGGAGCTGGTCATGTGGAGGCAGACCCTGGAGCCTCGGAACAGGGGTGGCAGGGCCGTTCTGACCTGCTGGCCCTGCTCTGGGAAACTCCCGGCTGAACACCGAGACCCAGAGTGCACCGAGGCATGGGGGCCATTTACTTACAGGGAAACTGAGGCCCGGAGGTGGACACTCCCTGGTCCCCAGGCGAGAGGAGAGCTGCAAGGCCATAGCTCGCTGCAACCCTCCTGGTTCCGAACGTCCTACCGATGGTTTGTGGGTGTGCGGTCAGCGGAGGTGGGGACAGGAAGCCCTGCAACTCTGGTCCCCGGCAGGCCAGCCGCAGGCTCTGCTATGGCAGCGACTAGGCAGGAACGCCAGGAGGGTCCAGTGGCTGCAGACAACCTGATCTTTTGTTGTCCGGATCTGCCTCCACGGCCGCGTGTCCTTGGTCTTCCTGCGTCTCCGGCTCCTGGGCGGCTCAGGGGTGGAGGATGGGTCCCAGGCTCATGGCCCTTCCCATGGGGGGGGGGTCCCCGAGGGCGGCAGGAGGAAGCAGGCACCCGCCCGTCCTCACGCAGCACTGTGGCCCGCCCGGAATCCCGGCCAGTGGAGTCCTTACCAGGCGGGAAGGGGCCACAGCATGGAGGCCCACCCCTCACACGTCCAGAGAAGCCAGGGTTAAAGTCCCCTCGGCCTGGGTCAGCGCGTGCTGCCCGCAGCGCAGGCGCCTCCGCCCCAGCTGTCACCCGGTCAGGGCCTCGGAGAACAGGGGCCGCCCTTCCAGGTCAGGAGGGAAAACAGAGGTTAGGGGAAACATGGCTGCCACGGGGCTCCCAGCCATTCAGGGAGGAGCCTGGTGAGAGGCCCAAGCCGGGCTGGGGTCTAAGGCGGGAGGGTGGGGAACGAGAGGATCCGCACTGCTCTGGCAGCTCTCTGCTCAGGGCGGTGGGGCGGGGGCTTCCGGCATCTCCGGGCCACACCCCCTCCTCCGGGTCCCGCTCACAGCCCACCCAC
>NW_006285234.1:2731155-2731600 GCF_000327345.1 Myotis davidii | reverse complement strand
CTGCGCCTGCGGGGCCCTCTCCCCGGCTTCCTCCCCGCTCCACTGTCCTCGGCCCGGGGCGCCTTGGTGCCGCGGTCTTTGTGGCCTGCCCGCTGTCAGCGCTTAGCGCTGTCTAATGGCTCCCACTCTCTGCCCCCCTCCCCCCCATTCTACTTGGAGTTGCTCCCTGGGGTGCGCCCTCGGCCCCGCAGGACCCCCTGGGGCATCATTTCGTGGAGAGGATGGCGGCAGGGAGCCGTAAGGGAGGCAGTGTTTGTGTCTGTGTGGATAGGGCGCATGCATTCCGCCCGCAGCCTCCCAGGTGAACGCCCCGCCCCCGGGCTCCAGGCGGGGTGGCCTGAGCACAACCCTCGCACCAGCCCGTGGAAACAGTGGTACGAACGGGGTTGCGCTTCTGCTGCCCGCGGGAGGGCGCTCCAGCCTCCAAATAAGGATGAAACTGAAG
>NW_006285234.1:2727912-2731073 GCF_000327345.1 Myotis davidii | reverse complement strand
CGCCCCCCTCCCCCTACACTCACACACCCCCGCCGTCACCACCACCTGTGGCTGTACCTGGGCAGGGTCTCTGGGCAGGGACGCAGGCAGCTTCCTGCTCCTCTCCCGGGGAAGCAAAGGTAAGAACACTGCCCGCCTCAGGCCAATGAGTGAGGGAAACTAGGAGGGAAGACAGTGTGCCCAGCGGGGGGTGGGCTGAGCCCTGGCCTAGGGGAAAGGAGGAAGCAGACAGAAGAGGCTCCCGTCCACCCCCTGCCCCTCCTGCAGGAAAGGGACCAGCGGGCAGAGCGGACAGGCCATGCTGCTCACTGGGGCCCCGGCCGCCGCAGGGTGACATCACCTGGGAACTTGTTAGAAATACCGTCTAGGGCCCGACCCCAGACCCACAGAATTAGAATCCCTGGGGTTGCCCGCCCCCCACTCTGTTCTAAGAAGATCTGGGGGGCGGGGGTTCTGATTGCTCAAATTTAAGAACCCCTGGGTGAAACAGCCGCAGAAAAGAATGGCTTCCCTGCTCTTCACTTTTTTAAAAAATATGGAACGCTTCACGAATTTGCGTGTCATCCTTGTACAGGGGCCATGCTAATCTTCTCTGTGTCCTCCCAATGTTAGTATACGTGCTGCCGAAGCGAGCACCCCGGCTCCTCACTTTTAGGGACACTCACCAAAGGTCACAGAGCCAGGCCTGTAAAGCCAGAACAGGGGGAAGGAGAAGTGGCCCCTCCTTCCCCCACAGTCACCCAGGCTGGGCAGCCCATCGCGGGCTCCTAAGCGAGGGGGTTCACCCAGAGACGGACATTTGAGTGGCTCTGGTGCACAGCCCAATCCAGCTGCACACCTTTGAGGGAACGCTAGCTCTGTGGGCGGCCTGAACACCGTCCAAAGACGTGTCCCTCTAAAAATTTCTCACTCCATCTTTCCTCCTGCCCTGAATTTACTTGGCAGATCCCCACTTGCCCCTCATCCAAGGACACCAGGGTTCTTCGGAAATGGCACCCCAGGGGTGGCCTGCGCTTGGCTGTGGTTGTGGCCACGCCTGGTCGATGGGCCACTCGTGGCAGTGCCTGGTGTGGCGGGGAGGGTCCAGAGCTGGGGCACGGGGTTCCCAGCACGAGCAGAGCTCGGCTCTGCTGACTTCCCGGCTCTAGGGCTTGACCTGCTTTCAGAGGTGGATGTCCTGCCGTGGGCGCTGGTGGAGTGCCTACCTTGTTGGCAGGGTTGTGCCTGCCGTGGGCGCTGGTGGAGTGCCTACCTTGTTGGCAGGGTTGTCTCCCTGCACTAGCGTTTTATGTTGAAGCTTGGGAAAGAGGGAGAGGTCTCTGTGTTCCCACCCCTGGGGATAGGGCAGAAGGGGAATCCAGCTATCAACTCTCCCTTCTCCTCTTTCTAGAAAGACTCTTCCTTCTCTTTCTTAGGGCGAAATCCTGGTTAAATGGCTTCGCTGCCTGTAAGCTTTACCTCACCCCCAAGCGGGAGTCTGGGCAGCTGACACCCCCCGCTCCCCCCTTCACACTGGGCTGGGAATGTGTGCTCTGTGCTTCTGCCCTCACCAGGGCCCAGGCAGCCCTGGTGGCCCAGTTAAAGGGGCCTGATATGTGTCAAGGTGGATTTGGTTGAGTATCGACCCATGAACCAAGAGGCCATGGTTCCATTCCCCGTCAGGGCACATGCCGGGGTTGCAGGCTCAGTTCCCAGGGAGAGCTGTGCAGGAGGCAGCCTCTCTCATCATTGATGTTTCTCTCTCCTTCTCCCTCTTCCTTCCTCTCTGAAATCAATAAAAATATATTGATTAGCTATTTGCTCACCTGCTCTGAGCTTCAGTTTAAAACACACACACACACCCCAAATAACTAGGAATCACGAGGGCCCCGAATGGTCATTTGGGGGAAGGTGAGAAAGGAAGGACTCGGTTGAGAAAAAGACTCAAGTTCCCACAGTTTTTAATTTAGGTTCAAATAGCCACAAATATGCAGAAAGTATCCCAACTTATTTAGCAACAAATCTTCCTCCCATTCTTCTTTCCTGTTTGCCATTTTCCATGCCCAAAAGCATCCACTTTCCTAAAATGTACATCCAGACATGTGCAAAGAAAGGCTCTCAAGTTTGTCCTCCTTTTACACAAAATCTGCGTGTTTTCAGAACCCACCAGTCCGCCCGTGAACACTCCTTGGAATTTCCACATCCATGCACTAGTGTCCTTGTTATTTTGAACAGCTGCATAGCATTCCGCGTTATGCGTGTACTGTGGCTTACCTCACCAGCCCCCTCCTTTGGGGGTGTCCACTCATCTGCTGTCACAGCCAGTGCTTCAGTTTGTACCCATATCCTCTTGCATACATTCAAGGGCATCTTTAGGACAAATGCCTTAAAGTGGAAGTGCTGGGTCTGAGGGAAGCTGCCTTTTAATTATGGTGGATGCTGCCTTCCTTCCTCCGATGGGGAGGTAGGAGAGGAGACTGGAGCTAGACAGGGCAGAGAAGAGAACCTTTTCTCTGTGCTTTCGAGCTATTTGCTCACCTGCTCTGAGCTTCAGTTTTAAAAATCTGTAAAATGCGGCACAGTTATAGGATAAAATGAGCTCAGCTACATACAGTGTTTGCTTCAGGGCCAAACACACAGCGAGAGCTCAAAGGTGTCAAGGGTCATGGAGGCTTTGATACAACTGCCCCCTGCATTTGCCGAAGAGCAGGCAGCCTGTTTTCCCTGGGCAGTCTGCTGGGCATTGGAGAGACGCGGAGCCAGTGTTTGAGCCTGGTCCACAAGGCAATGGCTCCCATTAGAAGATGCCCTCCCCAGCCCCACCATCATTTTGTCCCCGAGGATTCTCACGTTCCCTGATAATGGCACCCTGGGCCTCCCCCGGGCCTTCCAGGGCTACCTGAGTGAAGGCACTTCGTCTGCCATAAGTCTTCCCCGCTGTGGTCCCTGGCACAGTCCACAAATAAACGCAACCTCTGCCGTTTATTGCATGTTTGTCACTGGCTTTACATAATTCTGCGGCGTCTACAGGCATGATTCCATTCAGTTCTCAGAGTTCTCCCATAGGGGAGGAAAGATTACCACCAGCAGACACCCTCCTCCTTGCTCCGCAACCTTGTCCCATCCAAACGGAACATCATGTTTGCGTGACTTCTTCAGTCTCCCCCCCCACCCCACCCCAC
>NW_006285234.1:2726826-2727800 GCF_000327345.1 Myotis davidii | reverse complement strand
CCCCACCCCGCCCCGCTGTCCCCTCCAGGTGGCAAGAGACCCTGTGATGTGAGTGGCGTTTCCTGTTGCCTTACATTTACGCTGGGGATGAGCCTTCATTTGTCAGATTAAAGGGTGGATTGATTTTATGGGACTGGAAATGCAGTGTGTGTGTCTAGAAGGAAAAACACGATACCTGGTAACATCTCAAAATGTCTCTATGAAACTTGTCACCAGTGCTGCCGACATTTTTTTATATATATATTTCTTTATTGATTTCAGAGAGGAAGGGAGGAGAGAGAGATAGAAACACCAATGATGAGAGAGAATCATTGATTGGCTGCCTCCTCCACGCCCCCCACTGGGGATCAAGCTGCAACCCAGGCATGTGCCCTTGGCCGGAATCGAATCTGGGACCCTTCAATCCGCAGGCTGACGCTCTATCCACTGAGCCAAGCCGGGCAGGGCAGCTGCCAGCATTTTGTATAAAAAGTGACTGATCTTCTGAATCCTCTCATGTGAGAGGTGTTCTCTGACCCTTCTGAATAGACCCCAAACAGCGCGCCGGTTTCCGTTCTCTCTCTTGCTGCAGGGGGTAAGGACGGATCGGGAGCCCAGCCTCTGTCTGAGGGCCCATCACTGAAGCTACACCAGGTGCCTCAGGCACTTCCTCGGTTTAAGGACATGAGTGCAAAGAAGGAAGAGACCATGTTCAGCATCCTCAGAATTTATAAGGGATCAGAGCGGAGGAGGTATGAGCCAGAGGGCTCTGGCCTTTCCTCTCAGCACAGGCAGCAAGCACAGCCCCAGCCGGATGGGGTGTGTGGCACCCCGCAGTGGTCCCCAGGCTCCCCGGCGCAGCAGGACCCGGTGTATCAGGAGATGAGCACTGTGACCCCGCAGCAGTGGGCCCTCCAGGCCCTCGACAGGTCCGAGCTCCAGGCCAGCTGGTTCTCCGAGGGGCAGTCCAGAGAAGAAGCAGAGTTTGCCTCCAG
>NW_006285234.1:2718536-2726739 GCF_000327345.1 Myotis davidii | reverse complement strand
GGCGAGGCATCCTAGCAGGGAGCCCTCCATTTCATGCTCTGTCTCCCCCCTCCCCCTCTCCCTTTGTCCCAGCAGCTTACTAGGATTCGAGTTTGGTAAGTGCAACCGGGACAGTGTGGGCAGGGAGGGTGGCAGCTCAAGGTGCTCAGATGGGGCCTGGGAGAGAGGCCCTGGCGTCAGGAGAGCAGGCTGTCCGCTGCCCTCTCCATGAGCCGTGGGCATCGATACTTCCCTGCAGGCCTGCCTTGTTCTTCGCCTCCTCCCAGTGACGAAGTCTGGTCCTTCCTCAGAGCAATTGTAAGTGTCTTGTTTTTTAAAAACAAAAACTTGGGATCTTTCTCTTCCCCGTTCCCCCCAAACAAGAAGGTGAGGGTGTGCAGTGTCCACACTCGCTCGCTCTCCCATAGGTGGCGGGGGTCCTGTGGCTCCCCGCTTCTCCTGCCACCAGTACTCAGGGCCTCCGCTCACAGTCACTTCCAGAGCTGCCCCCGTGGCGGCTCTGAGCCAGGCTCTGCCCTCGCTGCTGGCACTCAGAATGGTCTCAGAAACGTGGCCCTGCTTATCGCGGAGGCGGCCTGGGCCTGACCTGGGCTAGCGCAGAAGATGTCAGGGGGCTGGGGTCCCCAGCTGAGGACACGATCCTGCCTGGGGGTGAGAGGGGAGCTGTTGGGTGAATGGCTAGGAATGTAGTCAGAGGACAGGGGCAGGCAGTCCCCACGGATGAGGGGGGCCCAGGGCGATGGCTGTTCAAGGCCACCACCCTCTCCTCTCCCAGCCTCCCGTGGCAGACGAAGTGGTGGTCAGGCAGAGGATCCCACGCAAGTCCTGGAAGGTGGGCAGACTCTGCCACGGCAAGAAAGTCTGTGCCATTGCCATCAGCAGCTCGACTCACCACGTGTACACGTGTGGCCACGGCTACATCAGGGTGTGGGACGAGAGTGCCCTGCGTACCTGGAACAAGGCCCCGCAGGCCCAGCTGAACTTCCAGGTGAGGGCTGTGCTATGCGGGCTCAGGGCACCCAGACGCGATTCCGTCAGGAGCCTCGCAGCCTGTGCTTTGTGGAGGTGATGTGAGCGTGTGACCGTCCCTACAGGACCGTCATAACTGTGTCCTCAGCTGCAAGCTGTTCCCCGACGAGCAGAGCCTGATCACCGGGGGGGTGTCCCGGACCCTGACGCTTTGGGATCTGGCACCCACACCCCGCATCCGGGCACAGCTGGCCTCCGCAGGCCCCATATGCTACTCTCTGGCCATCTCCTCCAATGCCCAGATCGGCTTGGCTTGTTTCAAAGGATTCGTTGAGATTTGGGATCTGCAGAACCAAATCTTGATCAGGTATGCCCTGAGGGCGGGAAGGCATGTGTCCTTTCTGGACCTCATTCTCCCCTCTGTGCGGCAGGACTAAGTGAGTGAGTGTGGAGAATATATCTGGGGGCCTTCCAGGGCAGCGGTTCTCAACCTGTGGGTCGCGATCCCTTTGGTGGTCAAATGACCCTTTCACAGGGGTCGCCTAAGACCATCCTGCATATCAGATATTTACATTATGATTCATAACAGTAGCAACATTACAGTTATGAAGTAGCAACGAAAATAATTTTATGGTTATGTCACAACATGAGGAACGTATTTAAAGGGCCAGAAGGTTGAGAACCACTGTTAGGGCCTTCCTGGGCCCAAAACTCCTGGGGGTCCCAACCAAACACAAACCTCTGAGTTATTTCCCACCAGGAAGCACGAAGTCCCTGAATATGGGTCCCGGTGTGTGGATATCACGGGCAATAAGTTCTGGACCGGAGGCGAAGACACCAGCCTGTATTCCTGGGACCTGAGGAGCTGCCGGAAGCTGCAGCAATACAACCTCCACCATGAGGTGCCTGGCTGGGCCCAGCTGGCTGAGTGCGGCCCCCAGGGCCTGGGAGCTGTGGGTGCCTGCAGGAGCGGGACCTGAGCTTGGAGGTGGGCACAAAGGATGGAGTTGGCAGCTCGGAGCCCTGACTCCACCTCCTTCCCCACAGATCCTCAGCATTGCCCACGACCCCAGCGAGGAGTGGCTGCTAGTGGGCCTGCGGACCAGTGACGTCATCATCCTGCACACGCACCGGAAGGAGGCGTTTAAGGCCGTCATACATAAATACGTCCACCACCACAACCTCAAGTTTGCCGCCTCTGGTGCGTGAGAAGCCGGGCAACACCTCGGGGTGTCCTGGACACTTTGGGGTGTCTACTCACTTTAAAGTCTGGGCCCAGACTATTTCAGACTCTTGTTCCTCCCTCTCCAGCCCCAACACTGGCCAAACAGAGATCCAGGTGTCTGCTCTGCCACTGCTCTCACCCCTGCATCACCCCCCACTCCCAACCCCACCAGTGTCTCTCCCTCTGATAGCCCGGCTACCTTTCCTGTCTTCTCTCTCTCCTCGCCCCTTTCCTTCCTGGCTGTCAGAAAGGGTTGCTTCCCCTGCAGAGTGGCAGCCTGAAGACACGGGCAGACGGAAGAGGCACGAAGCCCCAGCTGCTGTCCTGTTCAGCGATGCTCACCGTGATCCTCTGTGGGGCTGGCGGGTGGGGGCAGACGGGGAATGGTTCGTGCTGTGTCTCTGATTTTTATATTTGGGGAAACCGAGGCAGAGAAACCTCTTCCCTAGTCCGGCTGGGAACAGCGGGACTAGAATGCAGTATCTGGCCCTTCATCTGTTTTTCCTTTGCAGGGAGCTATTTTGTGACCACAATGGATGAGTCAATCTACTGCTTATCTGCACCTTATCTACAAAGGTTGTTTGAGGTACTGGAAGGAGGGGTGTGAAAACCCCGTACTAGGAGCTGTACTCCTAGATCCCAGTGGGTCAGGCCCCAGAGGCAGTGTTGGAGAGGACCTCTGAGATGGCACCCAGGGCCATTTAATAGATGCGGGTGGTGGTGGGGGGATGAGGACTTGAGGCCCTGTAAACTCAGGGGCTCCACCATGAGCCCCGAGACCTGGCCCTGCCTCTAAACTGAGCCTCAGGTCTACGCTGAGCCTTGAAAGAGCCCTAAATGAAACCTTCATCTCTGGCCCACGTCTGGCCCCTGCATAGAGGACCTTTTTTGGCACCTCTTTTCCCCTAGGAGGAGGAGTCTACAGAAGTCCTGTGTTGCGACGTGTCCTCCGACAACCAGTATCTGGTCACAGGCTCCAGAAACTGTGCCACGGTTTACCAGCTCTTGTATTGAAGGTTGGGTGTCGGGTCCTGCTGGTGAAGACCCAGAGAAAGCAGCATGCTGAGAGGTGACCTTGGGCGCTGACCAGCTTCCAACGCTTCCTGCCTCCACCTCCTCGATGGCAGGTCACCTGTCTGTTCCCCTCTCCTGGCCTGCACGCCCAGGTTTTTAGTGTACAGCTTAGGGATTTTTCACTTTGTTATTTCTCCACCAACGATGGCTGGGTTTTGGTGGGGAAACTTGCCTTTATAACTAATAAAATAGAAAAGCAAAAACTAGAATGGCCTGGATACGCATTTCATTGTGGTGGATTCCTTATGCCCCCAGTCAGCAAATCCAGGGTAGGGAAGGACTTAGGTTTTTTTTAGAAATTTTTTCTTCTTTCTTTATATTTTTTAAATCCTCACCTGAGGATATTTTTTGACTGATTTTAGAGAGAATGGAAGAGAGATGGGAAGACAGAGAAACATTGATGTGAGAGAAACGCATTCATTGTTTGCCTCCTGCACAAGCCCTGACCAGGGCTAGGACCGGGGAGGAGCTTGCAACCAGGTCCGTGCCCTTGACTGGAATTAAACCCGGGACCCTTGGGTCCACAGGTCAATGCTCTATCCACTGAGCCAATCCCGCTAGAGCAGGACTTAGTTTGGTTTGTAACTTTTTTGGGGGGGAGGGGGGTGCATGCAGGGAATTCTTGGAATTTAAGAAGGCTTAAGAAGAAATGTGTGTATATGTACAAATTTTCAAGTTATGTATTGGAGTTGGTAGATCAACAATGCTCAACTCTTTTGTTAATCCTCACCTGAGGATAAAGAAAAAGGGAGAGAGTGATGTGAGAGAAATATTGATCGGTTACCTCCCATATGGGCCCTGACTGGGAATCGAACCGGTAACGTTTTAGTGTACGGGACGGTCTCCAACCTACTGAGCAGCCCGGCCCAGGCTGAGTCTCCATGAGCTGGTCTAACCATATCCCGAGAAAGGCTCTCCTTTTAGCTTCCTGATTCACAATACCTCATTTCATCTGAGTCTTCGCAAGTCCTGATCCTAATTCCGGCATTTGGTGAAAAGCTACAGTTTGTGTCAGCTTCCTCATGTTTGAGGATGTGATGATGTAATTTTTCTGGCCTTCCCCAAGTTGAAAAAGCCCCAGCTCCCCAAACAAGCCAGCTAGGCCTGCTTTCTATCCCTCTCCCATCCTGCCACCTGTTGCTTGGTGTTGGCATGACCGAGAGTCGAGATCGCTGCCCACTCAAGTCTGTAGCTTAGAGTTGTCACTGGGAGGAGACTGCAAAGCCATGGATTAACCCTTTGTGGTCGTTTGTCTACTCTCAGCCACCAAAGCTTTTTTACCGTTCCGGTCGTATGTCTGCTCTCAGCCACCACAGCAAGGAACCGTACGAATCTTAACTCTTTTCATTCCTGTATCAGTTCATAATTTCTCTGAAAGCTCTTAAGTGTCATGGCAAAAAGAAAGTTACCTAAAGAAGTGTACTACGAATCTGAAAGTAACAATGAAGAGTTTTATATTGGCACCTTGAATACTGACTCTGATGTAGAAAGTGATAACGTTTGTAGTGATTCTACTAGTAGTGGCGTAGTTCCAAAAAAGAATTAATAAATCTTGTTTATCCTTCATCATCTTGCATGTTATGTATCACTGCTCTTTCAATGGAAATTAATTCCGACCAGTACGACACCCATGTCCAAATTTAATACGACCGCCAAGGGTTAAGTGTGCCATCTTTGCATTGAGATGTTGTTGGGTACCTAATTCTTGCTGACTAATGATGAGAGAAGAATGGGTCCCATTTCTGGGCCAAGGCTAAAGGAGTAGGGGTGTCCCCTCCAGGTTCTCTGTCCTCTTCTACCAACCCAAAGCGAATGGCATGGAAGCCCTAGAGCAGTGGTTCTCAACCTGTGGGTCGTGACCCCTTTGGGAGTCAAACGACCCTTTCACAGGGGTCGCCCAAGACCATTGGAAAACACATATATAATTACATATTGATTTTTGTGATTAATCACTATGCTTTATGTTCAATTTGTAACAATGAAAATACATCCTGCATATCAGATATTTACATTACAATTCATAACAGTAGCAAAATTACAGTTATGAAGTAGCAACGAAAATAATTTTATGGTTGGGGAGCACCACAACATGAGGGACTGTATTAAAGGGTCGCGGCATTAGGAAGGTTGAGAACCACTGCCCTAGAGGATTGTAGAGCCATGAGGTGGAAGCATCCTGTTTCCACAAATCAAATATGGAGAAAAGCTGCGCACTTTGGATTGTTACATGGACGAGAAATAAACTTATGTTAGAGCTGTTATAAATTTTGGAGACTATTTGTTACTGTAGCCCTGGAAACAACAAACTTAAAAGGGCCAGGTAATAAATATTTTAGGCTTTGCCCCAAATCTTAACTCCTCTGCTGTAGCGTGAAAGCAGCCAAAGACAATACATAAATGAATGTGTGGGACTGTGTTCCAATAAAACTGTATGTATAAAAACAAGCAGTGGCCAGATTGATCTGCTGGCTATAGTTTGCCTACCCTGCTGTTGCCAGTGTGCCTCTAAATCAGTGGTTCTCAACCTTCAGGCCCTTTAAATACAGTTCCTCATGTTGTGACCCAACCATAAAATTATTTTCGTTGCTACTTCATAACTGTAATGTTGCTACTGTTATGAATTGTAATGTAAATATCTGATATGCAGGATGGTCTTAGGCGACCCCTGTGACAGGGTCGGTCGACCGCCAAAGGGGTCGTGACCCACAGGTTGAGAACCACTGCTCTAAATAATATAATTAGCATCCATGTAAAAATATGATACGGAGGGTAGAAGCCAATAGTAGATCTATCCTACTGGGCTATAGGAACAAATAGACTCCAAAATTTGTAATGTCCATCGAGGTTTAAATCCAAATATATGAGCAATTATAGTGAATGTAAGTAAATATTCCTATTAATGTGTTTATATATGACTGGATTTTAAAAATTCTCAGATGTATGTGTTTAAAATATATTAAAACATAAGGATACAAAAAGGATGAAAATGAGATATTTTGTGTACATGCTAAATCCAAGCAAGCTGATATATTAATTTTAGATTACATATGCTCTAAAACAAAGAGCAATATCAGATAAAGGTGAACACTTCATAAATCTAACAGGAAGATACAAAAATTCCATTATGTTTTATGCATTTATTAATAGTTTCATATTGATAAAGAAAAAATGTCAAAAATAGACAAATCTCTCTCTCAGTAACCAGTAGTAAATCCAAGCAAGCTGATATATTAATTTTAGATTACATATGCTCTAAAACAAAGAGCAATATCAGATAAAGGTGAACACTTCATAAATCTAACAGGAAGATACAAAAATTCCATTATGTTTTATGCATTTATTAATAGTTTCATATTGATAAAGAAAAAATGTCAGAAATAGACAAATCTCTCTCTCAGTAACCAGTAAACAGACAAAATAATAAGAATATAGAAGAGTTGAATAACATAATGAGTAAACTCAGAATAATTCATACAATCACTAGAGTATATATTTTTCACATACACAAAGCATTTATAAAACTTGACCATAAACTGTCATAAGTTTCAGAGGATTTAACTCTTACAGAATATATTTCATGACCACAATGCAATTAAGACAAATGAATAATGAAATGAAAACTGGAAATGTCCCTATTTTTGAAATGAAGAAATAACTACTAGAGACTAGATCACAACATAACCGGAAGCTACTGTAAAACTGAATAATCGAAAACTGAAAGGTTCAGGGAACATTCAGATCTAGCTCCCTGGCATGTGTTGTCAATTTGGCTCAAGTATAAACTTCCTAAGAACAAACACCTGAATTGAAGAATTCAGCTAAAACTGGTTAGAGCTTGGTCATTCCGGGTCAGCGAAGCCCCGCCCCACCTCGCTCTCGGGCCACGTGGGGGACCCGCACTGGCTGCCCGAGGCTCCCGCCTGTTGAAAGCGGAGCTGGAGGGAGCGAGGACACAGTCCGGAGACAAGAACCCGGGGCACGGCCTTGCTCCCAGAAAAGGGGCTGGAGGGAAAGGGACCAGTGGCCCAGGAGGTTGATCTGCGCAGACGTCGCAAAAGGGATGGCACCTCTTGGCCGCGATGTGTCCATTTCCCCGCCGCAGCGCCAACACCGTGTTCTCTTACCTGTGTTCTCGGGAGCGGGGGGCACGCTCACTGCCGCGGCTGCGGCTTCACCCTTCCCGGGAGGTGGAATCACGTGTCTGCCGGGCGCCGCCAAGCAAAAGGCCTGTGCCCTCTCTGAGGCTCGAACTCAGGACCTCCGGTGCCAGCGGAGGTCGCGGGCGCGAGGTGACCAAGGGTGTCGGGTAGACGGAGGCTGTCGGGGCGACAGCGGCCGCGGTTGGCGTCAGGGGGCGCTCCTGAGCAAGGTGAGTAGGGCTCCAGGGAGCCCGTGGGCCTGGGAGGGGCGGGATGAGTAGAGAGGGACAGAGGATTTTGGGGTATGAAACTCCCAGGAAGCTAGGAGTGTTCAGAGATGATGGGGGCTGTCAGGACACGGGCTAACTCCAAGGTGCTCCCAAAGGCCAGGTCGGGGGTCCTTTTGGCAAACAAATAAATGAACAAAGAAATATTGATAGTAATGGATTATAACTCATAGAATAAAGTAAGTATCCATGAGTCCATCCTGATGGAAATAATGGGTTATGTAAACACACACATGTCCGTGGATATTATGTATAGAGCATATGTATCTACATATTGAGAAGCGGGGGAGCCGCCTGGCATAATAATGACAGGCAAGAATCGCCAAGGGGAAAAATTGTAATTCTTCGGTGGAGAGACCTGCCAGACGTCACCTTTTCCAAGTCGCCAAAGTTGAAACCAGCAGTAATGATACCTGTCGGTAGGATGTGCTGAGGACAGATCACCACTTCTGTGTTATTCTTGCCTCCGCTGCATTATCTGGATGTATTCACCAGGAAAGTAGATAAGC
>NW_006285234.1:2715283-2718253 GCF_000327345.1 Myotis davidii | reverse complement strand
GCCGCGATGTGTCCATTTCCCCGCCGCAGCGCCAACACCGTGTTCTCTTACCTGTGTTCTCGGGAGCGGGGGGCACGCTCACTGCCGCTCTGCCGGGCGCCGCCAAGCAAAAGGCCTGTGCCCTCTCTGAGGCTCGAACTCAGGACCTTCAGATTATGAGACTGACGCGCTGCCCACTGCGCCAAGAGGGCCGCCGGCGAGGGCGTCTTCTTTGCTGCTAAAGAGAAAGGTCTGCAGCCCCTTTCCCGGCCTCGCCGCCTCCGGGCGTCAGTCTCCCGGCCTCGCGGACGCCTGGTGCTATTCGAGGCGATGAGTAGAGAGGGACAGAGGATTTTGGGGTATGAAACTCCCAGGAAGCTAGGAGTGTTCAGAGATGATGGGGGCTGTCAGGACACGGGCTAACTCCAAGGTGCTCCCAAAGGCCAGGTCGGGGGTCCTTTTGGCAAACAAATAAATGAACAAAGAAATATTGATAGTAATGGATTATAACTCATAGAATAAAGTAAGTATCCATGAGTCCATCCTGATGGAAATAATGGGTTATGTAAACACACACATGTCCGTGGATATTATGTATAGAGCATATGTATCTACATATTGAGAAGCGGGGGAGCCGCCTGGCATAATAATGACAGGCAAGAATCGCCAAGGGGAAAAATTGTAATTCTTCGGTGGAGAGACCTGCCAGACGTCACCTTTTCCAAGTCGCCAAAGTTGAAACCAGCAGTAATGATACCTGTCGGTAGGATGTGCTGAGGACAGATCACCACTTCTGTGTTATTCTTGCCTCCGCTGCATTATCTGGATGTATTCACCAGGAAATAGTAGATAAGCCCACATGGAGGGACAGTCTACAACAGTGCTGGCCAATCCTCCCCCCCAAATATCAAGGCCGGATGAGTAGTTGGTCTGTTGGAATGTGGGGGAAGTGAGAGATCCGAGGCAGTTGGAGGCAGTTCGGAGCAGAGAGGACCCTTGGGGGGGGGGGGGGGGGGGGGTGGGCGTGGTGATGGTGATGGAAGGCTGCTGGAGAGGATGGTCCAGGGGAAGTGTCAGCACTTAGAGGATCAGATGGCAATAGTACTGGGTGCTGAGTGGGATTGCTGGGACCGGAAACTGGGCCGAGAGCTGGGTGAGTCCTACATTCACTGTGCTGCTTGGGTCTGCGAGAGCCCCCCCGCCACACACACACACACAGATTCCTGCTTGCCAGGACCCCACAGTCAGGGCAGGAGGCCGGCGGCCATGCTGAGCCAGCCGTCTGCACAGAATGCACTCTGCTGTAATAGATAGACGGACGGGGTGAGCTCCAGACGCTCAAGCTGGAGGAAGGGGCTGGGCACTCGGGTTGGCTGGGTGTCAGGGAAAGGCGTCCGTGTGGACAAGTCCCGCTGGCCTTTGGAAATGTGGGCCTGTCAGTCAGAGGAGAGGGTGACGGCTCAAAGCAAAGACTAGAGCTTGGCCCCACAGCGACCAGAGGAGGAGTTATCGAGGGGGAACGTGTGGCTCGAGGGGCTCTGTTCTTGAGTTTCCTCACCTTTATTTATTTATTTTTATTGATTTCAGAGAGGAAGGGAGAGGGAGAGAGACGCATCAATGATGAGAGAGAATCATTGAAAGGCTGCCTCCTGCACGCCCCCTACCGGGAATCGAGCCCACAACCTGGGCATGTGCCCTTGATTGGAATTGAACACTGGACCCTTTAGTCCACAGGCCGATGCTCTGTCCACTGAGCCAAACCAGCGAGGGCTTGAGTTTCTTCACCTTTAAATCGGGGTATGGGTAGCATCTGTCTTAAAGCAGTATTGTGGGAGTAGATGAGCTCATATGAACTGCTTCAGTATATGTACGGTACTAAACAAATGCTACCATTCGTTAGGGGGTGCAAAGAGATGGAAGGAGCAACTCAAGGGGCTGCAGAAGATACCAAAGCGTGCTCGCCGGGGTCCTGGGAGGAGCAGGTTTTGAGTAGAATGGAATCATCATGATGTTGAGCACCAGCTAGATGCCAGGTATGAAGCGTGTTACCCCAGACAGTTCTCAGGGTAGCCTTACGGGTTTGTGTTCCATCCCCACTCTGTGATGTAGCAAGGTACATTCCTGGTCTCATCTGGACCTCGAGTATTAAATGGCCCTTGGACGGAAGCACCTTGAGTCAGGGAGGGTGTCGTAGCCATTTCTGGGACACCCCCCCCTCCACAGTCCACATCCCAAGAGCTCTGGGCAAGTTCCCCAACCCCCCCAAATTCCTGCCGCCAGTGCTTGCCACTTGGGGCCCAGGCCCAGCTTTGGGCTGGGAGAGCGGGGGCTGTGGACTGGGATGGGGGTCTTGAGGTCTGAGGTCTGTGCCAGCCCACCCAGCGCCTGGCTGATGACCTTGAGCAAATGGGTTCTGCCCTCTGGGCTTCGACCTCTGCACCCCTAAACCGTAGATACCGACTTGGACTGGAAACTCCCCAGGGGCCCTTCTGGTTACTAGGACCATCGTTCCTCAAACTCGAATCTGCCTGAATTCCTGGAGAGGTTGTGAAAATACAGATTCTGATTCAGTAGGTTTGGATGGGCCCTGAGAGTTTGCATTTCCAACAAGCTCCGGGTGCTGGAGGTGCTGGAGACGCTGGAGGCTCGGGGACCCCTGCTGGGAGTCACAAGGTCTAGCCCCGTGGTGGTCCACCCTCCCTGAAGAGTAGGGTGGCCTCAGAGGTTCCTTCTCTGGAGAGAAGTGTGGTGCTAGGTTGCACCCCAGGCCGGTTTAGTTAATGGATGGAGCTGGGGACCTGGCGTCAGTGCTGTTTGAAGCTCCTTGGGTGAGTCTCATGTGCAGCCAAGGTTGGGGACCACTGTGCTACGGGGTGAGCAGAGAATTTAGACAAATTAGGAGTTTCCCTTAAAGCTTTTGCTTTCTGCTGCTCCCCTGGTGGCCATCTTGTTCCTGCACATTCAACCGCAAGCCAATCAGAAAAAGAAAAT
>NW_006285234.1:2696566-2715167 GCF_000327345.1 Myotis davidii | reverse complement strand
GTAGGGGGGTGAGGGGTGGGGCCGGGGGGAACTTGGGTTGGGGGGGGTGAAGGGCTGCCGCTGCCCCAGGACCCACTCTGCCAGGAGGGGGCTCCTCCCTGCTCTGACCCTGCAGAGAATTCCTTAAACCAGGAGTCCTCAAACTACATGCAAACACAAACATTGTATTTGTTCCCGTTTTGTTTTTTTTACTTCAAAATAAGATATGTGCAGTGTGCATAGGAATTTGTTCATAGTTTCTTTTTAAACTATAGTCCGGCCCTCCAGCGGTCTGAGGGACAGTGAACTGGCCCCCTGTTTAGAAAGTTTGAGGACCCCTGCCTTAAACAATGGCCTCTGCCCCAGAGCCCCGGGGGCAGCCAGCATGTGTTGGGAAAGTCTGGGTTGGTCTGGGGACAGGGAGGGTTCCGGAGAGGAGGGAGGCCTGGGGGAGCTGAGGAGGCGCCTGGATCCCTCCATCAGAGCTAGCGGACGGGGTGGGCACTCGGTATCCTCTGGGCCTTGACCCGTCTGTGTTGCAGTTCCCAGTGTCTTACTCCACAGCCCACAGTGGGAGCCATAGGAATGTAAATGGTCTCTTGTTGACTCAGAGAGTCTCGGGGCCCGTCAGAAGGCCTTGGAGGCTGAGGTGAAGGGTTTTGAAAGGTGACTGACTTTTAGATTTGTGTGTGTGTGTTCGCAAACAGAAAGGAACGTGCCTCTGAACACGCTTGGCTGGAACGCAGTTTCTTGATCGTCACAGGCCTCCAGGGACGCGAAGGTGCCGCACGTGCTGGGTGGTTCCAGCAGGAACCCTGCCATCAGGCTGAAGGGCTGCCAGGAAGTGAGGACGGGAGCCCCGAGGGGCATGGATGTCCGAGCCCAGGCGTCAGTCCCCGCCTGGCCCACAAGTGGCCTCTTGCCAGGAAACGAAAGCAGAGAGACCGAGGCAGTCGGGGAGAGGCGTCATGGAGGACTCGCCGTTCCTCATTCATTTCCAGACATCGGTTGGCTGCTGGCTTGCGAGGAGCAGAGAGGGGCCGGCGCCCCCCGCGTGGGCAGGCTGGGTGCACAGGTGCAGGGCCTTGGTGCTGACATGCTCACCCCATGAAGCAGCTACAGGTGGGGCTGGGCGTGCCCGCGGGTGAGCGTGGTTGGAGATGAAGAGGAGCTGACGGAGACTGCGAGGCTTCCCGCCTGGAGCCGGGGCCAGAGCCGGGAGCCCACCAGAGAGGGAGGGTCGGGCAGGGTCCCTCTCCCCGAAAATGTGGGCCCCACGAAGGGAGTGGCCTCTGCTTCACGTCAGGTGTCCGTGTCCGCACGTCTGCCCTGGTGAGACGGGGATGGGGCTGGTCTGCTGACGCCATCGCCCAGAGCGGGGAGGGGCGGGAGGAGGAGAGTGTGACCCGATGGAAAGCCCGGCTGGAACTGGGGCGCCCTCCGGCAGCTGCCCAGCTGGCTGTGTCACCTGGAAAGTTACCTGCACCCGGCTCCTCTGTTCCACGGTGATCCTAACAGTCCCAACCCGCCTGCGTGGCTCTGAGGTGTGAATAAGGTCACATGCGCCAAAGGTTCTTTTGAGAGGGGTTCCTTTTCTTTACAAGGATAGACTCTAAAAGGAGCCCCTGACCTCCGTATCCCTGGGTGCCCGGTGTGTGTGTGTGGGGCGGGGGGGGGGGGGGGGTGGTTTTTCATGAATGGGCATCAGGAATTAATGCCCCAAACTGCAAAGCTTTGTGCCTGCGGATGTGTGTAAATACTTCCCCCCAGGGGCAGTCTACAGACTGACTTAGAGGGGTGGGGCTTTCAGATGCCTTTCTGAGCTTTAGCGCTATTGACATTTGGGGACGGATAATGCTTTGTCCTGGGGGGCTGTCTATGTATTGTAGGATGATTAGCAGCATCCCTGGCTCTCCAGGTTGTGACAATGAAAAATATCTCCAGACATTGCCGCCTGTCCCTGGGGAGCGGAGAGGGACAGACTCGCCTCGGTTGAGAATCACTGCTTGGCGATGCCCCCCGTGCAGCGAGCCCTCGGGAAGTGGCTGCTGGCTGTGCTGACGTTTAGCATGATTACTTTTCTTTTTTTTCCACTCTATTTAAAAATTATTTTTGGTTGACTTCAGAGAGGAAGGGTAAGGGAGAGAGAGAAGCATCAGTGATGGGAATCATTGATTGGCTGTCTCCTGCATGCCCCCTAACAGGGGATCGAGCCCGCAACCTGGGCATGTGCCCTGACTGGGAATCGAACCGTGACCTCCTGGTTCATAGGTCGCTGCTCAACCACGGAGACACACCGGCCGGGCAAGATTGTGTTCTGGTCTCTGCCTACTTCCAGGCGTGGTCTGGTCTGGCCGGTCGGTGAGATCCGCCACAGGCGTTTCTAAGTTGCTGGCCTGCAGCCCTGTTTCTCTGACATCACTGGTCCCCGAGTTTGCGGGGCAGCGGCACCTGAGCGGGACTCAGTGTTCATTGCAATATCAATTGTGAGCCCCTTTACGATGAATGAAAACCTGGGCTACCATTGAAATTAAGCCAGCAGCTCTGTGGGGAAGAATGCCTTGAGGTCATCTTCTGTGGTGAACACACTTTTTTCTTTTAACCGTAAACCTCAGAATCGGGAAGGCCCGGCGGGGGGCTGACGGGGTAGCGAAGCCGGAAGCACCGGAGGGCCCGCGGCTGGGAGAGGAGAAGCACCCGCTCTCGGCGCCCCCTGCTGGGGCGTCCTGGGTGTGATGAGGGCCTTTGCCTCTTGTTCAATGATTGGTGTCCCCCACAGATGAATGGGGCACAGGCCTGGCTCTCCTCTTGCTTCCCCCTTTACTCCTCCTCTGACATCTTCCCAGTAATTCCAGACGGTCAGAGGTGTCGCTGCCCACGGGTGATGAAGGTTCATCCGGACGCTGGGAGCTGTGCGAGCTGCTTGCTCCCGGGACTCCGTCAGCCGTGGGTTCGCCAGCGCAGCCCTTGCCATGCCTGGAACCGGGCAGCCAGCGTTGGAAAGGCTGTGGGTCCAGCCGGGAGCGCCCCTGGGTGCGCCCTGCCTCAGACCGCGGAACCGGTGCCCACCCCGTGTTTGCCTTGAATTGGCCTCTGCTCTGCGGGGTTTGGGGATCTCGTCTGCGACCCCGGGGATAAGAGTCAGAGTGAAGTCGGGCTCTGGGAGGTGCGTGTCAGGAGCGTGGCCGTCCGAGTCCCCCTGGCAGTCCTAGGACCTGTGCCGTCACCTGCACGTCGGGTCCTGTGAGCTCGGTGGCCAGGGTTCCAAGTAGCACCTGGGGACACTGGCTGAGCCGTGATGGTTAGAGTTGGGTGAGGCATGTGCACCCCGGGAGGGGTGCTGGTTATTTTAAAGCAAAGAGGTGGTTCTCGCTGTAGCTGTTGTCCTGGGATCCTAAACGGTGGCGCTGGGATGGTGAGGGCTGCACGACATCAACCACGTCGATGGTGATTCTCGTTCCTCATACGAGCGTGGTCGCTGTGGAGCTGGGGTATCAGGTGTGGAGTTAACTGCCAATGGCACCTCCAAGCATGCATTTCCTCGGGCTGCAAATGGCCCCAGGACCGCGGTGCAGCGGTCAGAACAGTGTGGAATCTTCTTTGCTAGACAGACAGTTGGGGGACTGCTGGGGCAGGTGATGGCAGGGTGGGCCCGGGCCCGGCCACCTTTGTAGGAACCGAGTTGGCTCCTCCTTGACACTGCGACACGATGGCGCTCCCGTGGGCACCTGCACGCGTGAAGGGTTTCAGCAAAGCACAGGCAGGGGCGTAGATGAGCCTGGAGTGGACTCCGGGAGGGCCGAGAGGACTTAGACTGGCTCCTTGGTGGTGGTGGGAAGGAGCCGCAGGCGGCGTCTTGATCAAACCCCGGCCGCAGGTGGCGGTCTGCGAGCTCTGCTGTTGGTATAGACCCTCTTGGGAAAAGAGAAATTCGTTCCTGGGGGAACCATCAGGTGGACGGACAGGGTGGTGCCCTCCCCCGTGGGCTGGGCGTCTTGGTGTGACCATGGGAATCATGGAAAGGACCGGTGGCCTGTGACGTCCAGCTCTTTAGAAGGGAAGGGTTTCTTGCATGTATTGGGCCGGGGGGCGGGTGGGCAGCTGTACCAACTGGGAGGCAGGCACTGCACCGGGGGCCTGCGGCGGCCCCTGGGAACAGGGGCTGGGCCTTCCTGGCCAGGCCGGGCTCCGTCGGCAGGAAGAGGGCGCGTCCACGGGTTGACTTGTTGGGAGCGAGATGTCACCTCTTCCGGTGGTTGGGCCCCGGCACCGGCTGGTCGCTGCGCGGCTTCCAGGATGTCTCCTGTGACTGTTGACTTCCCGGAGCCGCGTTGCGGGTCTTTCTCGGCGTGTTTGTCCCGAAATGTGTCTCTCGTGGGCGGTCCCCGTCTCTGTGCTCGTGGCAGGATGTCTCCTGTGACTGTTGACTTCCCGGAGCTGTGTTGCGGGTCACGGTTTATTGCAAGAGTCTTTCTCGGCATGTTTGTCCCGAAATGTGTCTCTCGTGGGCGGTCCCCGTCTCTGTGCTCGTGGCTCTCCTGGTTAGAACACAGTGTACATTTTACGGGGCCTTGTTTTTCTCATTGTTTTCTTCAGGTCTCGGGTTTTCTCTGTGCTCATGTTCACGTCCTCAAGCAGCTTCTGCTCTCCCTCCTTCCCGAGGGGCCGCCTGGCTGTGTGTCCACACGCCCGGCCTGTGGCCGACGGCCTGCATCGAGGCCCGCGCGGTGTTGCCATTTATTTTTCAGGTGAGCACGGACCACATGCAGGGAGCATTCCCTCCCTCCTTGCCTTGCTGTTTTAAAAAATGTTTCTATTGATTTTTGAGAGAGAAAGGGAGAGGCAGAGGGAGAAGGGGAGGGAGGGAGGGCGAGAGAGAGAGAAACATCGCTGAGCGAGAGACGTCGATGGGCTGCTCCTGCAGGCCCACCCGCCCGCCAGGCAGGCCTGCCCTGCAACCCGGAATCGAACCGGCAACCTTTCGGTGCATAGGACGACACCCAACCAACTGGGCCGCACTGGCAGACGGCCTTCCCCCTCTGATTGTCCCAACTCTTGCCCACTGGAGGGACGCGCGGTGCCCCTGGGATTGGAAGGCTCTTTTTCTTCCTGACTTCATTTGTGCTGCAGGGCCCTGCTCGCTGCTGGTGGCCCTGCCAAGGCTCGTGCCACGTCCCCCTTGATCTTCTCAATAGGGCACAGGCTGGACACCTTCCTCGTTGCCCCTGCGATGGCAGAGCGAGGCCTCTGTCCGGGAGAGGAGGTTGCGGCCGCCTCGCTGGTACCACTGCGGACAGGATGTATTTGATCGGACTCGTCAGACGTTGTGTTTTCCTTACCCTGGCATTCAACTGCTTTCTCTGACTTGTCGCTCCCGCGATGCCACAGCGAGCGGGGTGAGCCCCGCGCGGGGCCGGGGGTCGGGTGCGTGCTCACGGGACCGGCTCTCCTAGTGGAGAGCAGCTCTGTGGCCTGGGTTCGCTTCTGCTCTAACACGTTTTCTCCGGACGCAGGGCCTCCCTGCCGCCGGGCCCGCTTCGCTTGCCCTTTCTGTTTTTGCTGTGGCTCTCCAGCGCCCCTGCCAGCCGCCGTGGCCTTGGTGAAATAGCCCATCTTCTCAGGGGTGTCTCTGGACGTTAGTGATTTTCAGGAAACCAGCGGCCAAGAAGAGTGGCCCTGGAAAGGGAGTCCCAAGCAGCAGCCCCACTTCTTCAGCACTTTGGGGCGAGCTGAGGAGTCCCCCCCGCTGATAACGGCGCTGACAGTACTCCTGGGGGCGCCGGAGGCCGGGCCGGCCAGCCCTGGGACGTAGGTCTGTGTTGTGATCAGGAGGACTCTCCGAGACTTCGCTCGGCGTGGTTTTCACGAACTCTCGGAAACCTTGCTTTTCCTAAGCCTTGACCTTCCAGTTGCAATTTCCGCTCTAACAAATGTTCGCAGCTCCTCTGAAGGGGAAGTGGTGAGATGCTGGGTCCTGTTGGGAGCGGCCAGGGCTGCCAGCCCCTCTCCCGCCTCCTGCTCCCCACAGGCCGTGGGCCCTGCTCTGTCCCGGCTGGTGCGTTTGTCCCTGTTGCGGGAGGGCGGGCTGCTTCGGGGCCTGCAAGCTATGCATTCACACCCTCCGTGCGCTCGGTTTCGTGCCTTGAAATGGAGGAGGCCCCATGTTCTCTCTCAGCACTGGGCCCTCCTGTCATTTACCTGGTTGGTCCTGAGGAGGGACGGTTCCAGAGCAGCCAGTGTCCCTGGCATATGACTGAGGGCAGAGGGAGGGGCCCATCGGAATCCACGAGATGGACAGGAGGAGAGACAGGCCTTTCGGGTGGGGCTCCGGGAGGCGCGAGAATGTGTGATGATACCCGTTCAGCAGCCGGGACTCCGGGGGCAGGGCTGGGTCTGCTTAGTTTCTTCTCTGTATAACCCCCAGGGTGAGTGCAGCCTGACGCCTGGGGTTCGAGTTCTGAACTCTGGTTGTCCCTCGTGAGACAGGTCACAGGAGAGGAGCGGAGTGACAGTGGGACGTGCTGTCCTTGATGAGCTGCACGTCAGGGCCGGGCACTGGGCAGCGTCTGTGGATCGCGATGTCCCTGTCGCTGGTCTAACGTGAGGGAGCGCGTGCCCTTTGTGTACACCCGCGGGATCTGAGCTCAGCTGCCTCTGACCTTCCGTGCAGCCTGGGGTTTTTGCGTCTCTGCTAGCCCCCCCGCCCCCAGGCACTCCCACGCATGCACCTTAAAAGTGTCCACTTGCAAGGGTGACAGACAGCCCCCACAACCCCTTCTATCTCTTTCTGCCTGTTTCTCCATTGGGTACGATGCTTCCCACCTGGCCAGCACTCCCATCCTCATCCCCGCAACTGAACAAGCCCCTCGGTGAACGTGTGGGCTCTTCATAGTCTATGGCATCTCCCCAACCCGCCTGCCTTCCCTGTCCTGGCAGCTGCTCCCCCTCAACTCCTCACTGCTCATGGACATGGAAGACCCTGAGGCTGGGTGCCCCGGGGAGGGTCTCTGTGTGCTGTCAGCTCTGTCCTGGTCGGCTGCCGGCTGCCGCTGGATTGGGTGGGACCCTCTGGTGCGGAGGGTGCATTGAAGCTCAGGCCTCAGTTCATGGCAGATTGGCATCCCCGCCTTCTATTGCTGTGTCGCACGAAAGGATTGCCCCGGATCCTGGGCAGGCTCGCTGCGCCTCGCTCTGCTCAGCAGGGGTGTTCTCTGCAGCCTTATTGCACTGAAACTGTGGGGACCATTTGCTCGGAGCGGAGAGCCAGGGAGTGAGTCAGGCTTCTCTGCACTGGCCTGGTCTCAGGTCCTCTCATGTCCATCTTCATCTTCACTTTTATTTACTTCCTTCCTTGGCAAGCCACGACTGCTCCATCTCCGTACGAGGAAGCTGATGGGCGCCAGCGTGTTCACTCCTTCTTTGTTGAATGAATGCCTGTCATCGGCAGCGGCATGAAGTGTTTTCTGTTCCTTCGGTTTCACTAGCTTTGGCTGCTGCTTTCCTTCTTGAGTCAGTGGACAAGCGGACCGGCTCTTTGGACTGATGAGGTGCTTTGGCGAAGGGCACAGGGTGGGGGGGTGTTATATCATTTCTTATTCTTTTTACACTGTTTTAAAAGAATTTTTTAGAGGACATTTATTAAAGCTGGGGACAGTGAAACAAGGAAGGGCCTAGGATAGAAGAAGTGACAGGAGAGAGACGAAGCGGGGACGGGAGCCCAGGCGGGCGGCTGCGGCTACTAAGAAGTCAGATGAAAGGGGGCCTTGGGGACGTATTCGGGGGCTGAGCCCAGCACCAGCGGCCGCTGCCCGTGGCTCCCTGGTGGCAAGTCCTGTGGGCTCCTTATAAGAGGCGGTGGGGGGTGGGGGGGAGCTCCTGGAAGGGAGGGCACGCCTACACCGTGTGTTTCACACGGGATCTCCCTCCTCTACAATCTGAAAGCTCACCGAGATTCCCCAAAGAGCTTTTGTTTATGTGGGTTAAAGCTATTGCTGTCTACCGCGTTAGCCATCGAAGCAGAGACGGTGAGGAGCAGGTAGTGATTTCTTTAGGCGGTGGGGGGTGGGGGGGAGCTCCTGGAAGGGAGGGCACGCCTACACCGTGTGTTTCACACGGGATCTCCCTCCTCTACAATCTGAAAGCTCACCGAGATTCCCCAAAGAGCTTTTGTTTATGTGGGTTAAAGCTATTGCTGTCTACCGCGTTAGCCATCGAAGCAGAGACGGTGAGGAGCAGGTAGTGATTTCTTTGAAGGTAGCAATGAGGAACACATGGCATGTGGACGTAAGCAACATGCTAGCATTATTATGAAAGTAGTTTTGCCTCTGCAGACGGCCCTTCAGTAAGGTGTCCGTCTGTCCCCCATGTGAAAGGGCGCTGTGAGGGACACAGTCTGGAAAAGGAATTGTGTTTGTATTATTTGACACGCCTGTCTCTGGAAAGAAACTCCGACATGCGTTCTATCTGAGATGTGCTGTGTTTGCTCAGGTTGTGTGGGCTTGCCCCTTGGTTTACTGATGCATGCCGTTGCCTCTAAGACGGAAGATGGGTCGAGAGGACTGAGATTCTGTGTCTTGCCAGAAAACCCTTTGCTGCTTCATGTTGAATTTTTCATGCCCTGGAATAGATTATTTTAAAGCACACTGAGCAAAAACCCCTCGCTTGTGAACAAGCCATGTTTATCTGCTTATTGTAGTCATTTCGCGAGTCAAGCACGCATGGGTTTTTTAAAAAGAGAATTAAGATATTATTTACCTCTGTAGAGAGTTAGGTCAGGGGGTTTTAGGAGATTAATCGGTTGTGCAACCACCAGCGCTATCTAATTCTACCTCATTCCAGAACGTTTCCCAAATGAAACCCCGTCCTCACTAGCAGTCACTCCCCTTACTCTCCCCACCTGCAGCCCCTGGCAGCTGTTAATCTGCTGTCAGCATCAATGGTTGCCTATTCTGGACATTTCATGTAAATGGAATTATACAATGTGTGGCCTTTTGTGGGCTTTTATTTTTTTTTTTTTGCTTAGCATGATGTCTTTGAGGCTCATCCATGTTGTAGTGTGGATCAGTGCTTCATTGCATTTTATGGGTGAATAATATTCCATTGTTTGGATATACCACTTTTTAAAAAAATTAAGTACAACTGCCATTAGGACTGATAGCTGCAAGAAGCTGTTTAATCATATCTGCAGAAGATGGGGCCTCACTGGATGCCATAGCGAGACTGATACTTGTTCAGTTGCCCCAAATGCGAGCTTGAGTCCTTCAGCATCTCTGGCCTCTAGTAGCCTCCTCCTGCTGGGTGTTTTTGCCAAGGCAGCGTCTACTCCGTACGCGGGCGTGTGTGAGAGCTGCTCTGTGGTTGACTTGTGGCCAAGGAACGTGGGATCTTCGCTTCTCTTCCTTGTGTTTGCAACCTGGCACAGGTTTGGGGCGCTCACAGGAGCAAGGCGTTCCTGCCCCTCCAGTCTTAGAGCCTTTAGAAAAGGGAACAGGGATGGGCCATGTTCCTCAAGGAGGCTGTGTTCTAGCTCCAAATGGCTTAAGCTCATGGCCGACTTCAGAAAGTAGACTAGCGTGAGGCAGACCTTCCTCGATGAAGGCCCTCATCGCCATCTATGGCATCATCTCAGCAAAGGTGGCCATGAGCTCAACCTGCACAATGAACGCCATCGGCCCCACAGGGACGCGTTTGGGGACTTCTAACAGTCTGCGGTGTTTCTTTTATTTTTTTTCCTAAATCACTAACAAGAGTAGGACTTTAAGAACGCATTTATTTGTGAATCTACGTCAGTAGGGTTTGAGGATGCGGCAGCTTGCTTCCTTCGGGGCTGTAGGGCAGGAGCGGTTGCTTGTGGTTCAAGACAAGGGGTTAAGTCAACACGTCCTTGAGGTGGGTGAGTAGAGACATAGAAGAAAGGTTGAACCTACGTATAGGTCTTTTGATGTCATCTATACTTTCTTGCATCTCTTTGAGCTTCTTCTCGTTGCTTCCGGCCATCTTTAACACCTGAAGAAGGGATGTAGTAGCCTCAGGAGGCTTCTTGAGCACTTCGATCAATTGAAGCGAAAGCGGACTGCAAATTGCAAATTTCAACTCGTATTGCTTGGTCGAGTCTCTGGGCCGAGAGCATTCCTTGAACCTGGCTCATTGTCTGTGCTATTGTTTTTGGGTCTAGTGAAGTAGATTCTTCTGAAGCTGCCACTTCAGCAACTTCTACAGTTTTCGCATCTGAGAGGATTTCTCGGCGTAACCATGTTGTTGTTGATGTTCTACTTGTGCTCTTCTGGGTTACTTGTCCAGATTCCTGGGTGATGGTGGTCTTCCTCGCCCCCTTGGCGGACCTTGCCCCTGTGGCTGGACGGGACGTTGTTTTGTTTCTTTGTGGCAGATGTGAGGTGGGGATCTGTGGAGGTCTGATGGGTGCCTTTGTGGACATGATGTCCCTGCTGTCCCTGTGGCGTTCCTTTACGTCCCTTTCCCTGCGATCGGGAGCCAGAGGGGTGACCCCTGGCCGGATGGTCGAGGACATTGCATTGAGTCGCTTCTTTATCTGCTCCAGAGATCTGCTGTGGTTCCCCTACAAGATGGTAGAGAAGTGATGAGGTGGATGTGACAATTCCTTTTTGTGTGTCATCTGGTACGGTGACCCCTTTAAGGACCCCTGGGCCACTTTGCCCTGAGCATCTGGAAGGCTCCTGTCCGGTTCCATGAGGTTTTGAGTCCCAGGAGTCACCTCGTTTAGCTGAGGGAAAACAGCAAGGAGAGCCGAGAGCGGGACAGCTGTTCCCGTTCCCACGGCGAGGGCTGTCGCTGGGCTGGGTGTCGGCCCCACCGAACTCGAGTGTGAGCGACACTGTGTGCGACCACATTTTGAGTCTCCCATTTACCAGTCGATGAGGGTTGGGTCGTCTCCACTTTTTGGCTCTTTTGAATTATGCTGCTGTGAACATTTGTGTGTAAGTTTGTAGGCGGCCATAAGTCTTCAGTGCTCTTGGGTCTGTTTCCCTTTAAATTGTATCACTTAATTCAACAGGTAAGCAGGGTTTGTCAGGCACCTGTGCTCACATATTAATCAGGAGTCTGGATCTCTTCTGACAATTCTTTAGATTTTGCCTTCCTAAATATTTTAATAAATACAGGAAAAAAATGGAAGGGAACATTCAGGATGTCTTTGACACCTCTGATGGTCTTTGAGATTGCCCAGGGGAGCCCTGGGAAATCACAGACATTTGTTTTTGCACCTCATTAAGAGAGATGCCAGGAACGAGTGGGTTTGTGTGATGAGTTAGATTTGCATGAGGAGAGTTGGCAGATCAGAAGACATAGATGTTCAGCCTTCCTGAGGCTAAGCTTATATGGACGAACTGTTAGCGTATTTTAGACATTGTACGTTTTACGGAGAGTCCCTGGCGGGTTTGTCAGTCCCCACTGCCCACATATGTTTACCCTCAGGGGAAACACTCATTAAAGTCATGAAATAGCTCTGTACTGTATCCTGATGGAGAAACGTCCGTCCTCCGCGCTGACATTATTGGTTAGAGCAGCGGTTCTCAACCTTCCTAATGCCATGACCCCTTAATACAGTTCCTCATGTTGTGGTGACCCCCAACCATAACATTATTTTCGTTGCTACTTCATAACTGTCGTGTTGCTACTGTTATGAATCGTCATGTAAATATCTGATGTTCAGGATGGTCTTAGGCGAACCCTGTGAACGGGTCGTTCGACCGCCAAAGGGGTCACGGCCCACAGGTCGAGAACCCCTGCTTTAAAGGATGGACTCTGGGTGCAGGCCTCGGAGCTGCCATGACTTAAGCAGCTCTCAGACTATCCCTTCGACCAAGGACCGAGCCGGGATGTCCAGGGCTCGTCTCAGTCCAGAAGCAGATGGCTTCGTGAAAGCGGACGCTAACCCCAGATCCAGCGGAACGGGAGTGGACTAGGTGGGAGTGCGGGAAGGGGTGCAGGAGTTCCCTGTGGGTATTTAAACTCTTGCTCCTGTTGATTTAATGCTGGGTTTTCTGGCTCTGTGAGGAAGCCTCGTCTTTTTCAGCTCCCTGTAACCCACACCAATGTTGTAGACTCTGCTCTTGTAAACGGAAATAAAACTTTTCAAAATTACCTTTGGTTTTTCATTGGTGTGCAGTGGCCTCTCATTGTGTTTTTTAAAAATACACATTTTTATTGATTTCCGAGAGGAAGGTTGAGGGAGAGAGTTGGAAACGTCAATGATGAGAGGGAATCATTCATCAGCTGCCTCCTGCACGCCCCACAAGGAGGATCGAGCTGCCACCTGAGCACGTGCCCTCACTGGGAATCGAACCGTGACCTCCTGATTCATAGGTCGATGCTCAACCACTGAGCCACGCCTGCTGGGCTCATTGTGGTTTTGCATTTCCCTGATGGTTAATGATGTCCATCACCTTTTACACATGTGTTTGCTATTGATATATGCTCTTCCGTGAGGTGTCAGGAGGTAAGATGTTGAGGTACTTGCACACCATTCGTTCCAAGCTTCCCATGCTACAGATGGGGGACTTGAGACCCAAGTGGGGGTGTCTGACCAAGTTCTCCCAGCAGACGGTGGTCTCTGAATGAAGCAGAGGACGGGTGTAAGGAGGAACGAGCCCCTGAGCCAGGCTTCTGGGCCGTTTCCAGCACCTCCATCTCTTGAGCATCCGCCCAGCCCCTGCCATGGGATCCGTGTGTGCAGGTGAGCCGCCGGGGTGGGGCAGACAGAATTGTTCCCTTGGGGTGTCAGCCAGGTTTGGAGGGCTCACGTTCCCAACACAGGAGGCAGGGGACCAGGTGGCGTCCTCTCTGAGGGGTGGCAGGGGTGTAGGATTTCACAGATTTGGAACCAACCGGGTCTTTATGAGCCCTGGGCAGCCCCAGGATGCCCGGCTGGAGGTAGAGGCAGCAGCCCCAGTGAATGTACCCCCACAGTTGCCCCTTGGCCGTGCTGTGTGCCAGGCACGGTGCTACGTGTGTGTGCACCTTGGATGCCTCCGTCCTCACAGGAACACGGAGGAAGACGCGTCCTCACCGCACCTCATGCTGTGACAGGAAGGTGCGTGGCAGGACCATGTTTCTGCCTGTGTGTTTACTTCCTGTGGCTGCTGTAACCAACGACCACAAACTTGGTGGCTTAAAACAACATGGATGCTCTTTCCTGCAGCCCTGGGCGTCGGAAGTCCACAATGGGCTGCAGCCGAGGAGCCGCAGGCTTTCCGGGGGGATCTGGTCCTGCCTGGCCTGGCTTCCAGGTGCTTCCCGCCTCCACCTGGAAGGCTGGCTGAGCCTCTCGTGCGCGTCACTCTGACCTGCCTTTGTCTTCCGCACCCAGGCACCCTCCGATGCGCAGGCCCACCCGGATCACCCAGGACACGCTCCCTAAGGCCAGCTGCTTGGAACAAAGCCTTAGTTCTGCTTTGCCGGGTAACAGTGGGTTTGCTACGTCTGGGGATTAGGGCTCAGACGTGTTCCGGGGCCATTGCTCTGGGGAGTTGAGGGGCCCTAGGTGAGGAGGAGATTTGACTTCAGAGAGGAAGGTAGAGGGAGAGAGAGTTTGAAACATCAATGAAGAGAGAGAATCATCGATCAGCAGGAGTGTGGGTTGAGCAGGTGTTGGCACAGCGATAGGGTGGGAGCATCCCTCTTGAGGTAGTTCTAGCTGGGCGTGGGGTGGGGTGGGGTGCTGGGGGGCAGGTGGCCAGAACACACATGGGGCCCAGGGTCATAGTGCTGTGGAGAAAGATATGCCTGGAGGTGCTATGGCGTTGGGGGGAGGGGGCAAAGGGGAACGGGGGTTGCGGGCCTCACTGAGAAGGTGCCAGTTGAGCCAAGAGGAAAGGAGGAGAAGGAGGCGTCAGATATCAATGATGAGAGAGAATCATGGATTGGCTGCCTCCTGCACGCACCTCACTGGGGATCGAGCCGCAACCCTGGGCACGTGCCCTGACGGGGAATCGAACCATGAGCTCCTGGTTCACAGGTCGATGCTGCACCACGGGGCCACGCCGGCTGGGCCTTGGGCTTTATTTCTCGCGTCTCCCTCCCTTGACTGACTGCACTTCCTCCCTATGACCTGGCTCCCTCTGGCTTTGGTGCCACTGTTTCTGCTGATTGTCATGGTATCTGCTCTTCCCAGCATCGGCCCAGGCTTGGTTTCAGACTGCCATGTGCCACCTCTGACCCTCGGGGCTGTGTCACCAACTAGCTTCAGTACCGCATGTCCCACCGAGAGCCCTGGGCCTCAACCCGAGATCCTGGGGCTCTCGCCGGCCAGATGTCCACGCTTGGCCCAGGCGGCCGTGGGCGGGGGGACGGAGGTCAGACGGTGACTCACTGGGCTGCGCCGTCCGGGCTGTGAGCAGGGAGGCTTCTCTTAGCTCAGCAAGGCGTGTGGCCGGGAAAGAGGGGGCTGAGGTCCGACCCAGCCACACCCACCCCGTGGAGGCCTATTGCTCCCCACGGGTTCCTGGCCCTCAGAGGGAGGACAGCGCCCAAGGTGACCTCGGAGTCTGCCCAGCCTGCCGTTGAGTCCTAGCCCTGCCCCTTGGGAGGTGTATCACCTTGAACAAGTTACTTAATGCCTCTGAACTTTAATTTATTCCTCCGAAAACAGGACCCATCTCATGGGATGGTTGTGGGATCGCACGAGGAAATGTCAAACGCACCTTGTAGACAGTCAATAAGCGAGAGCATTAAAAACAGCAGTTCTCTGCCCTCGCATCTCAGAGAGCCCCGTGGCCCCGAAGGCTGAGCGCGTCCCACACCTGGGGCATCTGAGGGGTGGTGTGAGGTGAAGCGCCCTCTGAGGAGGAGAAGTTCAGTTGGTGGTGGTCCCGCACCCCCGGCTGACTGGGGGGCTCACTCTGCCCCACTGTGCCCCAGCCCATGGCCTCCCTACTGTAGAGAGAGAATGGGGCTCTGGTCTGCGGGAGGCGTGCCCTGGCTCTGGCCCCAACTGGCCATGAGACTCGGGGCTCGTTATTATCTCCAGTTTCCTTGTCTGTGCAGAGGAGACAACCCCAGCACCTCGCCAAAGGGTTAAGAGAAACCCCTCAGATAGACTGTTTAGCACAATCCCGGAGATGGAGGAACAAGCAAGGAGCAGAGAAGTGACAGGGGATGGAGGCAGGCGGTGACTCCTAAGGGACAGCCCAGAGCTCTGGGGTCCCACGGGCCCGTTTCCAGCGGTTACGCCCCAGTTGGGGGTCCTGACGCCCCTCCCCGCCCACGGAGCCCAGGCTCCCCCCTCGTCAGGAGCGCTCGACCAGCAGACGTTTCCACTTTATTGACTGTAAACTCTTCTTTGGTAAACAAGAGGACAAGAAGCCCGGAGAGGAGCATGCTGAGCGGAGAAGACGGGGGAGGGCGGTGCCCTCCGCACACAGGCTCTGAGGGGACAGCTACACCATCAGCAAGTGCGGGGCGGGCGGTGGCCTGCGGGGAGGCGCCGGGAGCAGGAGGGAAGGGTCCACCCAGCTGGACACGGAAGCCTACGTCACACAGCCAGTGCGCTCATGCATCACCGCGAAGAGAAGCTGGGGACCCCCCACCGCGCCCTGCCCACCTCCCAGGCTTGGTTGGAGCCCCTGGCAGGCGGAGCTTAGCCGGTCAGGGCTGGGCTGGAGGGGGGCTTCGGGGGGCCTGTCAGCTGCCCATCCTCGTCTCTCCTTTCCTGCTGTGCAGGTGGCAGGGGCCTGGGGAGGAGCGCCCAAGATCCCGGGGTCGGGGGAGGGGTGTCAGGGCCGCGGGGCAGGGTCTGGTGGGGGAGGAGAGGCCGCCTCTGTGGCCCCTCTAGAGGGGGTGGAAGTTGGGATGTTAGAGTTTTCACTGAGCAAAAGGAGAGAATATACCCCAAATTCTTCCTGGAGTCCCAGGAGACACTAACCAGGGCCACGAACAGGAAGGGCCACCTGGAGGGTCTCGGGCTGAAAGGGGATGGAAGCAAGAACTGGGCATTTGGGTACTGAACAGGTTCATCTCCTAGCAGACACAGAGAGAGGGTGAGAGCCGGCCCCGGGGTGGCCGCAGAAACCGCCCATCGGCTCACCCACAGCGCAGGGCGGGCCCTGCCGCGGACCCCGTCGCAGTGGGGGTGGCCTAGAGGGGTGCAAAGCCCGGGTCCAAAGCCCTTGTTCACTCCCTGGCGCGTTGCTTCAGGGAAAGGGTTCTTCCTGAGTCTCAGCGGCCTGGCCTGTGGAATGGGCACACTCATGGCCCTCGCCTCGGGAGGTGTCGCGACGACTAGACGAGGCTCCGTACCTGACTCGGAGCACGGATCCCAAGAAGGGCAGCTATGGTGATGACAGCCGTCACCTGTGCCAGCCTCTACAAGTCCCGCCACCTCCCCCCCACGGGCCGCCTTTGTCACTCTGTGTCCCTGCGGGCGAGGGAGAGGGTGCCGGGAAGCTCCCTGGCCTTGCCTCCAGGCCCCTGGACACACTTCCTAAGCCTAAGGAATTCTGACCCGTGTCCTCCAGCAGCACCGCTGGCCAGCTCTCCCTGCTCACGGGCTCCCTGAGGCTTTCGGGGGCTCCATGACAGGGGACTGTGGACACAGCCCTCAGCCCAGAGCCTCCTGGTGCCTGGAGGCAGCATTCAGCGCTGGGGGTGCCCTATGGGGGACGCGGGCGCACCCGCTTTATTGCACTTTGTTGTGCTTCAGATGTTGTGGGGTGTTTTTTTTGTTTGTTTTTAACTGAAGGCAAGACTCTCCACCAGCAAGAAGGTTATGGCTGGCTTTACTGAGATGCTGGCCTTTTCTGTGGAAGCCGGCAGCGCCCCGCAGTTTCAGAGGCGTGTCTGCCCTCGCTTTGTAGTCACTGCTTTGGATGCAGACAGCCAATGGGTCTGAAATATGGCAACGTCATCTCCAACCCTGGAAAATCACTTAGGCAGCTGTCGTTCCCCCTCCTCCTCCTCCTCCTCTGGTATTGAAAATGTCCATAGATATTTTTTAAAGAATAGTTTTCACCCGGGCCGGTGTTGGCCCACACACGGATGGGTCTCAGGTTCGATTCCCGGTCAAGGGCGGGTACTGGGACTGTGGGTTCGATCCCAGGCCCCAGTCTGGGCATGTGTGGGAGGCAGCCAATCCGCCAATCCATGTGTCTCACACTGATTTTCTCTCTCCTTTCCTCCACCCCTTCCACTTTCTCTAAAAATCAATGGGAAAATATCCTCAGGTGAGGAATAACAAGAATAATTCTCCTTCTAGGCTGAGGGGTCATGATCCCCATTCTGTTCTGGAGAAAACCGAGCTATCAGGCTAAGGCATGTACCAAAGGACTGGCCAGCTCACAGCCGTAATCACCCCTAGTCCCCGAGTCCCGGAGTCTCTCTCTCCACCTGGCTCACCTGGCCTCAGTCTCCCCCTTTTCGGCGTTGTTTCCGAGCACCCCCTCCTGTCAGGGGCACCCGACCCACAGGCACTCTGCAGGCCTCTCCAGCTTTGGGGGACATCTTCCCTGAAGCTGTGAGGTCCCTCATAACAGTGGGGTGTGCCTGAGTAGGAACCATGGATGGGACCCCAAATACGAACTCCCAGCTTGAGCAGACACCCCTCCGCCCCGTGCAGTGCGGCCTCAGGAGGTGGCAGCCTCGAGGGAGGGGCTGTCAGCGTCCTGTGTCTGAAAGCGTTGCTGGAGCTGGGGAGGCCTTGCACGCATGGCAGCTGCCTTCGGAGGTAAGACGGACGCCTGGTCCCACCCGCCTGTCCCCCAGGAGCCGCCAGCATCATTCTGCTCGGTTGCCGACAGCCCCTGCTCCATCAAAACGGCACGTGCATCTGCCCCTGGGTTCACCAAGAGCAGCCGTGCCCTTCCCAGCGCGGGGGCTGTCTCCCAGCACGCAGCTCTCTCCCCACGGATTGGCTCTCTGCGTCCCCAGGCGCCAGGTCCGAGCCGGCTGCAGGCGGAAGGCGCCCAGGGAAACTTTAGGAATCCCTGGTTTTCTCACTGTCAGCGCCTGACTCACACTGTGCTTCCCCGTCTGGAGCGACCCTGTGCCGCCTGGGAGTTCCTGCGGTGGTGAGAGAGCCTCGCAGGCCATGACCGGGAAAGCCAGGTCAGGCCGGAGGGTGGACGCCTGCCTTCAGGGTCCATCACCTCGGGCGCGATGCCTCATCGATACAATTACAGGTCAAGAGACTTCACATTGTGATGCCCCACTCTCCTCGGTACGTGGAAGTGCGGCAATAATTTCCCCCTAGAATCTGGTGCCTGGAAAAAGCCTGCCATGTCCAGACGCTTGGGGGGATGCTCCTCCTTCCTAGGAAAACACGCCCTGCCCCTGTCAGGCAGCCGTGGGCACCACCGAGGAAAAATAAACCTGGGACGAAAGGCATGGAGGGTGATACTCAGGGAACAGATAGAGAGGCCGGAAAGCAATCAGGAAGGGAGGCGGACTGAGAGGCTGCAATGATCCCCTCCCCCGAAACTGAGCAGTAAATCTAGCTCTTGCCTGGCAGCCATGGCAGTTACACAGGCAAGATATTGCAGAGCGCCCGCCTTCTGATGAAACAGCCAACAGCCAACCTTTGGCTCAGAGGAAGACGTTTCCAGGAGGTGAAGGAGGGTGGCTGCAAAGCCTCACCTCTGGTTTCCTGCCCCTC
>NW_006285234.1:2691120-2696493 GCF_000327345.1 Myotis davidii | reverse complement strand
GCCCGGCACCCAGCTGAGGCGACGCATGGAGGCCTCCTGGGGTCTGTCCTATGGGCAACAGACCCAGCAAAGGAAAGGAGCCCAGAATCTGAGTTTTCTCTGAGGGAACAAATGCGTCTGTGGCTCCCTTTAGCCCCCTGCCCAGCTCCAGATCCTGCCCTGAATTGGTTCAGAATACCTTCACCTCCCACTGGGCTCTGCTCTCCAAAATCTCTCCTCGTGTAAAAAAAAAAAAAAAGTCTTTTTGTTGTTTGCAATGTGGTCGGCACTTCCATGCGCTGGGCCAGTCAACACAACAGTCACAACAGCCAACAGGTGGAAGCCACCCGAGTGTCATCGCAGAGGAGGGAGGAAGGTACGTGATGTAAACACGCAAGAGGGGTCGCCAGCCTTCAGAAGGAGGGGATTCTGACGCCTACAACACAGACGGACCTCGAGGGTGTTCAGTGAAATAAGCCAGGCACAAGAAAACAAACTGCGTGTTGTACCCATGCGAGGTCCCTAATGGTCAGGTTTGTGGAGACAGGAGATAGAATGTGGCTGCCAGGGCCTGTGGAGGGAAGGGCTGGGAGCTGCTGAATGAGAATGGAGTTTCAGTTTTGCAGGATGAAGAGAGTGCCGGGTGTGGGTGGTTGCACAGCATCACACATGCATTTGCTAGCACTGAGCTGTGCGCAGAAAAAGGTAAGATGGCAAGCTTTATGTTGTGTATTTACCAAAGTTCAATAAAAAAGAACTATAATCCCTTCAACCAACTATTCAACCAGACACAAGACAAAACAACAGCCTAAAAAACGGGTTCCGCCTTGTGTGGCTGGTCAGAGGGGAGCACATGCCCCCCATGGCCCCTCTCCCCAGGCCCTGGCCCGCTACTCACCTTCTTGTTTTTCTCGTACAGGTCCTTGAGAAGGGCATCCAGCTCGTTCTCGTCAATGTAGCCGCTGCCGTCCTGGGGGCGGGCGCAGAGTGAGTACAGAGCTAGCCTCAGCCCCACGGCCCCGGCCGCAGGCTTCGCCCCTGGCTTCCCCACCCGCTCGTTCTAACCTCCCCTGTACTCAGACCGGGTGGCACCAAACTAACAGTCACTCCGACGGCACCAGGCCATTCGGGAGCGGACGCGTCAGGGCACACTCTGGGTAGCCCTTCCTGCGGGTGTCTTTCCTTTGCGTTGAGATGGAAGCGAGGTGCAGGGAGCATTTAGCCGAGTGTCACATCCCATAATAAGATGCAGGATGAAGACAGGGGCTCCCTGAAGCTTACCCCCAGCCCCTCGTTATAAGGAAGAGACCCTGGGAGTCTCCTGGGTGGGGGGAAGCAGAAGCGGGGGGTGGTACCCTCTCATTCCCTACGTCCCAGAGAAACACCTGGCGTCCGAACCTGATGGCAGGAGAGCGGTCCTGGCACCTCCTGCCTTTGGCCCCCAACACCCGATCACACCCCAGCTCTGAACAGACGCTCTACCACGAACGACTCTCTCTGGGCCTTTAAGGCACCCAAGCCTTGGGTTCCGCAGACCATGGATCGCGGTGACATTTATCTTCTCACACAGCGAGGACGCCGTGGGGAATCAGAAGGGACAGGAAGAAACCACAGGGCCCCAGCTGCCCGCCAACAGCTCGTCTGTTCCCAAGGACCATGTGGAGCCATTCTGGCAGGGGACGCCCCGGGGATGGGGCCTCCAGGTTTCCACCCCACACCGTCCTCCCTCGTACCTTGTCGTAAAATGTGAAGATGGCGTTGAACTCCTCTGAGGTCAGCTTCATGCCCTGGAAGGTCCAAGGTGTTAGAGAGAGAAGCAGAAGCCGTGTGTGTGTGTGAGTGTGTGAGTGTGTGTGTGTGTGTGTGTGTGTGTGTGTGTGTGTGAGTGTGTGTTGTGTGTGTGTGTTGGGGGGCAGGAGGGTGGAAGGTGCGGCTCAGAGGGATGAGAGGAAGGGAGGAACCAAGAAAAGCAAAGAGGCTCTTTTACCTGAAATTTAAGCAGGAAGTTTTCCTGTACAGGCAAGAGTCTGGAAAGAAAACGTTAGAGCAGAGGTTAGAGGCGAGAACAGCTCGCACCCGGGTGGGGTGCAGGAGCCGAGCCTGCAGTTATGGAAACGATCGCTGAGCACTGAGTCTGGAGTTAGCGGAAAGTTCTAAAAAGAGGCAGACAGACACACTGAGGTGTGGCTTTTGCGATTTGATCTGGCTTTGCGTGGAGCTTCGTGAGGCCTGACCGGTCCCCTGGCCCCCTGAGGGACCCGAGAGTCGGGATGGGGCACAGTGCGCTGGGGCGGAGGGTGGGCGCCTACCGGGACATCTCCGAGAGGCCCAGTTTGCCGTCGCCATTCAAGTCAAACATCCGCAGCTGTTGGGGACAGAGAGAGACGCTCAGGTTACTGGCTCTGACCTTCCCCTCCTGGAGAGGCGGGTGGAGCAGGCTCACGCCTCCCCTGAGGTCGCTGGGGGCCAGGGGCCAGCCTGGTCTGGAGGGGTCACTGGGGACAGACAGCTGGGACTCGGTCACTGTTCCTCTCTCCCCGCCTCAGGACAAAGGCCGCAGGGGACAGCAGGCCAGCCCCGCAGGCCACCCTCTCCAAGGTTATCCTCTCTCTCCAGCGCTGCGGCGGCGGAGGTTGTCATGGACACAGATGCTCCTGGTCAGTGAGAGCCTCAGAGAGAGGCTGTGTGGGGCCAGGAGCGAGAGTCCCTTCTCCAGCTGCCACCAGGGGTCACTTCACCGGGGCCCGAAGGATCAGCCCCCAGAACCCTGCAAACCACAACCTAGTGGCTTGGCCCCGCGTGCTGCGCCCCCAGGGAGGGCCCCCTGCCCACTCACTATGGTTTGGGTGTACTCCTGGAGCTTGGGCTCATCATACGGCCGGTTGGCTTTCTTCAGCAGGTCCGACAGGAACCCCTGGAACGCAAACGGCCCCTCAGACTCCCCACTCAGCCAGTCCCTCAGGGCGCAGTCCTTCCTGCCATTGACACGGCTGCATCCCTCAAACCCCGAGCCCTCTCACGTTTGTGGAGGGACCTTAGAGGCCTGGAGGTGGCTCCTGGGCTCAGCCTCGCCCCACAGAAAAGGCTTTGGAAACTGGCTCTGGCTCCTCAGAGAGCCCGGAACCCAGGCTAAGCAGGGCCTGGGGTCCCTGGTCCCCGAGGAATACAGGGGAAGACGGACAAGCCAGAGGCTGATCGCTGGGGTTGCCTTAGGGTGCCGGTCCGGGCAGTGTGTGCGGGGCAGTGGGGTGTGGTTGAACTCTGCGCCCTCTAGCTCCATGGTACTGATTTCACTCGGCTGCCCGGAGCCAGACCTGAGTCTAAACCGGTGATGGCGAACCTTTTGAGCTCGGCGTGTCAGCATTTTGAAAAACCCTAACTTAACTCTGGTGCTGTGTCACATATAGAAATTTTTTGATATTTGCAACCATAGTAAAACAAAGACTTATACTTTTGATATTTATTTTATATATTTAAATGCCATTTAACAAAGAAAAATCAACCCAAAAATGAGTTCGCGCGTCACCTCTGACATGCGTGTCATAGGTTCGCTATCACTGGTCTAAACTGACCAAATCCGCGTTCCTCACCCAATGTTTCCTCCTTCCCCAGGGTCCTCAGACCACCCCCAAACTGGCCCCGGTCCATTCTCCGTCCCCTCACACCCTCCTCAAATGAGTTCGCGTGTCATAGGTTCGCCATCACTGGTCTAAACTGACCAAATCCGCATTCCTCACCCAGTATCTTCTCCTTCCCCAGGGTCCTCAGACCACCCCCAACCTGGCCCCGGTCCATTCTCCGTCTCCTCACACACTCCTCGAGGCCCATCCTACCTTGAGCTCGTTGGCTTCAATGTAGCCGCTTCGGTCTGTGTCGTACTTTCGCCAGGCCTGCAACGGGATGCCAGCCTGTTCGCAAGGCCCTCCAACCCTGCGAGCCTCCCTCCGCCTACCTCCGTTCCTGCTAATGGGCCCGGTGAGCTTGCTATTCGAGAACGGTGCAGCAGGTAGGGAGGTGGAGGTGGCCTAGCCCCATCGCCCGTGTTGTACATGAGGACACGCAGGAGAGCGTCTTGGAAGACAACTGGGGGGACAGGGCCTCCCCACTCCCACTGGCTGCAGGCCCGGGTCTCTCTTGGATCCTCCTCTAAGCGGGTGAGCAGCTCCTACCAGGGCTGATACCAGGATCTGGCGGTTCTGACTTTGGCTGAGTGTGTAGGGTGCCCTTTTCCTGCTCTGGAAGCCTCTGGTTTTCTGGGTGGAGGCTGGGAGCAAGGGTAAGAACCCTCTGGAAGGGGCGGGAATGGGTGTGGGTTGCTCTTCACTGTGCTCCCTCCTCCATCCCCCAGCCCGATGCACGCGGCAGCCGTGTCTGACGGTGGGACAGAACTGGTAGTGTGATCCGTTTGGACTATATCAAGGCCACAGCCCACATACCTCTTTCTGATAAAAAGCCTTCTTTTCTTTTCATTATTATTATTATTATTATTTTTAGGAAACCATCCCTCTCTCATGCTCAACCCACATGGTTCAAGAGGAGCTGACCCCATCTTCAGAGGTAGGCGTGTGCCTGTAGACAAAGTGCCCCGGTGGACAGGAGGGAATACCGTGGGGGCTGGGGCGGGGGCTGCCTGGATCTGTGACAAAAGGCCCAGAGGAGCCTGTTTTCTAAGTATTTCATCTATTTTGGTGCCTGACCATATTTCTTAGATTTTTTTCTCAAGTTTCCTCTTGTTGCTTTTTATTCCCTTCTCCTCAGCTGCACACAGAGACACCGCAACACGCGCTGTTCCCAGTCAGCGAGCACTCACGCTTTTCCTCGACTTGATCTCCTGCCCCCACTTCTCTATATCATCCTTTTATTGTCGGGATGATGAGAGATTATAGAGATTTTAGGGTCTTTCCTCCATTCCAGCAAACAGGGTTGTATATTTCCCATAGTACAGTAGTGGCTCAAGAAGGTTGCTTCTGATTTTAATTTAATTTAAATTTTTCCTAAAAAAAGTCTCTCCTCCCACCCCCGGTCCTGATTTTTGAAAAGTTATTAGACACAAGCAGGACCCAATAGCAGTGTGGGCTCACACACAGGTGATGTGGGTTGATGGTATTTAATGAGGGGAGTGGATATTCTCAGGGGGGGGGAGGGGGCAAAAATCCCACCCCTGAGGAAGCACTAAGAAACACATGCAGGATTTCAAATATGACTTCACCAGCCGCCCGCATGCATTTAGTGCATCAGAATTGAGTTCATCTAGGTTGGGTCTTGACGGCGGGGGGGAGGCAGAGGGTCCCCAAATGCCTAAAGGGAGGATAACCTGAAGGGAGCCCACCTTCGCAGGGCACCCACCGCACCCAGCAAAGCATCTGCCTGCTTTTGGGAGTGAGCAGCCCAGCA
>NW_006285234.1:2685675-2691108 GCF_000327345.1 Myotis davidii | reverse complement strand
GGTCTCTGCCCTCCAGCACTTGGTGCTCATCCATCAGTGTGTCATTATTCTCTTCCCGTTCAAGGAAAAGAGTTCAAGAGCCTTGGGCTTTGTGAAATCTCAAAGAAACCCGAGGTGTCACTAAAATTAGAAATTAAAATGTTGTGCTGAGCAGCGGGATGGGCGCCGTCTGGCAGCACTAGCTTCCAGGGCTGCCGGGGGACCGCTTCATCTTTCCAGCGGAAAAAAGCGGAACAACCCCAAGAAGAGATGCTGCTGGAGGATGGTGGGGTCCCCGGAAACTCGGGGGGCGTTGGCTCAGCAGTTATGCTGGGGCTTAGGAGATAAAGGCGGGCAGGAATATGGAATGATGTCAACTACACAGAAACCACTAATTCTGAGAGAGACAGACAGAGGGGCCGTTGCTCCTCGTTAAGCATCTCTGCCCCCTGCCAGCTACCAGCATCCACATTTTCCAGATCAGAGATGGAATCCAGGCCAAAGGAACAGTCAGGCATAACGCCGCCTTTTCTATAGACAGAAACATGGACTCTCAAAAGCAGCATCCCGACAGGTTTATATTCTTTCCCGCACCTCCTCTCCCTCTCTCCCCCGCACCTCCTCTCCCAAACAGGCAAGAGGAGGGCTGAGGACAGGATCCAGAATGTCAATTACCAACTTAGGGAATTTTGCCATCTGGAGACAACCTTTTAAAGCCCCATAAAACTCAATCCTTACTGACGCTCAGGCGAGCTGCCTCTGGAAAAGACTCCCCCGACCCTGAGCAGGCTATTTCTAACCCGCGTTCTAGCCCTCTGTGGGGAACCCGCTGTGATGTGGGGCTGGGGCTAGCTCCCCAGTCCTCTGAGGCAGCGACTCGCGGAGAGGGGGTGACTGGCGGCTGGAAACGGGTTTAACGGGACGAATGGCAGCTTGGTCAAACTGAAGGCCAGTCACTGTTTATCACAGCAGGCGGGATGCGGGGTGCGGGGTGCGAGGTGCGGGGTGCAGGGTGCGGGGCCTGCGGGGCCTGGGCTGAGTTTCCCTCCCAGGGACACGTACACGGAATGGCCAGGGTGCAGAGCACCGGAAAAAGAGCGAGGAATAACTGGTGGTTTGCTGGCCCTCAGGATTAGTCATATATTTGGTGGAACCATAGGGAATTCCAGTTTTTATGATTAAAAAATGGTTAAATATCAGCAGTATCATTCGGTGTAACCTGTTGGTTGAATATGGCTCAGAAGACACTTGCGTTTGGGTGTCCTCTTTGCTCTAAAGACTTTCTATTGCGCAGGCAGTAACGCCCATTTAACAGGGGCCATTGAAGCCCAGACCAGTCACAGAGCAAACCTGGAAGAGCCGGGGAACTGGAATTCTCACTGGGCGTTTCCATCCTCCCCACGCGTCTCCTTGGAACCCTGGCCTGGAGGGACACGGATGGCACTGAGCGGGAAGACCGTGCGGGTGATCCTAGAGCCAAACCCAGTGCCAGGGTCTCTCTGCTGCAGGATTTGGAGCCCGGGATATGCAAACCCCCAAAGGGGAGCTGGCGTTTACACAGCATCTCCCAAGTGCACTTGACCTCGGCTTGCTTCTCGCCTTATTCCTCACACTTTAATGTGCTCACACCACCCGGGGACCCCATGAGACTGTGGGTTCCGCCTCAGTGCTTCTAACGAGCACGCCACGATGGTGACCCTGCCGGTGCGGGTCCACGGACCACACTGTGGGTAGCTGCGCTCGAAGGGGCCCAGCGTCTCCCAGGGCCCAGGCCCAGGCGTGCGGGTGGGCCCAGCTCTGAACACGGAGAGGGCGGTGCCTCAGCCTCACCTCCATGAACTCCGCGCTGGAGCCCACGTGCTGCCGGAAGCAGAGCAGGAAGCTCTCCTCGGTGGGCAGGATCTGCGCCAGCTGCGGGTCAGAGAGCGACAGCACCGTTAGGGAGGGCCCTGCCCGGGAGCAGAGCAGGCGTCCCCTGAGGAAGAATGGGAAATGGCCAGGGGCGAGGCAGCAGGGGAGTCACATTTTGCTTCCTTCCTGAGAGCAGCCTGTGGAAGGGGCGGACGGATGTTCGGAGAAGTGCGTCTTTGTCGCCCCAGCTGGAGGGACAGAAAGTGGTGCCAAGGACCCAGACTCAAAGGCGTACTGAATAGATGGTTCCATACACGTAACTTCCTAGGATATGCAAGGTGAGCTGATGGCCCGCGCCAGGCGAAGGCACCTTTGGGGGGTGAGAGAAATGCTGAATCTCGATCTGGTGGTGATTACATGCCTGCCTACAACGGTGTGAACTCACGGAATTTGACACTTCAAGTCGATGAAGTTTATTGTATGTAAATTATGCCACAACTGACTAAAAAAATGCAGGTATCTTGTGCAGCAAGCCCTCCCTGCCCGGCCTTTTGCTGCCAGCATCCTGGGTCACAGGCAAATCCTGATTCATTTCAGGCAAATGTGCTAATCTTATTTCCCTCACCAGTGACTGGCTTATGGGTAGGCAGGTGACCTAGTCCTGGCCCATGACATGTGAGGGGAGGGCTGCTGAGGGTGCGCCTGGGAAAGGTTTCCTTGCTCTTATGAGGCACCAACTGAGAGGAGCCTTTTCTGCATCTGGATATGGATGTGATGCCGGGAACTGCTGCAGCCAGCTTGCCACCAGCCCAAGGATGGAGCTGGTTTAGGGGCCGAGAACAGAGCCCAGAGAACTGCAGAGAAGCAGAGCTGGACACCTGGCCTCCTCCACCTGGAGCCAACCCTACCCACGGCCTTTCTCATCGAAGTTTAAGCCAGACGCCAGCAAACTGTGATTCCTGGGTCAAACCTGTCAGTGAAGTTGTACTGGAACGTGGCCGTGGCCAAGCATTTACACACTGTCTGGGGCTGCTTTTGGGCCACAATGGCAGTGCAGAGTTGAAGAGTCGCGACAGGGACTGTGTGACCCACGATCCCCAAACACTTGTCAAAATCTGCTTCACTTCTGTGTCTATAATCCAGGTGGACATGGATTTCAGGGGGTCACTGGTCAACTCCGTACACCCTCCCAACCCCAGGGACTTCATTCAGGTGATCTTAGCTCCTGTGGGTGGAATGTTCCTAACCATTTCCAGTTTAGCGCTGCCCAGTTTCAATAGATCTTTGCTAAAAAAAAACAACTCTTGAATTTTTAAAATATGCCTCAATGTATCTTTTAACAATATGTATATAGCTATCTGTATATAAATGCATATGTGTATATAATACGTAAAGTATATTACACACAAATTATACATGTCATATATACAGAGGTGGGCGAAAGTAGGTTTACAGTTGTGAGTATGCAAAAACAGTTTATTCTTGTATTATTGTTGATTTATTATTGTGTGATTTGTCTTATTATTATTGTAATTTCACATCCTCACTTATGATTTATCTTTTAGGTAATGATGGCTGGTAATTTAACCTACTTTTGTGCACCCCTATATTATAAGAAATTTGCATTTTTTTAAAAAAATGTTGCCTTTGGATGCCGTTACGTGGGGCACGAACTCTCCGGTTCCCCAGTCTTCACCCTCCCTTCTGCCTTCAGCTGGGCTCCTCACACGTTTACAACACCTGAAGGACCCTGAGAGCATCTGAGGTCTTCATCCCTGTCTTAGGCCAACGTTTGTTGCTTCCTTCCTTGTGGGACACAGAAAAAGCCCCTTGGGTCAGCCCAAGTGCTCAGGCCGGGGCCGGGGCTTGAAGGTCACCGCCTCATTTAGGTCCCCAGATGGGTGCTTGTGCCGGGGAGAGGCCCAGGTGACACGGCCCTGCCCGCAGAGCTCCGAGCCAGGACAGCAGGACTCACCTCCGCCATCTCGATTTTCCCATCCGAGTTCTTGTCATACTTCTGCATGAACGCCTTCATCTTCTCCCCCAAGCTGTCACTCTTGGACGTCTGCGGAAAGACAGAGGAGGCTGATTTTGCCACTGGGTCCCCCATGAGGAGCCTGTCCGTTCTACCCACAAACGGAAGCCGAGATGAAGTGACTTCTCTTGGAGCCGACCAGTTAGGACAGACAGACTATGAACTCACGGCTCCTGCTTCCAAGGCCAGCATTCTTTCTACCACATAACAGCTGCTCTGTGGACTTGAAAGGACTTCAACCAGCCTGAGAGGGTGTCAGTTGAGACTGTAGTTGACAGACTTGAAAACCACCCCTGATGCCATCTGAGGAAGGAGGTCAGATTTGGGGCCCTTCATAAAACACATTCCTCCACCGACAGACACCACGATCCCAGAATCAGCTGTGGGGCCCGTGTTGTCTCTGATCCAGGCCTCATTATCTTGGGAACGAGGGGTGATGGGGAAGCTGGTGACAAACCCTTGCATCGCCTCCATCGCATAAGCCCATTGCCTGGCCCTCCTCCTCACGGGAGCGCTCTGCTGAGCTTTGACCCAGGAGCTCAGTGGTGGATTTGTGACTCATCACCAGACCTGCTCCACAAACACTTGCTAATAAGCAGTGGACTGGCCAACAGACCCGCAGCAGGGGGCGGTAGAGAGACCCCCCCAAAGGACCCTCCAGAGCTGGGGGAGGAAGTGGGTCTGACTCCATATATCTGAGGACCAGGCCTGGTTCTAATCACCTCACCTTTCCAATCTTCCAGGCGCTCCTCCAAAACGCTTTAGTGAGTTCCACAGCACCGGGCTGGCGTGGGGAACAACATCCCTGCCATTCAGGGGCTGGGACAAGATTCGGAGTCACTGCTGGCGGCTCAGGAGGGTGGTCTGACACCTCCGCACACGAGGCCAGCCAGTACCATTGATTCAGACGCTGGTTTGGAGCAATCCCCCATTCTCCTCTAGGCCCTTGTGGAGGGTGCCAGCCTTTGTTGTTTAGGAAAGTGGTTTCTCCAGTGGGACGATTCTGCACCCCCCCCCAACCCCCCGGCAGGGGCATGTAGCAATGTCCAGGGACATTTTTGATTGTCACAACTTGGAAAGGAGCTACTGACATCTGGTGTGTAGAGCCCAGGGATGCCGCTAACCATCCTACAACACACGGGATAGTCTCCATGATAATCCTTTGTCCCTCATGAATATCCCTCAGTCCCAGACATCCAGTGATGCTGAGATATGGTACTCTTTTTAGGGAGTAGGCCATTTTTAAAAAATCCTTACAAATGAAAGAAAAACTTAAAGGGTTGAGACCGGAGCTGTCACGCTGGCTGATGGGATGCATAGCTTGCGACAATGCTTAGAGCCATGGTCAGCCCAGCTGGGATGGCTCAGTGGTTGAGCATCAACCTATGAACCAGGAGGTCATGGTTCGATTACCAGTCAGGGCACATGCCTGGGTTGCAGTCTTGATCCCCAGTCGGGGGCATACAGGAGGCAACCAATCAATGATTTTTCTCTCATCATTGATGTTTCTCTCTCTCTCTCCCTCTCCTTGAACACAATAAAAACATTTTTTTTAAAATGCAAGTGAC